>NC_081567.1:24160092-24210732 GCF_022355385.1 Mustela nigripes
GGTCTTACATTTAAGATTCAGGAAATCAGAGACCATGTCAACTTCCTAGAAACATCTATATATCCAGAACTCAGTACAGTGGCTAGCACATACTTCTAATCTGTACAGTCCCCACCACAGCCTTGCAACTTATGTTTGTGTTTCCACTTTTCCTAGAGAAAAGAATTATTCCTTTAGACCACTGCCTCCATCAAATGGTAGAAAAGTGGAAGCGAGACCAAGAGGCCCAAGTGTTTCCAGGAAAATGGGAGACAGCATATTTCTTTATGGAAGTAAAGAATATGCAATAAGTAGTTCTGTCTCATTCATGTTTATTACATGTCCAGACTAATAGGCATTTAAATTTTCAACTCCTTCCTCCAACATTACTCGTATATATTTATTATATTAATTCACTTACTCACTTAAGATTGATTTCTGTTCATCCACCTGGCACTAGGTATGTCCTTGCAACAGGGGATACAGCAGAAAAGACAGATGGAAGTCCCTGTCCTTGAGTCCCATGGGGCCTATATCACAGTGTGACAGGTTCCTGTTGTATGCCTATCCTTTCACTAAGTGGAAGTGGTTCCAGCACAGGCTCTGGAGTCAGACTACCTTGGACCTAATCCCAGTCAGCTGAAGTTGAGCAATTTACTAAAATTCTCTGTGCCTTGGTTTCCTCGCCTGTAAAATTGAGCTAGTAATTGTACCTTCCTTCTAGTGTTATCGTGAGGAGATGATGAGTTAAGACACAGCTGTCTCATCATAAAACCCCTACCTAGTAAATGTTAACTTTTATTTCCCACCTCTGTTTCTTAATCAGGACCAGCTTCATGGGTGTGTGACCTGTACAGGCACACATGGCCCCATACTTAATAGGGCTCCAAAGCTTGGTTTAATGCTCTGCTACTGCCACTCTAAAATTCTCAATTTTTGAACAAGAAGCCCTGTATTTTCATTTTTGCATTAGGCCCTGCAATGATGCAGCAGCTCCTGATCAACACACATTTTAAATGTTCAGTAAAAGTCTGCTGAGAGAATAAGTGAATGAATTTAGCTAGCCACAGTTGATGCTCATCTTACAGAGCCAGTCAAGTGGCTCAGCCCTTGAGCAAAATTAAACAGACTTTGTTCTTGACTCAACCTGTCCCTTCCCAGGACTAAAAGCCTGACCTAGGATCTTAAAGTTCTTCTCTTCTAACCATCCATTTCCCAGCAAACTTTGACCTTGACAGGCTGCCAAGGTTCTCCATGGAGCCAGCTGAGCACCCCATTCAATTCCCCCATTCTCCAGATCACAGTCTATACTGTTTCCACCTCTCTACTGCCTCCCATCCTGTCCAGTATCTTGGAAACAAGGTATACCCCTGGTTTCTTTCATCCCCGTTTTATAGATGGGGAAATAGAGGCTCACCAAAAAATAAGGTCCCTCAAGATTCCCCATGCAGCCTTGTTCCTATGCCCAGCCAAGTTTCTAGTTTTATAAAGAGTTTCTTTTTTATTTTAATAAAGATTTTATTTATTTGTTTGAGAGAGAGTGAGTGAGAGGGAAGGTCAGTGAGAGGAGACTCCCCATGGAGCCCAACTCGGGACTTGATCCTGGGACTCCAGGATCATGACTGGAGCTGAAGGCAGTCACTTAACCAACTGAGCCATCGAGGCAGCCTTATAAAGAATTTCTAACTAGATCCCCATAATCCAAACCACACAAATCATTTTCAGAGTGGCTAGTCAGACACGATAATTACAAACTAAATCTGAGACTATGCCCCCCAACCCTCACAGCATCCCACATTCTGACAGTCTGGCCTGCAAAGAGAGACAAAGATAAACTCATCTCCCCACGTCCCACATGTCCTAGGTCAACGGGTGCTGGGGCCTTCCATTCTTTCTATGTTTACTAAGAGTCTACAATATGCAGGCACAGTACAGAAGGTGGTGATGCAACTGTGAACAAAACAGACAAAAGGCCCTGCCCCTCTGAGAACAGAAACAGGTAAGAAACCAACTAATTAAATAGACTGCATGTGGTATGACCATGGTGCTGAGCACGATGGAGAAAAGTTAAGTGGGGGGGTGGGCAGAGGAAGTGAGCATGTTGGAGGGTAGTAGTAGAGATTTCTATTTTTTTTTTTTAAGATTTTATTTATTTATTTGACAGAGAGAGAGAGATCACAAGTAGACAGAGAGACAGGCAGAGAGAGGAGGAAGCAGGCTCACTGCTGAGCAGAGAGCCTGATGCGGGGCTCTATCCCAGGACCCTGAGATCATGACCTGAGCTGAAGGCAGAGGCTTAACCCACTGAGCCACTGAGGTGCCCCAAGATTTCAATTTTAAATAGGACTGTTTAGGAATAGCCAGGGCAAAAGCCCTGAGGCATTATCCTTGAGTCACAATGTTGAGAGGTCCCTGAATAGATTGGGGAGCTTAGTCAAACCACACTCCCCCCCTTAGCCCCAGCTTCTCATCTCAGTTGGGTTGCCTACAGACAAATCTACAGGGTTTTTGAATCATTATTTATTGAACCTCTGCAATGATACTGCTTTATTTATCAATACAGTGGAGTTTCTGTTTTGTTTTTGTTCAGGGTAGTCACATTTAAATGAGAGAGTTCACAACAAAATTTCAATATCCAACTTGGCTTGGGATATCAGACCTGTGCTCATCAGACCCACATGACTCTTTTTAATAATCTGTCCCTTTAGGGGACCACAAGCCTCTCTGTTCACCACAGACCCAGTCAGACCCAGCAGATCCCTCCCTTCTGCAGACTGCCTGGCCCTGGCTTCACCGGAGTTTACTACCACCCCCACCCCCAGTGCCTGTCTTGGGGAGCCCCTAACAATGATGGGGAATGGACACATGCCCTTTGCTGGGCAGGAAAAAGCAGGGGTCTCCTCCATCTTAGGAAACCTGAAAGAGGCTGCAGAAAGCCCAGCCAGTTCCTTCTCCCCCAGAATGAATGTTGGGGGGGGGGGGGCAGAACAGAAAGGGGCCTTAGGCTTCTCTGAGCTATCACATACTCTTGCACTAACTGGCAGCAGCTACACCCAGCCCCTGGAAATGCCTCTCCTAGATATTTCTACAGAATCTAATTCTCACACATGCTGTCTTGAGCCCCTGATTTCTCTCCCTACCCGAATCTGTTGTGGCCTCTAGAAGAGCTGCACTAGGAACTCTTCAACCTCCTACACCGAAGAAAAAGGGAGGTGCCCATTCACCCCAACTCTCTAAGGCTGCCTAGGTCCCACCTGCTTACCTCTCCTATACTTCACACAACTTTCAAACACTAAACCACGCCTAGATGATGCCCACACGGGTTTGTGTGTGTCTGGGATGTCATGTGAGTGTGGTCTTTGTGCGTGTTGATAAGGGTGCACTTCTGTTTTCACATGTGTCTGGGTGAGGGATGAGAGGGCCTCCGCGTGCCCGCATAAGTGCACCCACATGACTGGGTATTGTGTATCTTTGTGTGAGTGGGGGGGGAGTATGTGTGTGAATGGTTGCAACATCCTTATTCCTGACAGAAGGTCTCAGTGTGGCGGGCTTTTCTTAGCCAGCTTGTAACCCCTTCAAAGGCAATCCACTCAGGGACACTGCACCTCTGGCCTTCCCCAGAATCAACACACGCACTGAGACGCATGCACACTTCCTTTCAAGTGCAGCTCCTCTGGCCCGGGGGAAATGACAACTCTTGAGCATCCTCCCTCCGACAGCTTCCTCTTACCCCATGCCCTAGGTAGAGTATCCTCTATATGGAGATGGACTGACAGCACTGGGAAGGGATAAGAGCAGTGGCTAGGAGAGTCGAGAAAGGCAAACTGAGGACACGCTGGAGGAGTACTGAGCCGATGCTGGAGAAGCAGGTCCCACCCACACCACGCCCCTCCCGCAAGGGGGTGGAGAAGGGGTAGCCGATCCCCACTCGGGTCTTCCTCTGGGGTTCCCAGGTCTCACTGCTCTCCTGAAGCTGGAGCTGTAAGCAGCAGCTGGGACCCCCTCCTCCCGTGCATCCAACCCCCCTCACCCATCATCCGCGTCCAGGCAGTTGCTGATTGGCTGCAGGGAGCAGCGTCCCAGCTTCCCGTCTCCGAGGCGGGAGCCGAGCAGGTCCGAGGTGGGAGGCGCACTGACCAGCTCTGGGAGCCCCTCCCGAGTCCCTGCGCCCAGCGCCCTGTGCCCTACACAAGGGCCGTGCCAGGACTCCAGGCAAGCAGGTGCGGAGGGAGCAGAGGGAACCACGGCAAAGGGTAGGAGCAAGTCCTGCGGGAAGAGAGGCGCTGCTGCTCCAGCTGCTGCCTCTGCCGCCGCCACCACCGAACCGGCGTCCAGAGCGGGGCTGGCAGGCCGGGCGCGGAGACTAGGGGAGCGAGGGGCGAGCTCATGGAGCACACGCACGCCCACCTCGTAGCCAACAGCTCGTTGTCCTGGTCCCCCGGCTCGGTCTGCGGCTTGGGCTTCGTGCCCGTGGTCTACTACAGCCTTCTGCTGTGCCTCGGTTTACCAGGTGAGGAGTGTGTGGGAGAGGGAGGAAGGCAAGAGCCCCAAGGGAGAAGCAACCCTGCCCAGAACCCCCAGGCCTCGATATGCTCGCTGTGCGATCCCTGGCGCTCCCTCTGAAAAAGTTTAAGCCTTAAGGGCAACTGCGGACATTTCCAGACTGGGAGAAAGGAAGTTGCTGTGGCCTGGCGGGGACTCTTGTCTGCTCCTGTGTGTGTGTGTGTGTGTGTGTGTGTGTGTGTGTGTGTGTCACGAGGGTACGCGGCAGCTGATGGGCATGATTTGAGTACGGGTTGGTGTGAGTGTGCGCGTGGATTGGAGTATTGTATGCGCATCTGAAGGGATCCGTGTCCCTGACGGTGCCCAGTGGGGGCTGTGTATGAGATTTGACCGCATGTCTATAAAGATGGCTTAGTGGGGGGCTTCACTTCTCCTGTCACTCACTCCCACACCCACCCCAGCCCTAGGAAACCTCTGTCCCTCCGCCCCACTGCGTGTCCCTGCCTGATTTGAGGTGAAGCAGGAGACTGATACCCCGCACACTTTCTCTGGAGCCACTGGGATGGGGCAAGGGATGAGCCCCTGTGATCCCCTAAGCAAACGGGGGGAGGGGGGTCTCCAGGTTGGCTCTGGAACCATGCTTTGGCCAGGGCAAGGATCCAGAGACACACAGGCTACCAAGGCCACCACTTCAGGGGGTCACAGTCTCCTTGAGGACATACCTGTTCCCTGGCTTTGCTTCCCTGTCTACCCACCCTGGGCAGCTGACGACTGCTGCGGATGTCCAGCTGGTCCCACATCTTAACATCCTTTCCAAAGTGTGGCTGAGACTGGTGCTGAATTCCTGAAGAGAGCTGAGCTGCTGGGGGCTGGGGGGTGCTTGCTATTTGTGAAGCAGGGAGGGGGTTCCTGGGGTTCCCAGCTTGAGATAAACCCTTCTTCCAGATAGTCCCTGAGACAGTCTATGTGCAAAAAGATTCCTAAAGATCACTTACAGGGAGATGAGAGAGGAGAAAAAGGAAATCACTAAGAAAAAAATCCAATGTACAGCCTAGAATCACAGCATCATCTACTCTGTCATTCCGCATCCCAGGATCCTGGGAACTTGGGAGCTGGATTTCTGAGAGACTTGCTGAGATTTCCTTTTCACAACATTAAACCTGGTGGTCAGGGGCCCTGATAAGGTTGTTTAAATAAATGCTACAACCCCCCTGCACCCAAATTTTGGCAGGCATGAGAAAGCTAAGTTTACAATCACCAAACCTCTCTCCCAGCGAGTGATGAGGTTTTTATTACTAACTAATGGTTCTGGCTGCCCTGGGAGATGCTCAACCTCTGATTCGCCCTGCTGGGGCAGCAGCACGTGTCCTGTAATTACCTTGAACAGGAATTGATTTCAGTCCAGTCCCCACCTCCCCCTCTCAGCCCTCCGGAGCCTCTCCCAGAGCTCTCTTAAGGTGAATTGAGTTTTTGTAAAGGTTGGTTATTGGTGACACTTGCTGACCCAGAGAAGTGACAGGCCCCCTTTTCCCTTCACCTCTCATATCAGAATTACTCTGACCCCTCCACCTTCACCCCTCCATCTCCTCTGCTGACTGAAGTAGCCACTGTCTCTGGCTTTTCTTCTGAAAACGCTTTAAGGGATGGAGACATAAAGACAAGAGGAGGCTCCAAAGGTCCAGAGCAGGAACATGAGGATGAGCAGAACAGGGGAAAGCTCAGACCTTGAAACACCTCAAGGTGGAAGACAAGGTACCTCACACGTGCTCAGCTAACTCCTATGCCAGCTAGGGCCTTCTGACCCACAGCACTGGAACCTATTGTGTGCCAGGCAGTGCTAGGCACAGGCTCATCAAGGCTGAGCCCAGGATTTAGAGACTTAAAAGAGGGAGGGATTGGGATGAGAACTTGTAAAGTATTGATGGATACTTGGAAGGTATTGATGGGTACAGAGTAGTGACCACCTACTCTGTGCCAAGTGCTGAAGAGGGGCCTAAGGGATCTCAGGGAATCCCTAAGGTGCTGTCCCAGAGTTCAAGGAGCTCACAAGCAGAGCTTGTGTAGAGGCAGAAGGACCAAGCATTCTGGAAAAGGATGACTGAAGAGGCTTGGCTTTCGGAAAGACCATGGGCTGGTTTTGTTAATGGCTTGCAAGGTGGTTCAAAGGTAAAATCCTTTAGTCATTCCCTTAGACCCATAAAGGGGGACAATTATGTCCTGGTAACCAAGAATGCAGACTGCAGAATGAAGCAGAGCTTGGTGTTAACATGTGGACCTTCTGTGACTCTGTGTCTCGGTTTCTACATCTGTAAAATTGGCATTAGGAAAGCAGCTGACTCCTTGAATGATGGTGAGAAATAAAAACACTGACGGAGATGGTGCAAGTTAAGCACTCAGCTGAGGGCCCGACACCACACACTGATTATTGTTGTGGTGCTGCAGTTGTGGTCATCATGAAGCTGATTTGGTGGTAAGGAGGGGGCTGCTTGGCATGTGAGCCAGAGAAGGGGCTGGGAGCCACAAGAAAAGCACTTAGCTCAGGGCCTTACTCCTGCTGAGCTCACTACAGTATCCCCTCCCCACTCCCAGCCACCAGCAATTATAGCAAGCCCTCATTACTCTGCTACTGACCAGGATGCACAGCTATGCTGGGTGTGAAGTAACAGGCCACAGGGCTTGGTAATATTGTTGAAAACTGAAATTTTAATTGAATCACTTTTCCTGGCAGTGGACTCACCTCATTTCCAAATTTTCACAGGGTGGTTGGCAACATGGGTGAAAACCAAAGGGTGGGTGGGGAGTGGCTGAGTGTTTGGCAACAGGGGAGTCACTAACTGGGAGAAGCACAGATGTTTCTTACCACCTTCAGTGTCTAGACTGAAAGGAAGAGCCATGTGGTCCAATACCCTGCCTCTAGGAATGGCCCCAGACAATCTAAGTTAACTGGTCTGGAATGGGTCCCCGGGGGTCCTAATGTGAACTATTAGCAGTTAAGAACTTAAGAACTCTTAAAAATCTGCCATTTAAGAACTCTTAATTTTCTGTACCATAATTTTTCCCACCTCATTTTATCTACTACCCACATATATGGTGTATATTAAATAAGATTGTCTATATAAAATGGTTTAGCACACCACTTGGACTGAGGAAAACACTTATTGGTGCCTTCTCCACACTGGATCTTTTTCTATGTTAAATGCTTACATTATTGCACTCAATCCCCAACACATCCCTGGGATCTGTACATTTCTCTGAACCCATTTTTACAGATGAGCAAACTGAGATTCAGAGATGTGGGGCATCTTGTCTATAGTTACACAGACACGCCAGTGTGCAAACATCTGCTCTTTCAAGTCCACCACAGTGCCTTCATTATTGCCAGAAGTTCTTTTAACTAACCTCAGTTCTTCATGTTGTGCTCAATGGAAAAAACTGGTGTCCCAGCTGTTCCTAAAACTCTGTCTCTTTTCTCCTCCTTTTAAGTAAGCAAGATGTTTCTAACCTTTCAAAATGCATACAGAAAGCCAGCCAAGCTAACAAGGTAGAGTTGGGGACACTGATGGGGCCAACTGGGACAAAACTGTAAAAAGCAGAAGGCAGTGCAGGAGGAAGAGATGAGCCTGATGCCTGGGGGAAGAAGCGGCTGAAAAGACAGGTGAGCCTAGCTGATAAGGAAGGAGTAGCTGCAAAATTAAACGAGATTTGAAAGATATTTTTTAAATTTACCTTCTAAAAGGCACCAGGGATGTTAAAGGAGACAAGGTAAGGAAGATGATAGCCTGAAACCACACACCACCCAGCAGAGAGGAGCATTTCTGCAACAGCCGGTAGGGGAGCCAGAAACCAGGAGAAAGCACAGGTTAATACCTGCCTGTGAGGGTCAGTGAGAGATGGAGTTGATGAGTCGGTGCTGGGACACACAGTAGTTACAGTTGCTGTTGACCAGGAATGGGAAAATGGTGACCAGTAAGATGGACTGAGCACTCCAGATGTGTTCTCATCCACCTGTAAACATCTTTTGAGAAAATCTAGTAAACACGGTCTGTTGATAGACCTCTAGGGTCTGAGTCCTGGTTTTGCTACTTATAAGCTATGTGACCTTAGGTAAGTGACTTTAACTACTCTGTGCCTCACCTTCCCCCTCTGTAAAATGGGATGATGGTAATAATGGCACATACCTCACAGAGTTGCTCTGAGGCTGTGGTGAGTTATTCACTTAACACACTGCCTGCAGCACTCTGTAAGTCATTTTTTTCACCATTTAAAAATTTAAAAAATTAAGGAAAAATTCTCAACTTGTTTTATGACACCTGCTTTACCCTAATAACAAAACAGACATTATAAGAAAACTACTGACCAATATTCTTCGGGAACACAGACACACACACACAAAAATCTTCAACAAAATATTACCAAATCTAACTCAGGAATATATAAGAATGATAATAAGCCAAGACAAACTTGGGTTTATTCCAGAAATGCAAGGCTGGTTCAACATTTGAAAATCATCAGTATGCTCTACCATACTAAAAAACCTAAAAAAAGAAATCCATATGATCTTCTCAATAGATGCAAAAAAAGTATTTGACAAAATTCAACATTAATGATAAAAACTTATCAAACTAGGAATACACAGAGAACTTCTTTAACCTGAAAAAGGGCATCAATAAATAACCTATAGCTAACATCACATTTAATTTTGAAAGATGGAGTGTCTTCCCTCTAAGATCTGGAGCAAGACAAGGGTATCTGCTCTTGCTACTCTGACTGAACATCACACTAGCTGAAATTCTAGCTGGGAAAGAAGAAGAAAGAAAAGGTTTACTGGAAGGAAGGAATTAAACTGTTTCTATTCACAGATGATATCACTGACTTTAGAGAAAATCACAAAGACTCCACCAAAAAATGCTCCTAGAACTAATAAGTGAGTTCAGCATGTCTGCAGGACACACTGTTAGTTTGCAATAACCTATCATATTTCTATATATTAGCAACAAACATTTGAAACTAAAACTTGGAATTTAAAAAAAAAAAAGATTTCCAAGTTCCTTTGAAAATCCAGAAAAACTAACATTAGGCTCATATTCCCAGACAGCTAGCTGTGGCTGAGGAATAGGCTGCTTTCCTATGCAGCTGCTTTTGGGCAGTGTGCATGCATGCATATGTGTGCACATTATATGTTATATAGGTAATAACACTAATATTATTCAAAAACCTAAAAATATAAAAAGGCACACGTTGCAAAATCTCCCTACTCTCCCTTTCCCCTGTTTATCAATTCCCAAATCCACCCCATCAACAGGTAACAGTTGGTCAGTATCTTGGTTCCTTATTTGTTCTTTCAGAACAAATGTACACATTTGTTTGTGTGTACACATAAACAAATAAGAATAAAGGATTTCAACACTTTAACTCTCCTCAGAATGAGCACATTGTACACACTGTCCTCCATCTTGTTCTTTTTCACTTAACATATTGATCATCCATAATGTTATACTGAAGCTTCTTCATTCTTTTATGAAGCTGCATAGTATTCCACTATATATTTTACCATAATTTATTTAATGGCTGCCCTTTTCAAAAGCACATGGATACCCTAATGTCAGAGTTCCTACATGCTGCACTTAATTGTCCTCTTTAACCTGTACGGCTCCTCTTTATGTACACTGGGCCTTAGAATCCCTGTTATAACAATGGGAGAAAGAGCACTGCGTGAGGAGTTCTAGATTCCAGGCTTGGTTCTGGCAGTAATTCACTCTACAAGTCTGTCAAAGACCTGGGAGAGCTGGGCTCTGCTTGTTGGAGACCCAAGCACAGACCAATGAAGTAGCTATGTTGGAAGCTGGCTCGGCTGGGGTCCAGACCAGTAGCTATGTTGTCCATTTCTCTGCGTGATTTCTGTAGTGACCTCATGTGTCATTTCTGTTTTTGAGGTTGAATATAAAATGCCTTGCACTGGAACTGAGTGGACATGGATTTGAATCCTGTATCTTACCCATGTGTGTTGTGTGATCTCAGATACGATACTCCAGCTCTCTGAGCCTCAGTTTTCATTTATAAGAAAGCAGGCAGCCAAGTTCAGCAATTAATCAAGAGGTCTCTAATCCCAAACTGCCTGGGTTTGAATCCTAGCTCCCTTACCTGCTAGCCTCTGACCTTGGGCAAATTTCTCACCCTCTCTGTGTCTTAGCCTCATCAGTGAGATGGGATCATAATAATACCTATCTCACAGGGTTGTTGTGAGGAACAAATGAAATTGTAAAAATGTGTAGCAGCATTCTTGGCACATGTGTGCTCTCAAATAGAGTAAGAGTTTAGTAAATGTGATTAATCTTCTGTGCCTTCCACTGTTGTGGTGGTAATCCCAAAGAAAATATGCAAAGGCTTCTCACAATCCCTCAAACATTGTGGGAGCTCAATAAATAGTAGGTAGTGTTGTTTTTATTGTCTGACATGTCAACAAACTTTATAAATCCCCTGAAGCCAAACATTACTTTATATATACAGGTCTTTTCCATAACTGCACAATTCCACTCAAAGTGCACCCACCAGGAATGAAACTCTTTGCCCTGGAAAACTAGGAAAGAATTATCCAATGGATTAAATCAATTCCATCATAAGCCTAGGGAATTTGGTACCTCTCAGAGAGGTGCCTGAGGTTCAGTGAAACCTCAGAAAAACTGTCAGTCCAGAACATGAAACCTTCTTCAACTAAAATTGATAAAGGGTCTGACCAGCACTCAGCAAGATTGCTCTGCATGCTGCATACAGGACCATGGACAGAAGAGAGGTAGGGAGACCTCTCTTCAGACCTTCAGTGGTAGGTAGACCCTGCCACTGAACCTCCATGTGATCGAACTATGTGGGCAATGCTGATAGGGGATGCTAGCCCTGCAGAGGGTGCCTGAAATGTGGGGGCCAAGGGAAAGCAGGTGTCTCGAATTCAGAGACCTGCTAGGAGCAGCCAAATAGTGTAAATGCACACACAGTGGCCCAGTTTTAAGAAACGCTTCACTTACCCAAAGAATCATGCTTCCCTACTGTGTTTCTGAAAGCCTGTGGCTCTTTTGGCCTCTCTAATTTCCCCCCAGTGATAGAGACATATTTACCAAAACCACTGCACTTTCCTCTTAACTACTGCTAGGGGGCGTATGTTGCACTTACTATGTGCTAGGGATTCTTCAGAACATTTTATAGGCACTAACTCATTTAATTCCCCCACTGACCCCTTGAGACATGTATAGTAATCATGCCCGTTTTTCAGATGAGAATGCTAAGATACCCATAGTCACATAGCTAGAAGCTGATAGTGATACTCAGTACTACTGGCTAGCTTTATTCTAAGAAAATGGCAGCCCACACACAGTGACAGCTGACAACTGACACTTGGGCTAAATCACAAGGAATGAGGGTGACAGAGAACAGAGAGGAGTGGGGACTGGGGGAGGTCAGAAAGCACCACCATCACTCCCCTCTTCAGCCAATCCAGTGTTGCCAAATTCTTCCAAAAATCTAGGAATCCAGATTTTTATGTGAAACATCCCAATGTTTCAATGTTGGCAACTAATTCGAAAATTTTTAAAAACACTATGCAAGCCAGCGCTGCATGAGCCAAACCAAACATATCTGCAGGCTTGATACAGCCCACCAGGATGCAAATTCACAAACTCTAGAGTGGGTAAAGCTTCATTAAGCACCAAGAAATGCTAAGGGGGTCACAGTGGGTGGAGAATAAAAACAAGATGCTAGGGGGAGGAGCAAGCAGTAAAGGAGATGGAGACCCAAATGAATATGTGGCTTTAAAAAAAAAAAAAAAAGCATGCCAACTCAGGAAACCAGGGATTTGGCGTGACTAGAAGAGCAAGCTCCCAAGTAGTACCGCAAATTGCATGTTGACAATGTCCTGGAAGACAAATCCACCTTTTCTTTTTTAAATGGAAGAGCCCTCAAAACCTGACAGCATGGTGGATTAGGATGTGGTCTTATGGTCCCCACTGATCTGGATTCAAATTCCAGCCTCATGACTTCCTATTGGTGGAGCTCTGGCAAGTTGCTTGAACTTCTCTGAGCATCAGTGTTCCTCTCTGCAGAATGAGTATAACAGTGTCTTTTTCCACAGGGTGTATGATATGGACAAAATAAAGCAATGCATAGCTAGCAGGGGCCCCAGTGTCTGCCACTAACAGGAAGAAACTGAGACTTTACCTAAAGTTGCAGAGCTAGGAATGGCAATAAACCAGAACTTACTTTCCCAACTCTTATTTAGTTCCCTTCTTACAAAGTCACACTGCTAGTGGTCTCTTGAGGAATCAAAGTGATCGGTGTAAAGGGGAAACGGGCTATGAAACTTTAGAGTTCGGAGTAATTATCTGGATTTTGAGGGGTTTTGTTGTTGCTATTGTTGTTTTATGTGGGACTATTTTAGGTGGCACAGGCCAAATCATTATTAAATCTCTTTTCAGTTTCCTCAAACCTTCTGACTCTGTCAAAGGGAAAGTTTCATCTTGGTGCTAGTGTCTTTAACACCTTTTCATGTGTGCTAAATCTCTCTTTTTAACAGACACAGAGCAGGCCTAGGGCTCAGAATCTAGCTAAAATGTAAGGTCACCCTTGTATTATCACTGTATTTATTTTTAAGAATATCTTCTGTTTATAGCAGGGAAGTGGGTTTGTGATTCAGGTTTGTTATTTGTCCATGCTGTCCAATATAGTAACCCCAAGTCTCATGTGGCTATAGAGCACATGATATAGCATAACTCAGGAACTGACTTTTTTAATCTGACTTCAGTTAATTTACAATTAAGCCTGGATACTCAGTTCAGTTGCGGGAAAATAAATTTATACTTGGGACAATGTGGGTATGTGAATCTACTCTTTTCAACTGTATATTTTATGACATCTAAACAGAGATCAAAGATTTCCACTGAAAGATTTAGCATCCATAGAGAAATGTGCTCAGAATGTAAAATATATACCATGCTTTGGACATTTCATATGAAAAAAATTAAATATCCCATTAATAATTTATGTTGATTACATCTTTGATGATACAGTTAAATAAAACATACTGCTAAAGTTAATTTTACCTGTTTCTTCTTATTTTCTTAATGTGGCTGCTAGAAAAATTGAGATTGCATATGTGGCTCACATTGTATTTATATTGGACAGAAGTATTTTAAAATTTTTCTTAAAGATTTTGTTTATTTGTCAGAGGGAGAGAGCAAGCAACCACAAGCAGGCGGAGTACAGGCAGAGGGAGAAGCAGGCTCCCTGCTGAGCAAGGAGCCTGATGCGGGACTCAATCCAAGGACCCTGGGATCATGACCTAAGCTGAAGGCAGATACTTAATCAACTAAGCCACCCAGGCATCCCTGGACAGCAGTTTTATAAAAGGTATAAATTTGGGGGGGGGGGCAGGGAAGGGAAATCACTTTAAAACAAAATGTTGAGTAAAGAGTTGTACAGAGAACACAAATAGATGGAAAAAATCATAATGTTGGTGGGCCAGTCACTACTATCTGGGGAGCCCTGATCTCTAGTACAATGCTCTTAATACAGAAACAGAGGCCCTAGAGAGGACAAGGAATTTCGACCAAGGTTACACAGCTAATGAGGTATAACCTTGATCCCAAATCTTTTAGATTCCACGTCCACTGTGCCTTGACCATGGCAATAGTGATAACCATGCCGACTCTACTCCATCAAGGGAAATGTAAGGAAGGGAAGGTTGGGGTTTGGGGAAGATGTGGTTACTTTATATCTGGTGGGATTCAAAGTGAGGGAACTTCTCTGTGTAGATAAGCCAGGATCTTCACTTTTCTATCTCAGAGGCTGAGTAACTTGGGCTTCTCTTGAGTAAAGGTTATGACCAGCTGAACTACACTGAGAGTTGGGACTTTGAACCCAAATATGTTTCCATTTTGCTCCATGGCAAAAACAATGAGACAAGATACAAGAAAGTGCAATTAGACAACTACATCTGCATTTATTGATTCACTCATCCATCCATCCATCCGTCTATCCATCCATCCATGTGCCTGGCACTACCAAGTACCAGGCACTGTGCTAGGCACATAGCAAGCCTAAAAAAAGCCGCTCCCTGTCTGCATGCTCATATGATACACATGGGAAAGACCAGCATGATCCCAAACCTGAATAAATGTAAATAGTCACGTGGGAAAGAACATGAAGGAGAGGCACATGGTGTTAGAAGAACTTTTCATGGGGGGACCTGCCCAATGGGGAAGCCAAGGAAAGTTCCCTAAAGAGAACAACTGGAACCTGAAGGCCGAGGAAGGAAGGAATGGAAGGACGAGTCAAGGGGGACAGGCTCAGCAGTGACTCTTAGGCAAGAGGGGACTGGTGGCACATATCAGAACAGAAAGAGGGTGAGTCTTGAATGCCAAAAGGCAGACTGAGGACAGGAGGAAAACAGGGAGTGAGATGCAAGCAGAGGAAACAGGAAGCCAGAGCTTTGTAGAAACCACACAAAGTGACCCTGATTTGGGACAACACATTTTACAGTGTTGACTTCTTTTGACTTCTGATATTCGCCAGTAACTTCTTTTCTTTCCCCCCTCATCTGCCAGAATGTTTACCAGTTGAAGACCTGGGGTGATTGCATTTCCACCAAAGACATTTCTTATTGTTTTCAGCTAGGTGCAGCAAAAACTATCAGCCACATCGCTTCACAGGAGGGACTCTCCACAGACCCACACATGGAGACATGTGCACACATACACGCACACACACGGACATACAAAGATGTATGCACACACATAGACACAGAGACGTGTGCACAGACTTGTACACACAGAGAAACATGCATAAACATACACCTACATGGGGACAGATATGCATGTGCACGCACACACACATGCACACCCACATACCCCCTCTTCCCACAGTCAAAGGTATAGAATGGCCTGGTGATTCTGTTCTTGCTGCAGCCCTCTGCTTTTAGAATTCCTGGCCTCAACACCACGGTTCAGCTCCACAGAGCTGCTGATAAGAACCATCATCTGCCTCTTGAACGAAAAGCAGTGGCCTCCCTGGAAGGTGGCAGAATGGAGCAGTGATTAGAGAAAGAACTCAAGAGGGAGCAATGCCATGAAGATGGTAGAGATGGGCATTCCTTAAAGGAATCACAGGCCCAAAATCTTGACCTTCACAGAGTGTGGTCCCCCTATTACGGCTACCCTCCACACTCAGAACCTTTCCAGAACACCACCCGTCCTGGCCAGCAGGCATCGGGAAAGTAATACTGGCTTAGGAATTAGGCATAACTGGGGGTTCAAGTCCCAGCACTGCAACCCTGCTAGCTGTGAAGTCGTGAGCAGTAATTTACCTTTCTCGGAGCCTCTTCCAAGAATGGGGGTGATAACACCAACTTTATTCACTTAGCACATTTATGTGGCACCTCTTTCATACACCAGGCACCCATGTAGGCACTGGAGGAGAAACAAAGAATGCCTGCACAGGTGTACATTCTACCAGGGAGACAAGTGGTAAACAAGTAAACCGATGCATAAACACTATATGAGATACTGATAATGCTATCAGGAAAACAGCATGGTAAGGTGATAAGAAGCTACAGCAGACAGGGTGATCAGGAAAGGGCTATCCAAAAAGCCGATGTCTGCACTGAGACTGGAACAATTGGAAGGAGCTGGCCTTGGAAGCACAGGGGAAGGGCATGCCAAGCACAAGGACCCGCAAGGGTAAAAGCTCAGAGGTGGAATGAGCTGGAACAAAGGCAGACTTGTGTGGCTGGAGTATGATGAGCAGGAGGGAGAGTGGCAGGAGATGAGGAGAAGAGGTATACAGACAGGACTAATCCGGATTTCACTCTAAGTGTTGCAAGAAGAGATGGGAGCCTTTTAAGAAGTTGACATGACCTAATCTGAGTTTTTCAAAGGTCTTTCTGGCTGCTGTGAAAAACAGATGGAAGGTGCTTTAAGAGGGAAATTGCAAGAACATGTTGTAGTGTGAACGATCTCTGGGCTCTGGTAGGAAAAAGTGAGCAATACCTGTACAGTGCCCAACACAGTGCCTGGCACACAGTAGGAGTATGGGTCAAGGTTCATGCTCACAGCCTCTCCAGTCCAACTCCTACCCCAACAACCATCACCTCAGTCTCCAAGTAAAACAGCGTCAGACTAGTAAAACGAGCAAATGAACAACGTCCTCAGACATCAAGGACGTCTGTGCCTGGCTCTCCAGGCACCATGGCAAAGTGCCCACAGCACAAAGAGAGCTGTCATCTTCGTTGTGGCAGTGGGCAAGTCCTGCTAATGATCCAGCTGTCAGTCGCAAGAGTCCTGAACAGAGAGAAAGCAAGTGTCTGGACAAGAAGAAAAGGGTCACCTTCAGCACTGTCATCTGACAAATGAACAGAATTGAGTTCTGGCCCAGCCCAGTAGAGGGACACCGTCACCGTGACTGCATTCAATTCTAATGACCCAGGGTACAGCAGAAGAATGGAATGATGCCCCTAAGACTGAGGTGGAAACTCCAACGACACCCTGAAAATGGACAGAGAGTTTATGGAAGAGGGGAGAAAATGGTGGTTTCCCCTTGGATTTTCTCAGAGTTAGAACTTCTAGCCAGAAGAGGATGGCTCTAGGAAGTAAGAGGATTTTTTTTTCCTTATATCACTGTCAGTACTGAATGCTTTCCTCAAAATGCTAGTCAGATACATGCTGCTAGTTAACATCCTTCCCAACCACCCTCATATAACCTCCTGAGGAGGCCTGGACCTGAAAATCAGACCCCACAGAATATGAAAGAAGTCTGTTGAAAGTCTTCTTAAAAAGCATCACCTTGCCTATTAAGATTCAGAAGCAATCTCATAAAAATTCAGTTTTCTCATAAGTCTTGAAAACTGAGCTCTCCCTGACTGCCATCAAGTGCCAAGAACCAAGTAGCCATAGCCTCCTTTATATGGCATTTGTACTAACCAGTTCACCACAGTCCCCACCTTTCCCTATTGTACCCTAACACAGATCTATAAATACATTATATTTTTATATATTTATATATATGTGTATCTGTGTATATGTATGTATGTATGTACACACACACACACACACACACCCCTGGCCTGATTCTCTCACTTGTGTTTCCTGCTGTGCTCCTATAGAATTTTAAATTTACTGTGTTATTGCCTTCCCCAAATTTGGCTATGTAGATGTCACACACACAAACACACACACATTCCATAGCCATTTATACTACCACACTTTTAGCCTCATCTACTCTTTCCAACCACACTAAATGTGAGCACTGAATGGTCTCTTGTGAGAGGTGAAAACCTGGATTTGAGATCCACAGGACTTTCCAGCTGTGTGCAATTAAATTCTCTGAATGTCAATTTCCATATCTGTAAAATGAGGCTAAGAATGTCCCTCTTGGGGGCGCCTGGGTGGCTCAGTGAGTTAAAGCCTTTGCCTTCTGCTCAGGTCATGATCCCAGGGTCCTGGGCTCTCTGCTCAGCAGGGAGCCTGCTTCCTCCTCTCTCTCTCTGCCTGCCTGCCTCTCTGCCTACTTGTGATCTCTGTCAAATAAATAAATAAAATCTTTAAAAAAAAAAAAGAATGTCCCTCTTGTTGAGAACACATGAGACAATGTACCTGGCATACAACAGGTGCTTAATAAATAGAAGAGTTTTTTCCCTTAA
This sequence comes from Mustela nigripes, assembly GCF_022355385.1. Lineage (NCBI taxonomy): Eukaryota > Metazoa > Chordata > Mammalia > Carnivora > Mustelidae > Mustela > Mustela nigripes. Next base: position 24,178,253 of record NC_081567.1, read on the forward strand.
GATTACAAGCATTTCCTATCAGATTCCCACCTGGGCTCCTTAGGCTATGTTAAGGATTAGACTCTACTTCATGAGACCCTACTTTGTCCCAGAGGTTCTAGGGGATAAGGATGGGGGAAAGACAAACATGAACATGACATGGCCCTGCCCTTAAAGAACTCACACACTCTAGTTGGGTAGAAAGGCAGGTCAATAATCATAATATAATGTGACAAGTTTCATAACACAGGAGAGGTGAGGATAAGGCATTTAACTTCCTGTGGGTCTTCAAACTTATCTTTGCCTGGGAGCATCAAAAAATGCTGAGCTGGGGTGCGTGGGTGGCTCAGGAGTTACGCATCTGACTCTTGATTTCGGCTCAGGTCATGATCTCAGGGTAGGGAGATCAAGCCCCACGTCGGGCTCCACACTGGGCATGGAACCTGGTTGAGATTCTCTCTCTGCCCCTGCCCACCCCCACTCTCACTCACTCTCTAAATTTAAAAAAAAAAAAAAAAAAAAAATGCCGAGTTAGGCTTTGAGCCCAACAGAACACATTGGATCTGAGTTATCTCCATGATACCAGGACCCCCTCTGGGGGGCCTTTGCAAATACTTAATGGGTAGGTGGGTGGGTAGATGAATGTGTGGATGGATACAACATCAGAAGAATAGGTGACTGCTTTCTTGATCTCATAAATGTAATGTCTGTACTCACCTTGCAGAGACTGAAGAAGCATCTTGAGCACAACTATCATCATCACCACCACCACAACTACCATTTACTGAGCACTTATTCCAAACCAAGCACTGAATCAAACCTATTATTCCACACTGCCTCATTTAATCCCCACAGCAATGCCTGTGAGGTAGTACTTCTATTATATCTAGAATATATAAGATTGACAGTGGGGGAACTGAGGACCTGAGAAGTAAAATAACCTGCCCAAAGTAATTCAGCTACTGAGCAGTACAGCTGAGATAGAGCAGGCCTGTGTACCACTGCTTTATTCTGCTTGCCACTGGGCCTACTGCAGACATTGGTATTCAGGGCATGGGAAAAGACAAATGCTGTGTCTACAGACCTCTGTCTTGGTTCACCCTCCCAGCCTGGTCTTTGCAGGCATTTTGAGGGACTATGTCTTCCTTCCTGATTAAAGACTCTCCCAGTGTCCCCATTGCCCTCTCCCCAAGCAGATGGTTTAATTACTTGAAATTATTATTAAGCAAGGACAGGCAGGTGAATTCCCTGCCTCCATCCCACACCTAACCTACAAAACAGAAATTGAGATGCCTTTTTTTTTTTAACTTTTTTTTTTTTTAAGATTTTATTTATTTATTTGACAGAGAGAGAGATCACAAATAGGTAGAGAGACAGACAGAGAGATGAGGAGAAGCAGGCTCCCTGCTGAGCAGAGAGCCCAATGCGGGACTCGATCCCAGGCCCTTGGGATCATGACCTGAGCCGAAGGCAGAGGCTTAACCCACTGAGCCACCCAGGCGCCCCCTTGATGCCTTTTTTTTTTAAGTAGCATATTATGATGAGACAATTTCCATGAAAACTCTGTGGTCTTCCAAGTCCTGCTAAGGTTTCTGCTATCAGCCCTAAGTGGGCTTAGTTTCAGTTAAGTGCTCAGAATTCCAAATCCGGTTCATGTGGTAAATGTTTATTGACCACCTATTATATGCCAGGCTCTATTCCTCATGCTCAAAAAGAGTCATCAATAATAGCCATTAATGTTAATATAGTGCTAGCCAATAAGCAAAGAGAATTAAAATTTACAAAGGGCTTTCTCATCCTTATGAAACTGAACCTCGGAGGAGTTAAATAGCCTTCTCAAATTACTACTGGTAGGCCAAGCTGAAAAGCAAAGCTACATCCTTGAACCTCAAATCCAGGGTTCATCATTCTACGACATATGCAAAGGTGTCAGAGGCAAGAATGATCCTCAAAATGGAGCCACCCCTCTGAATCCTGCCAAGACCTTCTATTATTCATTCATTCACTTCTAAATTATGTGCTAACTACTGGTGGCATGAAAACAAATAGATCCAGGTTCCTGCCCTCAGGGAGGACACAATCTAGTTGGAGAGATGAAGAAGTAACCCACATTAAGCCTCGAAATTGATAAGAGATAAGCTAGAAGGAAGCCCACATACAAAGAGGAAGAAATCAACCCCACTCTTGGTTTGGGAGGCAGTGCTGGGAATGCTGTAGGGGTTAATCAGGGCAGACTTTCTGCCCCTACTGTCTGGAATTCACCTTTCTCCTATCTGGGAACCAATATGCAATGTGAGTTCTGACCACAAGTCTGTTTCTTCATCTTATTTATGTACTGAATATCTCCTTCACATGAGAACCTTTGCTAAGACAGAGAGACAAATGAATTTTGCCCATGCTTTTGAGATATGTACCGTCCAGTGGACAAAACAAGTAAATTGAAAATTATAAGGTTGCACTATGTGAAATTATCAATATTTGACCAATTTTTACCTTTTAAAATATTCAACCTACTACCCTGTAATGTAATAATTTGCTGTTCCAAAAAAAAGCTCAAGATGCTGTGGAAACCCAAACCAGTGTTCGAATACTGTACTCATGTCTCTACTACCACACCCCACATACAGCAGGATCCATGGCTGAACCCTGGATAGTACAGTTGCTAAAGCCTTGATGCTAGAAACAGTCATTTACCATAATTATAACGAACATTAACAGAATGCCTACTACCTGCTAGGCACTGTTTCAAGCACTTCCCATGAATTAACTAATTTAATCCTTCTAACCCCATGAAAAAGGTACTATTATTACTCCCATTCTGTCGATGAGAAGACTGAGGAACATGGTAAGCTCTTAAGTGCAGTCACGCAGTTAGTGCTATGGCAAAGCCAGGCTTCTGCCCCAGACATCAGGAGCAAGAGCCTGTGTAGCCACCTACTCAGTTGAAGCACTAATAGTACTTTTGGTCAGGACAAGGTCTTTGGTTCCAGGATCACCCAGGGGGGTGCTTTCATTAAAGATCTCAGGGCCCCTCAGTGGCTCAGTTGACTTCATTCAGTTCAGGTTGTAATCTCAGGGGGATAAGATCGAGCCCCACCTCCAGCACCGCACTGGACAGGGATTCTCCCTGAGATTGTCTCTCTTTCTCCCTCTGCCTTCCCCCCAACTTGTGTGCACACATTTGCGTGTGCTTTCTCTCTAATAAATAAATAAATCTAAACAAACAAACAAAAAAGAGGCAAGACATGATCTCCTCCACTGAAAGGGAAATGGCGGGTTGAGGCACCTACCTTCAGGATGCAGAATTGTAAAATCTGTCCATGCTGAACCCCTTTAAAATAAGGGGTTTCCTACTTTATCATTTTGGCTAAACTACAGATCTGGATTCTTTGTTACCAGCTTTAATATTTAATAATGGTTAAATTCGTTTTACCAATAGTATTTTATCAGAATGAGGAAAATGGATTGAGTTTTGGAGCAAACACAGACAGATTGCTTTGGGAACAGAGGGGCAGGGGCCAAGACAGAGCTAACTCTGCAGTAACTCGGGTATAATATGATGCCATCTAGGTTTAAAGGCTGCACGAAACAACTATTTGCCAAGCACCTACCATGTATCAGGGACTATACTAAAGACTAATAATGTGGCCCAAAATAATACAGACACAGACTTGCTTTCCAAGAGCCCGCAGCAACAGGATGACCATGGAAAGAGAAAAGACAAGGTGGTTCTAAGAGATACCTGAATCAAGAATTAGCCGATATGGTTTTACAGGTGGGCAACAAAAAATTACTGCAAGTCTCAAAACCTGGGAGTATAATTAATAATGACCAGGAAACTGACTGAATTTTTATTAGCTTCTGAAATCTTTTTATAATCTATTCATCTGAAAAAAAAAAGGAGATCCAAGTGATGAAATTAGAATTCCTCATTTATGAATGCTTTTGTGAATGTGGATTCAAGAAAAATTACCAGATATTTTAATTTTCTGCTATCTCGCTCCCAATACCCATCACGCTACCTGTGAAATAATTTGTGATAATTAACATTTGTCTAATGCTTTTCCAGTGTGTGCAGTGGCTTCCCAAGTTTGTCTCCTTCAGTCCCCACAACAACCTTGGGAGTTTGCAGAGCAATTTCACTGAGGTTATCACTCTGGATTCTTGAATGCTCATCCTTCATTTCCCTCTGGTCCTCTTGCCAGCCAAGCCTGTCATTTTACGGTTCTGCAAACAAAGCATGCTTTCACACTTCCTTGATTTTGAACTTGCGGTTCCCTCTGCCGAGAAAGCAGCCCATCCCTTCCTTGTTCAACCAACGTGTGTCCTAGTCATTCTGGGAAACCCTGGACAGGCAGAAAAATGCCTTTTACCCTAGAGCCGTGAGGAAGGCCTAGCCTCCTGGAGTACGAAGCATCCTAATGGTGCCCATGTCAGGACAGACTAGCAGGCCAGTAGGCACAAGTTCTGTCCTGCAGCTGACTTCGGAATCTTTAGAAGCAATGGTCCCAAGGCCTTCTGCCTTCTTAAAGCATGCAGCAGTTAACACTATGCAGTTGGACAGTACGGAGGTTAAATCCTGGCTGTGTGATTTATTGGCTATGTAAGCTTGGGCAAGTCTCTAAACTAATCCTAAATTCCTTCCTCTATAGAAAGGAATAATAATAATAACAACTATTTTTAAAAATGAGGGAAGCAGCAGTAACTAATGCAAACTACTTATCAGTTTCCAGCATATAATAAGAGATTGCTAAGTGGAAGCTATTATTTTCATTATTAAGACCAATTCCCTTGTGGCAGAAGAAGGTAAACATTTCTCACCATCAGCATCATTACTCCACTGCTACTATTATTTACATTTTCACTTATTCTAAAGGAAAAAAAAAAAACAAACCCTTGCTTTTCCTACTGACACTTTCCCTGTTCTCTCTTGGAAATGATATTTCTGCTCGGAGGAGAAAGAGAGGTAGTTTGTTTTGTTATAAAAAGGGGTACAGCAAAGTATAAGGGACACCCATCTGGGCTGTGAACAAGATGGCTCATGGAGAGTCAAGAACAAAAGCCATCCAGACAGAGTGGACAGAAGAAGTGTTATAGAAAAAGGGAACTGCACAGGTGAAGTCTCAAATGCTGGAGAGAATGTGGCTTATGTGGGGACCTTCAGGTACAGTGGTTCCTCTCAGCTGGGACACAGGGTAGGCAGAAGTCTTGAGTGAAATGGGACGGATAGGGGAGCAGAGGGCACAACTACAATGGTGCCTACCAGGCAGCCTAACTCTTCTAAGTACTTTCTATGCATTAACTTACTTAGTCCTCAAAATCAACTCCATTTTATAGATGAGCAAATAGAAGCACAGAGAAGTTAGGTAACTTGCCCAAAGTTACACAGCAAGAACATGTCAGATCTAGGTGCAGTGTCCATGCTCATTACCAGCATGCCAAAAAGGCATTGCTTCTTTTTCTCTGTGACATTCAAGCATGTGTCCCAAAGCTAGAAAAGAAACAGACCCCTCCAAAGCCATGATGAAGCAAGCCATCTTTCACCGCTGAACTCAGCTTGGGCAGAATGGAAAGTACTCTCTCTCTGCCACCTCCCAGTGTACAGAGGTAGATTTTTAGAAGTTCCCAAACATAAAACCATTTCCATATAATTACGCCTCCTTGACCTACATGTCATTCAGCTGTGTGCATGGACTGGAGGAACAAAAACCAATTTCTCCAACCAGAGAAAATTGCTTCTTGAGGCACGTAGGTAATTAGACATTGTCTTCTGGGCATGGCCTGTTCCCTGTCTGTCCCCATCTCCTGGCATAGGTGCTGCCACTTCAACCCTGCATCTGCTAGAATACAGGTCTCATGATGGAACAGAACATCCACCAGGACCATGGCCTTGGTGGTGTGCGTCAGGGAATGTTCCAATGATCTTGAACACCCAGATCCCATGGAACCTTCCCCTGCCAGCCCAAGAGGGAAATGGGTACACATTAAGCTGAAAGATGTTACCTCTCAAGCATTTCTGATGGCTCCTATCAAATTTTATATATGAGGAAGCTACATATTGAAAGTTTTAATGAGGTTTATAAAGGACCCTCTATTCTTTATCTCCCCCGTGCCTCACTACCCCCTCCCCAGCCCTCCTTGATGTCTGTGTTTTGATACAGAAATAACAAACATCTTACATTTTGATACAGAAATAACAAACATTAGGGGTTTTACTAAGTAAAACCTAATGCTTAAAGCCCTTCAATGACTCTCCATTTCCTCAGGACAAATTCTACTCAAACCAGGATGCAAAGCTGTTTGAATAATTCGAATCAGATGCCACTACTTCCCCACTTCTTCCCTAGTCAGACCTCCCCACACCCTAGCTCTCTCTCCAGGCAGGGGCAGGCAGACAACATAAATGAGTGAGGTCCGGTGGGGTCTGGTTAAGCTGGACACCACCCCCACATGGAAATGTCACCCAGCATGGCCTCTCCTTCTGATTTTCGAAAGAAGCTCAAATCTTCAACTAGATGTGAAATACCAATTTGTAGATATGACAACTGAATCAGAAATCCTAAAGACACATCTACAGCCTGGAATCTACCCCGTTTAAGTCTCCAGGCTATGAGCTCCATTCCATGCTGAACTTTTAGATGTTCCAACAGCCATTCTCTCTCTCTTGTCTCTTGGCCTTTGCACATTCTAGTCCCTCTTGTTGGAATACTGTGCTCCCCAATCACTTGACTGGTTCCTACTCCTCCCATGTCACTGCATACATGCCACTTCCTCCAAGAAGCCTTCCATGTCCTCCGCGTTAGACTGTTACCCCTTCTTAAAGGCTCCCATTGCATGCTGTCTTCTGCTGTTGAGGAGCTTCTGTCTGGCTTCTGCCAGGCTAAAAACTCCAGGAAAGAAGAAACAATTTCTTCTGGTTTACCATGACATCCACAGCTGTGGCAAGGTGCCTGAACACAGCAGGGAGTCAGTATCTGTGACAGAAGGAAGGGGAGGAGGCTGGCCTGAGTAGTCTGTGATAATGCAATAAAAAGAAAGAGAGAGACTCACTCCAAAGTCTCTTGGGTTGGACTGGTAAACAACAAAAATAACATTTATTGAGCACTCGCTATGTGCCAGGTATTCTTCTGAGAATCTGCTTTAATTCCTACAAGAACACTACGAGACGGGTATTATTATCCCCATTTTACAGATAAGGAACATTAACGCATGGAGTATTTAAGAGACTTAGTCAGGAACATAAAGCAAGAAACTGGAAAACTCGGGATTCAAGCCCACAAAGCCTGGTTTCAAAATCAGCACTCTTTACCTCTCCACTTTTCAACAAGGGGAAGGGTCAGTCTATCACACTCAGGGGATAAACTAATATTTTGAGTATCTACTACATGCAAGGCATGGTATAAATGCTTAGTCTTCTTAACAAGCTGTATGGGAATGTTCCTGTTAGAAGTTCCCAAACATATAACCATTTCCACACAGATAAGGAAACTGAAAAAAAGTATCACACTCAGGCAAGTCAATGGGCAACATGAACTCAGATCTATCAGCCATCCTAGGAGGTAAGAGGGAAAAGTTCTCAAGAAGCTACCTAGAGAGATTGGGTTTGGAGAGAAGCAAGAGGAGGGAGGACATAAAATCAAGTTATCATGTGTATAATGGAATGCCACAGAAGTGACAACAAGCAGATAAATGTTCCACAGAGAATGTCATGGGAAATCCATCCACCCAATCCATCCATCCATCCATCCATCCGTCACTCTTACTCCATAAATGTTGATGGAGTACATACTCTTTGACTGCCCTGCAAATCTTCGAGGTTCAGAGAAAAGAGATATAGTCCCTGCCTTCAAGGGCTCTTGGTGAATGGGTGATAAAGATTTTGAAGGAAATCATTACAAAAATGTGTTAAATACTCTATCCAATGAGATGCCTGACTCAGTGTACTGAGATCAGGGAAGGCTATAAAAATAAAAAGTCTACCAGCTTAAGAGCTGTAGGCAGGGAAGTTATTCCAGGCAGAAGAAATAGCCCATGCAATGCTATGAAGGAAAGAAAGAGTGCTGTGCATTCAAGCAGCAGCTCATAAAGTGAGGAGCAAGGTGCATTTTCATGGGTTGCAGAGGGAGCTGATGGCATGAGAGGTATCTGGTTGGTCATGCAAAGACCCTGGATTTTGGCTAAAGAGAAGAGGTCTCAAATCAGCTACCCACAGGCGCACATGTGCATGCACGTGTTTTGTTTGCAAGCCTCTCTTGAAATACTGGAAGACCTGGCCACAGACGGCTGTCATTCCCTCATGGGAAACCACCAGGTACAACTAGTGGCTACCCTCTTGAAGGGGGCATGAACTGTCCAGTTCATTAAAGGCCCCAGCATGCCTACCTCACATATCGATATTACCTCCTTGGCCCTGCTGCCACTAGAGTTTTCAAATGCTGGCATACCGCCATTGACAGGAGAGCAGTAAGTTTAAAATGATTCCCCATGCTGCCTTGGAATGATTTATGCAGTAAGTTCTGAGCACCCTGAACCCAAGGAATGGGTCTTATACTCCCAAGAGTCTATTCCAGACTTGACACATAGTTGGGCATCACCAAATTTATACTGAACTGACCTGGATTCACGTGGAAGATTCTGGTACAAAACCTCTTCAGGATAGAATGATAGTCTCAAAAAGACCTCTCTCACACTGCACACTAAATTAATTTTCACTTGCTCTTTATCACATCACCTGACTCATTTTCTGCAGTAAACCCTTAGTAATCCTCCAGTCCATTCAAAACCATTAACCAGTATTTCTGCATGCCTGTGATGTTGTGTTAATCTACATTTGTAGTTAGTCATTCATTCAAGGGAAATTTATTGAGCAGCTACTACATGCCAGAAACTGTGTAAGCAGCTGGAAATATATTAGTAATAATAAAAAATGTCCTAACACTTCCTGCCCTTCAAAGATTTCTAACCTAATGGTAATGATGATTAAAATTTATGTGGCATGCATGGTACCAGGCACTGTTCTAGGCAGTTTTCCTATATTCATTCAGTGTTCACAGAAGCCTGTGATAGGTGCCATATCATCATTCTTTTCTGCACAGAGAGGTTAAGTAAACTGCCCAGGATGGCACAGCTAAAAAATGGCAGAGGCAGATTTGAATCCTAATGGTCTGACTCTGGAATCTGTTCTCTTTGCCCTTATCTTTCTGGAATGCCTCTCAAATCATGAAAGTGGCAGGCGTTATAGTTGTGGTCAGCTCCACGGTGTTTATAGCAGTAGAACCGCAGGTAGGTAGATCAATCATAGCAATATGCTCTGGAATTTATATACTAGTGAATATTTGGGTTTTTCCAAATATCATGTTACTGCTTTTCTATTTTTTAAGTTGGAGACCCTTGCTAAAACTGGAAAGCAGCTAGAGGTACAAAGTCCCCAGGTAATTGCTGCCGTTTATACACAGCCTTAGCTTCAGGACAACCAGCTGTCCCTAGAAGTGGCCCCTGAAAGGGGAAGCCTTCAGGCTATAAAGACAGCATTGATTATTGCCTGAAGAATTATTTGTTTAATTGATGTTATATCTATTACGTTTCTAGCTCTTGACTGTGCCACCCACAGTCCTGCCTCCTTAGCTAATACCATTTCTGGATGTTGAAGTGCCCGTCTTCCAGGTCTCTTCCTTCAAGCCTCTGTGCAGCCTTCCCTGGTCCCAGTGATGGCCCTTGTTGCAGCTTTCTCTCCATGAGCTGGAGAAAACGCCTAGGCCAGCCTCACTCACACTTGATGCTTGGTCATGCAACCTCTTTGCTTCTCTGACTCTTGCTAGCAAGGAGAAACCTACCTCCCCTCATCAGCAGCCTCAGCCCTGTGAAATGGCACATAGCACATGCCCAGCACATGCTTTTTTAGTGCAAGAAGGCCCAGAGAAATGCATGACTTACTAAAGGCCACAGGGCTAGTAGATAGCAGAACAGAATTCTACTTGGTTGACAAAGATTGTAAGCTCCATGTGGACTTCATCCACTTGTATGTGTTTCCATATCGCTGTATCACCCACATCTGGCACAGCACCTAGTTCATGGTGGGCAGCTCAGTGAATGTTTATTGAATGAATGGGTGAGTGCCAAATTCAGTTAATTCTTCCTCTATCCTTGCCTGCATGGAAGACAGGCAACAGAAAACAGAAAACGAAGGTTTTGTGTTGACTGCGTTCTGTATGCACAAATGATAAGCTATTTGCCCGAAGCTAAAAATACCTACCCCTGGCAGCCATTGGGAGGCAGATGGATGGTGCTTAGTACAAGATGTTTAATCAAACAGTGACAACCCGAGTAGAGCCACAATTAGCCTCTGACACCCCAGTGAACTCCAGATGAAGAGTCCAAAAGTCTCTGACTTCCTGTTGGTCCCCTGGAGCCCAGTGACCATCACTCTGGGTCCACAAAACAGTACAAACAAATGAACATCCTGTGTGCAAGGCAGTCACCAGCTGGAAGTCAGGGGATGGGCGGTGTGGGCCAAAACTGAGCACCCAGGACAAATAGGAGGGAGAATCAGCCAGTGGGGAGCATCATTCAATACTGGAAGGGGCAACGGAGAGTGACAGCTGATACACACTATTTAAAAAAAAAAAAAAAAAAAGGGAAAAGAACAAACTGGCCTATTTCAGTATAATGGTCAGTTCACTAGAGCTAATTACAGAAGCATCTGGACAAGCACATGCGTCAAATGGGCTCTAAAGTCTAATTGTTTTTGAATCCTGAGTCCAGCACACACTTGATGTCTGATTTGGCCAGTTTCTTAACCCACTGAGCCTTAGTGTTCTATAATGTGTTCTACAGTGTTCTATAGTGGGGATATTAATAGTACTTATTTCCTAATGTCGTGTGAGGATTCAATTTAATGCAAGTAAAACTTCTAACAAGTGAGCTGCATGTGGTAAATGCTTAATTAAGGGAACTGTTATTAATAATGTGCTCAACACTAATATAACCTATATATTTAATTTATATATTATAATTTTAGATGATATTTGATATTACAGATCTGAAAAGTGATTCATGGATACAAAAGAAGGGGTTCAGGACCTGACACACAGTAGGCACTCATGTCTGTCAGGGGCCCTGAGAATACGGTGGTGGGTCTTCCTCTCTTGTGCTTCTTTGCCTTTGCCCATGCAGTTCCATCTCCCTGTCTTCCATGCCTATTAAACTCCCACTCACCTTCACTAGATGTGAGGTATGATACTATCTTTGTTACTATTGCTTTACTGATAATGGGCTCATTTTGCAGATCTGGAAACTGAGGCCCTGAGAAAGGAACTGGCTTTTCCATGAGCACACAGGGGTCTACTTCAGAACCGATTAAAGCCCGAGGCATCTCCTAACAAAATTGGGATGCCTAGGTCATCATTTTCCCAGTCTTATTGAGATATAATTGACCTACATGGCTGTGTAAGTTTAAAGTGTGAAGCATAAGAGTTTGGCTTACATACCATATGAAATCAGAGCCACAGTAAGCTTACTTAGCATCCATCACCTCAAACAGATACAATAAGAAAGCAAAAGGATTTTTTTTCCTTGTGATGAGAACTTTTAGGCTCTAGTCTACATTAACAACTTTTACATGTACAACAGACAGCAGTGTTAGGGACACTTTCATTAATGGAGTATGAATGAGTCAGAGGTCTTTTCTGGAACCAGTTCTCCCATCCTCTAGATATACAGCAGGAGAATCCCTTGCCTAGACTTGCCAGTGCTTCTTTCTTATGTCAGGCCTTTGCCTAGTTCAGTTCATCACCTTCGGAAGACTGGTCATTACACTCACACATACTAACCATGGCCACTTACTGTGTCCTCTGCCTATGCCAGGCTCTGTGCTAAGAACTTAATGCATGTGAGCTCTTCTGATCCCCCAACAACCCTCCAAAGCAGACACCACTCTTTACTCTACTGAAGAGGAAGCTAAAGCTCCTAGTGTTACTTACCCAAGAGCACCAGCTAGAAACAAGCAGATATGGGGCTAACTTAGCTCCTCCATACTCCAAAATACCTGCCTGTGATTTCAAGGTACCTGTCCTTTCTGGTAACTCTCATGCCCGGCATTTGTTAGAGAGATAGTTAAAGCCCTGCCCCTATCAGTCTCTGTGACCCAGAATAGAACCACAGTGGAACTCGACCCAGGATGGTACCACTGAGTGATTTCAAAATACTTCAACTTACCAGCTCTGCTACCTTGAGCAGGTGACTAATCATCTCTTTTTCAGTTCCCTTGTTTGTAAAATGGAAACTACAGCCTACATTCTCCTTGCACTGTCCTCCCCTCATAATTTTCTTTAAATCAACTTGTTTTTTAATAAACTGAACTTATTTTATGAGGTTTTTATCACTACCCTAAATAACCCTAAATAGCAACCCTCTAATACCATTTAAATAAACACATAACTTTTTAAAAATAAAACTGTTCATCAGTGAATCCCAAAAAGTCACCTCCTCTCTACAGAGACATTAGGCTTGCCATAGGTGCTCAATGTATGGCAGTCATAAGATAATGAACCTCAGCACTGAGAAGTATGGTGTGGAAACTTTTGAGTCTATTGGCCAACCTGAGATTTAGTAGTTGTCATGGTTACCCAAAGACACTGCTCCTGGTCAAAAAGGCAAAAGCGGGGGGCGCCTGGGTGGCTCAGTGGATTAAGCTGCTGCCTTCGGCTCGGGTCACGATCTCAGGGTCCTGGGAGCGAGTCCTGCATGGGGCTCTCAGCTCAGCAGGGAGCCTGCTTCCCTCTATCTCTCTCTCTCTGCCTGCCTCTCCATCTACTTGTGATCTCTCTTTGTCAAATAAATAAGTAAAATCTTTAAAAAGAAAAAAAAAAGGCAAAAGCTATTTTTCAGTCAAGAGAATGCCAACCAATTGGCCCAGATGAACATGACGACCAGCCAGATACTAACTCGCTTTTCCCCCTTGCTTTGAGTCAGACTGCCATGGTAACCACCTTAGCACTTGCTGCCTATTCATCTGCAATGGGCAACCTTACTAGGTGTCAAGTCATTCTGTTCTATAACGGAAACCACTGCTTGGTTAGGATCTGGGGAAACCAGTAAGACTGCACCTGGGTAGCTCAGCTGGTTGGGCTGATCTGGGCTCAGGTCATGATCTCAGGGTAGTCAGATCGAGCCCGCTCCATGCTCACATTGCTCAATGCAGAGTTGGCTTGAGATTCTCTCTCTCTCTCTCCTTCCGCCCCATCCCCTGCTCATGCTCACTCTCTTTCTCAAAAATAGATAAATCTTTAGAAAAAAAAAAAAAGACTGTACCACATATCCAGGGTATCCAGGATAACCAGGGCAAAAGACCCTTGGGCAAATCCACAGCATTTGTTCCACCATGGCACATACCACTAATCAATTCCTGCACCAGTAAGCCCAGGCACAGCTATAGAATCCTTTTCAATAGGGTGCGACAACCACCAATAGATTGAAGAGGAAGCGTATTTTGCCATTCTACCTCAGGTTATGCGATCACCCTTCACAGGAGACCCTAGAAAGAGAGGAAATACTGCCCCTAGCTTTGAAAAGAATCCATTCCAGGAGTGCCTGGGTGGTTCAGTCATTAAGGGTCGGTCTGCCTTGGGATCTGGTCAGGATCCAGGAGTCCTGGGATCACGCCCCTCATCTGGCCACATCAGGCTCTCTGCTTGGCAAGAAGCCTCCTTCTCCCTTTCCTACTCTCCCTGCTTGTGTGCTCTCTGGCTATCTCTTTCTCTGTCAAATAAATAAAATCTTAAAAAAGAAAGAAAAGAATCCATTCCAGTGCTAAAGGGAGTGACAAATAGGGGTGTCCACGAGAAAAAGAGTAAGAGAAGAACGTCTCAGTAAAGCTACAAAGAAAATTAAAGAGCTATCAAAATAAAAACTAAAATTTTAAAAGAACAAAGGTTATTTCTGAGAAAGCAAGAGACAACTGAGTCATCCTGTAATAATGGCTCTTAGGGCCTTAGATAACAGCCAATGTTCTCTTCCACCAAGCAGAGAAACTAAATGGAGGGGTAGTGGTGGGACAGAGCTACAGCTGGAGGGATTAGGTTAGAGGCAAAGAAGGGTTTCAGATAGGGTGACAGGGCTGTTAGTGCCTGCAATAAGGATCCATGGAGGGAAACTAAAATCTTCTCTAGGATTCCTGGAGAGCTCAGACTCTCTCTGACTCATCTCTCCTTCCATCACAAAGTCTTGGCCTGTAAATCAGTAATTGTCTGCTGAACTGCATTGTCCAAGTATAATAAGTAACAATAGGTAACATTTACTGAGTGCTCACTATAACCCAAAAACTATGCTAAACATTTCACACGTGTTATTTCTACATTATCTTTATAACAACCCATGAGGGTAAATTTATTAAGATGCCCATTTCAGATGTAGGAATTGAGGCTCAGAGAGATTAACCACTGCATTTCACAACCTGTTCCAGCTAGAATAGGTTCTTTTTTTTTTTTTAAGATTTTATTTATTTATTTGACAGAGAGAGTTCACAAGTGAGAGGCAGGCAGAGAGAGAGGAGGAAGCAGGCTCCCCGCTGAGCAGAGAGCCCAATGCGGAACTTGATCCCAGGACCCTGAGATCATGACCTGAGCCGAAGGCAGCGGCTTAACCCACTGAGCCACCCAGGCGCCCCTAGAATAGGTTCTTAAGTCCTCGGATATTTGCTCAGCCTACAAAAGACAAAATAAAAAGAAGGGGGATTTTCAGAGCCCTCCAGGGATTCTGGAAGGCTGGAGTGGGAAAGGGACTGCCTTTCCCACAGTGTGGGGACACACTGGCTGACCTCCATCTCAGTAGTCCTCAGTCAGTTCTGTTTTCCTGATAACCAAATGCAGAAAAGACAAGCTCATTCCCAAGCTTCTGCCCTGGGGCAAGTGGAACAATGAGAAAACAATAATGGCAACTAGCCTGCTAGTAGTGCCTGAGGTTGGAACCACAGGTGGGAAAGCTGCCCTCAGGGAAACCCTTCCAGCTCACCTCCTAGGAACCCTCAGGGCAGAAATTTCTGAAGACCTTTTAGCACCATCCACAAAGGCCAAAAAGACTGAACAATTCTTGTCTGCCTATTGCTTTATTTCCTCTTCCTCTGCCAGAGATCGAGATGGGACAGGTAACAGTGAGGAAGATAAATTCCAAGAGGCAATGCCCATCACACAACTCAATTTGCACTCCCTCCCCAGCTGACCTAAACACCAGCAGTGCTAACCTCCTGCCTGGGAGGCTTAAACCTTGCTTCTCCTAGAAATCTGTCCTTGGGGCACCTCCAAGGAACTGCTAAAATAACACCACTGTAATTGTGGGTCCTAGCACTTCTATAGGACATGAGGGCTGATACTTCTAGGCAAAAAAATAGGCAACTCTAAAGAAGGAGCGATGCATTTAAGTTACCCTGGACGGTGGTTAAAAGGGGTGAAATTCACAAGAACATAGTTTAGGATGTAGAGAAAGAAAATTTGCAGAAGGGAACCTCAGGAATTTAATCAGCCCAGATAAGAAATTCTCTGTTCTTTCCTGAAGACCTTCATGAACCAAGCAACTGTGATGTCAATGGCCTGCTCCTGTTCATATTAACTGTCAATACAATCAAAAAGTTCTTCTTGGTATCTAATCTAAATCCTTTTGTAGCTTCAAGTTGAGTGCTTTTCCTTTTTGCTAATTTCTTAGCTGCATTTAGAAAAAAGAGGGAAAGAGGGAGGGGGGAGGAAGAGGGAAAAATGTTTTATCTTTTAAACCAGCATTTCTATTTTTGGGAATTTATTCCACAGGAATATAAAAAGATGCTTAAAGAAGTTCTGTAGCGGCTAAAAAATAAGATAAAATAAATAATGTCCAGCCATAGATGAATATTTCATGAATATTATGGACAGAGAGAAGGAAAAAATTCATGACTTATTTCTAAGTGAAAAAAATCAACTGGCACAACAGTTTTGAATGATACCATTGTGTGGCAGTACTCGTTATTACTAATTATATTTATAATTTGTAATACAGTCACTTTGGGGGTTCCACTGAGCCAGATATCAAAGATGGCTCACTCACGTGAAAGCCTGATGTTGGATTTGGCTATGAGATCACCTAGGGCTTTCAACCATGGTCCTCCACAAATGGGATTTGGGCAGCTTTTACTTTCTGAGGTCTAATGTAGTAGTTAAATATACAAACCAAGGAGGCAAAAAGCCTGGTTTAATGTCCTTGCTCACCACCTGTTTACTGTGTGACCTCAAACAAGTTATTTAACCTCTCCAAGCCTCGAAGCTCTCAAATCATAGTTCCAACATCATAGGTGGTTGTGAAGATTAAATGAGGTATTGTGTGTAAGATACTTAAAAGTAAATGTTCAATAAAAATGAGCTAATAATAAAATAATTACAGGGGCACCTGTGTGGCTCAGTGGGTTAAGCCTCTTCCTTCAGCTCAGGTCATGATCTCACGGTCCTGGGATGGAGCCTCGCATGGGGCTCTCTGCTTAGCAGGGAGCCTGCTTCCCCCCCTCTCTCTGACTGCCTCTCTGCCTACTTGTGATTTCTCTCTCTGTCAAATAAATAAATAAAATCTTTTTAAAAATATATAATTACATGCTAATATGTTCAATTTTTTCAAATGTTATACTTTTGTAATTAAAAAACTAATTTTTTAAAGATTTTATTTATTTGATAGCTATCAGACACATGAAAAAATGTTCATCATCACTAGCCATCAGGGAGATTCAAATTAAAACCACATTGAGATACCACCTTACACCAGTTAGAATGGCCAAAATTAGCAAGACAGAAAACAACATGTGTTGGAGGGGATGTGGAGAAAGGGGAACCCTCTTACACTGTTGGTGGAATGCAAGTTGGTGCAGCCACTTTGGAGAACAGTGTGGAGATTCCTCAAGAAATTAAAAATAGAGCTTCCCTATGACCCTGCAATTGCACTACTGGCTATTTACTCCAAAGATACAGATGTCGTGAAAAGAAGGGCCATCTGTACCCCAATGTTTATAGCAGCAATGGCCACGGTCGCCTAACTGTGGAAAGAACCAAGGTGCCCTTCAACAGACGAATGGATAAGGAAGATGTGGCCCATATACACTATGGAGTATTATGCCTCCATCAGAAAGGATGAATACCGAACTTTTGTAGCAACATGGACGGGACTGGAAGAGATGATGCTGAGTGAAATAAGTCAAGAAGAGAGAGCCAATTATCATATGGTTTCACTTATTTGTGGAGCATAACAAATAGCATGGAGGACAAGGGGAGATGGAGAGGAGAAGGGAGTTGAGGGAAATTGGAAGGGGAGGTGAACCATGAGAGACTATGGACTCTGAAAAACAATCTGAGGGTTTTGAAGGGGCGGGGGGTGGGAGGTTGGGGGAACCAGGTGGTGGGTATTAGAGAGGGCACGGATTGCATGGAGCACTGAGTGTGGTGCAAAAACAATGAATACTGTTATGCTGAAAAGAAATAAAAAAAATTTTTTAAAAAGATTGTATTTATTTGAGAGAGACAGAGATAGCAAGAGAGAAAGCATAGGGGCAGGGAGCAGAGGGAGAAGAAGAGGGAGAAGCAGGCTCCCCGTTGAACTGGGAGCCCAATGTGAGGCTCAATCCCAGGACACCAGGATCATGACCTGAGCTGAAGGCAGACACTTAACCAACTGAGCCATCCAGGTGCCTCCAAAAAACAAGTTTTCAAGGGGAAAAAAAGGTAATACAGCACAACTAAGAGAGAGAAACTCACAACACACAGTCAGTGCTCTGTTCCAGCTTTTTCTTTCAGGGAACTTGCAGGGACCTTGTAGAAAATAATGCTGGAAAACCTTGAGCCTTTCCCTCTGTACCAGTAGATGGTTCGGTGGTGGGGTCTGACAGCCAAACCTGTATTGTTCTTTCAGCCACTCCCCAAATCCTCTCAAGTTAGAGCACAGTAAGCTGCAAATTACAGGAAATGAATTCCCCCCAGAATATAGCCAAGAAGCTTTGCAATCACAGAACATGGGCTTTCTATTACCCAGGAGCTTAAACCTGTCCAGTGACACCATTGACAGAAAAGATTTGCTTTTTAGAAGCACTGACATTTTGATTGTGAAGTACACTGGGACTTGCTTGAGCTTCCACAACAAAGAGTCGTGGGCCAGTTAGTTTGAGAGAAAAGCTGAAAAAAAGAATTTCAGGCGATGATAACTTGGGTTTCTTTGTTTTTTCACCCATTATAAATACACACAGACCCTGTCAACACCACTCCTTTTCTTTGGGGAAAAACATGTCTGGGTGGAAATGAAGAAATTTTTTGATGTAGGTAATTATAGAAAATGTCAAACCTTAAGAGCTGAAAACTCTACATTCTCATTTCTTTTTCAGAAAATCAATTCGCAGGCATCGTTCCATTTCCCTCTAGGTCTGTGTGGCTCACACACATGTTCTCTCATCCCAAGGATCTCCTAAGTGTGCCTGATGTTGCCTTGGGGGCAAATCTAACTGTACAAAAGAAATGGGTTTGTTTAGTGTCTGCGGGTTAGTTTCTCAAGAGAGGCAATTATTAGAAACTTAAGAAAATGTCAAATATGAATACCAGCAATTTCGTTTGGAGATGATGACTTGCCTGACTTAAAACAATAATTAGATGGGGCTGAAATATTTTTAAAGAGTTTGGACATGGAGAATTTTTAACACCACACTTCAAATAGCATTCACCTGGGAAGTAAGAGAGAGTGGTGAAGAGTCACTCTCTGAAGAATATATCCAGCATTTATCCAGTCCTGCCTCCTTACAGGCTGGCAGGTACAACAAAGACATGAGAGAGAAATGACAGTACTTTTCTAAGTCAGAGGCAAACCAGGAAACAGGAATCACATTCCTTCAGCTGAGAAGCCCTTCCTATGACCAAAAATAACGCAGAACTTGATATGCCATAACATCAGACAGAACCAGAGTCACCTCCTGGCTCCCCAACTTATTCAGTATGTGGCTTTGGGCAAATTACCTAAAAATCGAATCCTCAGTATCCTTATCTATAAAATGGGGATGGTAATAGGACTTATAAGAAGCCTTTTTTCTGTTCCATGAATACCATGCTTACTCCCACCTCAGGACCTTCGCACTTGCCATTCCCACTGCTTAGATTTCTTTTCCCACAGATCTTTTCATGGCAGAGCCCTTCTCCTTATCCTTAATTGAACTTAAATGTCACTTTCCAATCTAAAAAAATAATCTTCCATCAATTTATCTCATCCCTCAGTTTTATTCTGGATAGTATCACTGTCTGAAATTCCCTTGTACATTTTTATATTTGCTTACTGTCTGTCTTCCCCACCACAAAATGAGCCCCATGATAAAAGGGAACCTGCACATTTTGTTAATCCTTGCATCTCCAACACATCATATAGTGCCTGGCACAGAGTAAATGTTCTGTTAACATTTGTTGAATGAGTGCACTCTCGGTCAATAGCTAACATTCACTGAGAACTTACCACATGCCAGGCACTGTTCTAACCACTTTATAAAAATTACCTCACCTGACTCTCAAAACAACCCTCTGAGGCAGATATTCTTATTAAGCCATTTTATAAAGAAAGAAACTGAAGTGCAGAGAGATCGAATAAATCTGCTCAAAGCCTAAAAGCCAAGAAGTAGTAGAACTAGGATGAAACCTCAGCAGCCCAGCCCCAGACTCTACACACTTAATCCCAAGTCCTGATGCTTTTGACTTTGATGGGTAAACATGAGACCTGATTTCACAGCTTGTATTCATGAAGTTCTCACTGTATATAATTAGATCAAAGTAGCCAGCCTTTGGGCCCACACCCTCTTCCAAATCCTTTACCCTTCATTCTGTATCTATTCACCAGCCCATTCCTTATCACTATGTGTATTCTCATTTATCTCTTTAATACTTAGCTACTTTTGTGTTTTTCTGTACTTTGAGTAGAGATTCTAAATGTGCATAATACTAATTTGTTTCTACCATAGGCCCAGACACACAGAATGTAGATGCTGAATGCTTTTTGAAAAGATTTCTAAATGAATAAAACATTTTGGAACACTTCTCAACAGAACATAGCAAGACTGTTTAATAAAAAAGAGCTATAAATGCAAAAGTATAGACAGAACAAGTAGAAAATCAATATAAGCATTCCTTATAAACCCAACTCTTCACGCTTTCCTCACCTCAGGGCCTTTGCACACACTGTTTCCCTTGCTTGAAACACACTTTCAGCTCCCACCCTTTTTACCTATTTACTTTGTATCAATTCTCCAAATTTCACCTTGAGCATGATTTCTTCAGCAAAGCTTTTATTGACCACTAATAACACTTACAGCTTTCAATTATACACTTTCTGCTGTGGCTCTTCAGTTGACATTTTTCTTGCCTCAAAGATTCTAAGCTCCCTGGAGGCAATACCACCCGTGTCTATTTTGTTCAACATCTCCTCCCAGGGCATAGCTCATAATCAATGCATAAAGACATTGCTAAATGCATCAATAAACTTTTGAAATTTCAAGTTTACAAATACAAAGAAATTTGCTTTAATGGGACATCTTTTCTTAAGAGTGACTTAAAGCAGAATTTACTCATTATTCTCCTCTTTTGCATACAGTGTAATATACCTGCATGATACCCCCACTCCTACTTGAATTATCAATATTACAGAGAGGTTTAGAGCATGAGTGTTGGTCCTGGGTTTGCATCCTGGTTATTTAATATAATCAGTACCTTAAATCACAACTTCAAAATGTTATTTCAAAGTGCCTTGCACAAGAATAAAAACAGCACAGACGTAAAGCAAAAACAAACAAAAAACTGACAGTAGCAAATACTGAGAGGATATGAAGCAACTGGAACTCTCATATTCTGCTGCTGAGAGTAAAAATTAGTAAAACCGCTTTACAGAGCAATTCAGCTGAATCTGGTAAAGATAAAGATGCACATACTCGGGGTACCTGAGTGGGTTAAAGCCTCTGCCTTCGGCTCAGGTCATGATTCCAGGGTCCTGGGATCAAGTCCTGCATCAGGTTCTCTGCGCAGCAGGGAGCCTGCTTCCACCTGTCTCTCTGCCTGCTTCTCTGCCTGTGATCTGTCAAATAAATAAATAAAATCTTAAAAAAAAAAAAGATGCATATACTCTAGAACATAACATGTACACTTCTACATACATACTACCCAAGATAAACTCTCACATATAAGTATTTCTCATGGAGAGTCCTATCAAGTTGTTAACTGCAGCATTTTTTTTTTGAATGGCCACGTCCTGTTTATTTTTTTTTAATTTTTATAAACATATATTTTTATCCCTAACTGCAGCATTTTTTAAGATTTTATTTATTTATTTGACAGAGAAAGACACAGTGAGAGAGGGAACACAAACAGGGAGAGTGGGAGAGGAAGAAGCAGGCTTCCTATTGAGCAGGGAGCCAGATGTGGGGCTTGATCCCAGAATCCTGGAATCATGACCTGAGCTGAAGGCAGACGCTTAATGACTGAGTCACCCAAGCGCCCCTACAGCAGTTTTTTTTTTTTTTAAGATTTTATTTATTTATTTGACAGAGATTACAAGTAGGCAGAGAGGCTGGCAGAGAGAGAGGAAGGGAAGCAGGCTCCCCAGTGAGCAGGAAGTCCGACGCAGGGCTCCATTCCAGGACCCTGAGATCATGACCTGAGCCAAAAGCAGAGGCTTTAACCCACTGAGCCACCCAGGTGCCCCCCGTACAGCAGTTTTTAATAGCAAAACCTTGGAACCAATTTAAATGTACATTGTTTTATACATACACACATGTCTACCCAATATGTGTATATACAGACACATATATGTGTGTATATGTGTCTATATAATAAGCATGTATATAGAAATATAGAGAAACATGTATGTCTCTGTGTATGTGTATATGAATAAATTACACTAAGTTTATACAATGGAATACTATATAGTCATTAAATTGCGTGAATGAGAGCTACATGTATCAACAAAATAGATCTCAAAACCTAATGCTGAGTGGAAAAAGCAGCATGTAGAATGGATGGTTCACTACAAAGTAAGGGGATGCAAATGGGGCCCTGAAGATTACAGGTTGCCTGCAGGAAGAGAAAGGAGGAGGGAGGGGAAAGAATGGGGTTGGAGAAATTTCAAAGAGGACTTTAGGACTTTAGTTGTATCTATACTGTCAGTTCTTTAAAAAATAAATAAATAAATATATGTAAATATATATTTATAAATATATATAAATATATATTTGTATTATATATAATATAAATATGTATGTATATCTATATTTATATAGTGTTCCCCATCAAATTTTTAAAATTTTACAAAAAAGGATACTATTAAGAGAGTGAAAAGATGGGACACCTGGGTAGCTCAGTTGAAACATCCGACTCTTGATTTTTAGCTCAGGTCATGATCTCAGGTTGTGATATCAAGCCCTGTATCAGGCTCTGTGCTGGGGCCTGCTTAAGATTCCTTCTCTCCCTCTCTGCCCTCCCCCACGCCCCGCTCATGCTCTCTCTCAAAAAGTTAATTTTAAAAATAAAATAACTGAAGCAAATATGTCAAAATGTTAAAATTTCTTTAATCTGAGTGATGAGAGTACCAGAATGAGTATATTACAAGACAATTTTATAAATGAACTATTACATAATATTTTAAAAGGTAAGATTGAGAAAGGGAGATCCAGATGCCAGCTCTGCCACTGGACTTCAGAAAAGGGACATAAATTCTCTGAGAATCTTGCAAAACAGGATTAACAGTGTTGACTGTAAAATTAATGAGGTTAAATGTACAGAATGAATTTTATTTTTTTTTTTAAAGATTTTATTTATTTATTTGACAGAGAGAAATCACAAGTAGGCAGAGAGGCAGGCAGAGAGAGAGGAGGAAGCAGGCTCCCCGCTGAGCAGAGAGCCCGATGCGGGACTCGATCCCAGGACCCTGAGATCATGACCTGAGCCGAAGGCAGTGGCTTAACCACTGAGCCACCCAGGCGCCCCAGAATGAATTTTAGACATTACCCATCAGAACATCATTTTAGAATGAGTCCCTAAGAACTTTCCAGACGTGTCTAATTCAGAGACACTTTTTTTTTTTAATTGCTCAGAAATTATAGGCATGCAGTTTCAGGGGTGCCTGGCTGGCTCAGCCTGAAGAGCATGTGACTCTTGAACTCAGAGTCATGAGTTCAAGCCACACATTAGATCTACAGATTACTTAAATAACTAAAAACTTTTTTAAAAGGAAAGAAATTATATGCATACAAATTATATGCATACAAAACAAATTGGACACCAAAAAAATAGTAACTGCTCCTGTTTGTTCAAAAACTATATAGAGGCATTATATAGACATATATGAAGACAGACTATTACTGTGATGGTCCTGTGGGGGGTGGGTACTTGGGTGGTTGGAGAACAAGAAGGGAAATTTACTTCTCTCTGCTATTATTTTTAATAATGTACCATATGGTAGACTACAACTCTTCCTCAATTTATGATAGGGTTATATCCTGATAAACCCATCATAAATTAAAAATGCATTTAGGGTACCTGGGTGGCTCAGTTGGTTAAGCAACTGCCTTCAGCTCAGATCATGATCCCGGAGTCCCGGGATCAAGACCCACATCCAGCTCCCAGCTCTATGGGGAGTCTGCTTCTCCCTCTGACCCTTTCCACTCTCATGCTCTCTCTCTCTCTCTCTCAAATAAATAAATAAAATCTTGAAAAAAAAAAAAAAAAAAAGAAGAAGAAGAAGAAGAAGAGGGGCCGCCTGGGTGGCTCAGCTGTAAGCAACTGCCTCCACTCAGGTCATGATCCCAGAGTCCCGGGATCGAGTCCCATATTGGGCTCCCAGCTCCATGGGGAGTCTGCTTCTCCCTCTGACCTTCTCCCCTCTTGTTCTCTCTCTCACTCTCTCTCTCTCAAATAAATAAATAAAATCTTTAAAAAAGACAAAAAGGAGAAAGAAAGAAAGAAAATGCATTTATTACAGCTAACCTTCCAAACATCATAGTTTAGCCTATAAACATGCTCAGAACACTTATATTAGCCTACAGATGGGAAAATCATCTAACACAAAACCTATTTTATAATAAAGTATTGAGTATCTCATATAATTTATTGAATACTGTATCGAAAGGAAGAAACAGAATGGTCCTACAGGTACAGATGCTTTTGAGTGTGTCAGTTTTAAGTACTCATGATCACGTGATTGACTGGGAGCTCTGCCTTGCTGCTGCCCAGTATAATAAGAGAGTATCATAACACATATCGTCAGGCTGGGAAAAGATCCAAATTCAAAATTCCAATTCAGTAGAAACTGAATACCTATAGCTTTTTCACCATAGTAAAAACGGAAAATCGTAAGTGAAACCATCATAAATCAGGGACCATCTGCACCTACTCTAAAAATAAGTAGAATTTATCTTTAAACTAATCTGAAGGTCATGATTTCCTCCACACATTCAATACTAAATCTCTATAAAAAGGAAAGGTCCTAAAATCCAGGTTGCAGAAAGGTTCTTAAAAGGTCTTACTTGAACACATGAAGCAGGGAAAACCATCCCACCCTTGGATAAATGTACTTGGATAAAGGAGAGAGCATGGGATTTGAGACTAGGCAATCTAGGTTTTGTTCCTGTCCCAAGCGCTTACTAAGTGTGTGACTCTAAGTTAGTTCCTTAAGCCCTGTGAGGCCCAGTTTCATTTCTGAAGTGAGGACAATGGCAGCACCACCTCCAATGACTGTGTGAGGAATAAATAAACTACAATATGAGTACAGAGTTTTGTCAAAATACTATTCAGATGTCTGTATGAGATACAATTTGTAGTGCAGAGACTGTTCCTCAAAAGCAATGGTTTGGTCCCTTTGGCTGCCATGGGAGTGCCCAAAAACATATGCCTATGGCCCTAGCAGCCAATAAAGTCATCCCTCTTCAGAGATAAACTAGATTCTCTTCTCTCCACAGCAAATATCCTAACAGTGATCATCCTCTCTCAGCTGGTAGCTAGAAGGCAGAAGTCCTCCTACAACTATCTTTTGGCACTTGCTGCTGCTGATATCTTGGTCCTCTTTTTCATTGTGTTTGTGGACTTCTTGTTGGAAGATTTTGTCTTGAACATGCAGTTGCCCCAGGTGGCCAATAAGATCATAGAAGTGCTGGAATTCTCATCCATCCACACCTCCATTTGGATTACTGTTCCATTAACCATTGACCGGTATATCGCCGTCTGCCATCCGCTCAAGTACCACACGGTCTCCTACCCAGCCCGCACCAGGAAAGTCATTGTAAGTGTTTACATCACCTGCTTCCTGACCAGCATCCCCTACTACTGGTGGCCCAACATCTGGACTGAAGACTATATCAGCACCTCTGTACATCATGTCCTTATCTGGATTCACTGCTTCACCGTGTACTTGGTACCTTGCTCTATCTTCTTCATCTTAAACTCAATCATTGTGTACAAGCTCCGGAGGAAAAGCAATTTTCGCCTGCGTGGCTACTCCACAGGGAAAACCACTGCCATCTTGTTCACCATTACCTCCATCTTTGCCACACTCTGGGCCCCCCGCATTGTTATGATTCTCTACCACCTCTATGGGACACCCATCCAAAACCGCTGGCTGGTGCACATCATGTCCGACATTGCCAACATGCTGGCCCTTCTAAACACAGCCATCAACTTCTTCCTCTACTGCTTCATCAGCAAGAGGTTCCGCACAATGGCGGCTGCCACGCTCAAGGCCTTCTTTAAGTGCCAGAAGCAACCTGTACAGTTTTACACCAACCATAACTTTTCCATAACAAGTAGTCCCTGGATCTCGCCGGCCAACTCACACTGTATCAAGATGCTGGTATACCAGTACGACAAAAATGGAAAACCTATAAAAGTATCCCCATGACCCCAAAGACTTGGCACCTAGTGCCTCTGTCTAATCTATTTCCAGATGGGAGGGTAGCCCACTTAAGAGTGCTAACCTGATTTCCTGTCTCCATGGACTGAGCAACTTTCAGACTGGTAGATGAGAAAAGATGGAAAAGAAGAAAGAAAAGCATCAATCTTGTTTTCATTTATGCATTTATTTTCACAATGTTACTTGAAAGCAAAAGTTCCTACCAGTTTGAAGATACCTTTGGAGGTTGTGTCATCATCCTGTGGCCAGTGAGGACACAGAGTAAAGAAACAGTCTATGACTTTGCCTCGGCACCATCCACAGTCATTGGGAACCGCTCATTTATGTGACACACCAAGCCACAGTAGCAGGTAGCTGATTCCACACTCTTCTTCCAAGAGCTGAGGTCAACCACTGCTTCCCTGTACCATCCCCAGCATCTAACAGTGCTGACCAATTCGGGGTTTTTCCAAGGTGCCCTTTATCTTAGAGAAGGTTGTGGTCTTGAAGTGGCCCTGGAACCTTATACTACAGAATGACACTGTGGGGACAAGGGAGTATAATCCCATCCAAACTCTGGCCAGAGCTTCTTTGGAAAGGCTCCAAACCAATATAACTATGACCCTCAGACCTGGGTCTAAAATGCAGTCTTTCTATTCGCCATTATGTATAGATTTTATCTATCTCCTCCAAAATAAAGACCCCCGTCTGGTGCGTGGGGGGGAAAGGAGGATCTCTTGAGCCCAGAAAAACAAAAAAATAAGCCCACTCTTGCCATTGTTTCAATCCATCCCCACGTCAGCTGTGTATGACCCCTTTACTCAAAACAGCTTCTTATTGCAGTGCCACTTAAGCTTCCTGGAGAAGCCTTTTACGTGTAGAGTTGCCAACCCTGCCTCCTTGCTTGCTGAAGTCCTCACCAAATTGCTTTATTTGAAGTGACTTCCAAACTGGATTTAATTTTCAAGGGTCAGGAACTGTAGCTCTCCAGGTGTGAAGGGAGACATTCTCTGCTCTGCCCCACAGTCCAGCTGGCATTGCTATTCAGCCACAAACGCAGATACAACTGACATGGAAAGGTGCCCATGTTGTTTGCTTGTCTGCCCTTTGATCCATATGGCTCAAAAGGGTGGTGCCAGTATTCAGTGAAGCGATTTAATCCAGATCCTCTGCAAAATGATAAAATATGAATCTATTTATTTGTTCTCCCTTTGCCTGTCCAAGGCAAGAACAGCTCTACAATGTAATTAATAGGGGCTTCCCTGGGATTTACCACTCATGCGTGCACACACACATGCAGACACATGCTTGATTATAGAAAACTTCTGTGTATCCTGTGATGTGTTTTAAAAGGGAAACCCATGCTGGAGTTCCTCTTATTTAGCCTTTTTAAAAATTTCTCTTCCAGGTTCCCAGTATTTTTCCTGTGTTAGAAAAAATCTCCCAAAATGACTTTGAAATTTTATGATATTTTTGGTGACCAAACAAAAAGCAGACAGCCCTCCTGGAACACTTGGTTCCTCAGATTGGATTCTTACTACATTTTTAGTCCTAAATTGGAAGGCATGTCCACCCTTTTTAAGGGAATCTGCAGTAAATGAGTACGGTAGAAAAGGCCCCAGAGCAACACAAGCCCTAAACTTGAGTCAATGCCCTCAATACTAACTCAATATAATTTTAGGTTATGGTAGTCCTGATGATCCAAATTCCTACTCCCTTTAAATGATTGTAGTAGGGTCTCATCTGACCCAAAGATTAGATTCTAAAGTCAGTATGAAAGAAAAAAAACCTAGCAGAGCCAAAGTTAACTCTGCAAAGTCATCAGGAAGGAGCCATGTTGGAGACCACATTCTATCCCTTATAAAATCTAACTCAGCAAAGTTTTTCTCCAGCAACAGAACAGATTTCCTAGATCAAGGACAAGAAATAGTTGGTGTGCACTTAGGGACCACATTGTATGACTCTAATGTATCTCAATGAGAACTTTAAGATCACACTGGTGCAACAAAATGCTCCCAATAGAAGAGGTTCATGGAAATTGAGGGACAAGGAGGTTAGTATCCCATATGGTGGACAGACTCCTCCACATCGTTTAAATTCCATTTCTTTCTGTTTCTCTTTTGCCAAGCATGTGTAGTCTGAATATGTCGTGTTCATTAAATGTGTGTATGATGTGATTCCACTACACCCCCTTATGAATGAACATTGACCAAAGGCTACTACCTACACCGAATATATATATATATATATATATATGTATTTATTTATTTTTTTCTAAACACATAGCTCAAAAAATACTAGTTTGAGCTATATGTGGATGAGTCACAGTGCAATAGCTATAAAGATTAAGCAATTCCTCTTTAAGAATGTAAGCAACATGGAAAATAGGTGTGTGGGTCTCAGTGCCCTCTGCTCCACATTTTTTATTGTATGTAAAAATTGTTGATGTTTAAAAAGTAAAACAACTGGGTGTGCATTTGAAATGTTTTCCTCATACACTCATTTATTACTTCTCTTACCAATAGAGGTTGTACCAAGTAGTACTGTGATCTTTTTTCCTTCTGACTATATTTTAAATTTTGATAAATAATATTTAGAAAAGGTCCGATTCTTGAAGGCATTTCAATGAGTTGTTGTCTTCTGGTTAAAATGAGTAAGAGTGCCCCCATTGGGTTAGGTTGATACATATATCCTAAACTTTATTTTAGATAACCTATGGATCTTTTAATTTATCATTATTTATAGTAATAACTGTGGACAATAATGATAAGGTTTAAAAGAAAACTTTTAAGCCTTTTCTTTCAGGCCAGTTTTGGAAACAGAGCCTTGAATTTTGAAGCCTGTCTTGTATAGCTGCTGTTGATGGCATTTAAGCAATTGCCTTATACCAGGTTTTTTGTGAAAGACTGTTAACTAGCATCTCTCTTGTGTGATTTGTTTCCTCGGGTGGACATGCAGTGATGCTACCTACACATGTACATGCTTTTTAATTGGACAGCTCAAGCACTGAACTGTCTCATGGGGAAAGAAATGAGGAGCATGACAGACAAACCATAAAAGACAGACCATGAGAAGGTATGAACTTCCACTTTGCAAACATTCTGCATTTGGAAGGTTATTTTGCACAGTTGGTGCCTACTGGTCCAACATAAGGGGCCTATCTGAAGTGAATTAAAGACTATAATGTTGGCTATTCCAGTTCAAAGAATGGAATAAAATGTTACCATAGAAGAATAGTAAATGTTCATATTTTCTTAATTAGATAATCTATTGTGTTTGAACTTGTTTGTATTATAATAAACTCTAACATGGTGCACTCTTGGTGTCTGGAATTTGCGTTTACATTTTTTATGACTAAAAAATTTTAAAATCTTACATTTAAATTTAAAATTTTAATTTTAAATGCGCGCTTTCCTTGTACTTTGTACTGGTGCGAGAATGCGACCTAAGTCCCACCTGTCCCTTTTTAGCCAGATATATTTCAGAATTTAAGACCACTGAACTCTGCTTCCTATAATCCTAATTAAGTAGCTTACTGGGTATAAATCTTAATTCTCTTCTGACTTCATCCTCCACATGTCCTAGAGATAGTGATGGCTATAATCATAAGTGGAGATCTAGCATAACAGCTAAGAGCTTGGACTTTTGTTTTCCCTCATAACTTATCTGTAAATGAAAGTTTGTATCTTTTGACCCCTCTCCCCCATTTTTCCTACCTTCATCCCCCACCTCTGGCAAACACCAGTTTCCTGTATCAGAGCTTTGTTTTTAGTTTTGTTTTGTTTGTTAAATTCCACATACAAATGAGGTCATACAGTATTTGTCTTTTCTCTGACTTATTTATTTCACTTACTGTAAAGCCCTCAAGGTCTATCTGTGTTGTTGCAAATGGCAAGATTTCATTCTTTTTTTATGGATGAATAGCATTCCATTGTGTATATACACCATATTTTCTTTACCCATTCATCAATTAACAGACGCTTAAGCTGCTTTCATATTTCGTAAGAGCTTGGATGTTGAAGTCAGACAATGGGTATGTCCCAGCTCCACCATTTACTAGATGGGTGGCCTTTAACAATTCCTTTAAGATCTATGAAAGACTGCCCTCAGATAAAAATGGTATAAAATTTAATTTTTTCCAGTTGCCTCCAAGGTAAAAAGAGGCTCTCAAAGTCAGGAAATCAAGGTCTGGAGTCAGTTATGGCAAGCTATAACTTTGCAGGCTATGCCCTTTCTAGCTGTGCGCCATGGGCAATGTTCTCAAACTCTCTGAGTCTCAATTTCATCTCCATAAAATAGGACTAATAGTAATTCCAGTACATACCTCATGGAGTGACTATTAATGATAGAGCTAAAAAGAGCCTCTAGTTGCATATCTTTTTTTTTTTAAAGATTTTTTATTTATTTATTTGACAGAGAGAGATCACAAGTAGGCAGAGAGACAGGCAGAGAGAGAGAGGAGGAAGCAGGCTCCCTGCTGAGCAGAGAGCCCGATGCGGGACTTGATCCCAGGACCCTGAGATCATGACCTGAGCCGAAGGCAGCGGCTTAACCCACTGAGCCACCCAGGTGCCCCTCTAGTTGCATATCATTTTATAGGTAAGGATACTAGACCAAAAGAGGTTAATGATTTTCAGAGTAGTCACTAAATACTTCATGCTTCCCTCTTTACCTCACTGCCTTCTCTGCAAGATTCTGACTCATCCCCCCACCCAAAGATCACATTTTTTGGTGCCCTTTTTAGACCTGAGTATATTGAATAGTTTTCCAACCTTTCAAACCCAGGTCATTCAAGCATGAGATATATTATAATAGCATCATAACTAAAACACTTGGCTTGACCTTTCCCTGTGCGGCAGAATTTTTTTTAAGTTGACTCTCTGGAATTCTAACCATAGTTCTTAAACTAGCTATGCATTTCCCATTTCCCACACAAACCACCATCAATTCTGACAGCCACCCAAAAACTATTGTCACAATCTATCTTTGCATTAACTTGGAAAATGAAAGTAACTTACAAGTTGAGAGGGAAGTACAGAAAATTAAGGAACCTGCTGAGAAGGTGGCAAGCAGAAGCCTTAAGGCATGGCCACAGCATCCTCATTAATTTTGTTCACCAGCTCAGGAAGGTGGGATAAAAGTGAGTTGATGAAGGTTGAACTGTTAAATAATAACCCTTTTATTAGTACACTTGGCTAAATGTGATGGCTCAGCCTCTGTGGGGGGTGTGCAATTAATCCATGTACTTGCCAGACACAACAAGAGGGATAAGAGACTTGTGTCTAAGGGGATAAATAGATACTGTGAATTTCCCGGGTTTATTGGGAGAATGTGTCACTGGCATGCCAGAAGGAGAAAACTTTTCTGAGAAACAGGAGCAAAACAGGGCTACAGTAAAGAGATTGCTTCTCATCAACTCTCCGTATGAGGAGTTTACTATATCCACAGAGCTTTGTTACCTACTGAATGGCAATAACAGTATTTCTCTTTAGTGGAGAAGAAACAAAAGCATGTGAGACGTAAACTCAAGTATGAGAGATCCAGACGAAACCCAAAGGGGATGTCTTCATAGTGATGTCTATTCACTCCACAAAATGCGTTCTTAGCATCTGCTTCTCTAGGTATACTTCCAAATGGACTGTATATCAGAATCCTGGAGGGAAGCAAATCTCACTCAGATGGTTTCAATGAAAAGCCTTTAACCAGGAATTTTTCTAAATGGTCTTAGCAAGATTAAAGGAACCAACAAGAGCAACTGAGATACAGGAACCAGAAATAATAGGAAGCCTTACCTCTCTAGGCCTGATGGGTAACAGGAAAAAATAGTGTTACTGCAGCTCAGTGTGAGCAGAGCTTTGGAGGGGAGGCCTTCCAGCAAGCAGGTGACACACCACTGCCAGAGATGTGATGTCAGAGAGGAAGTGGAGGATCCCTAATCTCTCTTTTCCTTCCCTCTGATATCAGGCTACTTTGACACGTTTCCCTTCACAACTCACACTCTCTCTTCTGAATTAGCAGCTTGTTTCCATTAGCCTTTTCATTACCCAAGTTGATACTTAGACTAAAGCCACCCTCTAATTCCAGTAATGAAAAGTCAGAAATCATCAGGTCATGATAGCATATGGTTCTATTTCATGACCCAATCCATATGTCTAATGAAATCTGACAGAGTATTAGTCACACAAGACTGCAGATAAAAAAGAATATAGACCCTACTGGTAGGTAAGGCAAAAAAAAAAAAAATTAAAAAAAAAAAACCATACATACACACACACACACACACACACACACTTTTTAAAACTTTAGGAGTACATATTTTTTAAGATTTTTTTTTTTAAAGATTTTATTTATTTATTTGTAAGAGAGAGAGAGTGAGAGCGAGCACAGGCAGACAGAGTGGAAGGCAGAGTCAGAGGGAGAAGCAGGCTCCCTGCGGAGCAAGGAGCCCGATGTGGGACTCGATCCCAGGACGCTGGGATCATGACCTGAGCCGAAGGCAGCTGCTTAACCAACTGAGCCACCCAGGCGTCCCTAAGATTTTTTTTTAAAAGATTTTATTTATTGGGGCGCCTGGGTGGCTCAGTGGGTTAAGCCGCTGCCTTCGGCTC
>NC_081567.1:24210832-24266639 GCF_022355385.1 Mustela nigripes
GATCTCTCTCTGTCAAATAAATAAATAAAATCTTTAAAAAAAAAAAAGATTTTATTTATTTATTTATTTATTTGACAGACAGAGATCACAAGTAGGCAGAGAGGCATGCAGAGGGAGAGGGAGAAGCACGCTCCCTGCTGAGCAGAGAGCCTGATGCGGGGCTCAATCCCAGGACCCTGGGATCATGACCTGAGCCAAAGGCAGCCATTTAACCAACTAAGCCACTCAGATACCCCAAAAGTATATACTTTTAAAAACAAACTGCATTAATATTTTCAATGACAATGTTTTACAATTTTTTTAAATTTTTTTCCTATTTATTTATTTGACAGAGATCACAAGTAGGCAGAGAGAGAGGAAGGGAAGCAGGCTTCCCGCTGAGCAGACAGCCCAATGCAGGACTCAACCCCAGGACCTCGGGAACATGACTTGAGTCGAAGGCAGAGGGTTTCACCCACCGAGCTACCCAGGCGCCCTGCAACTGTTCTTATACAGATTTCACCTCTTCGTCTTTCAATTCAGTGGCTAGCCCTGTGCCTCTGTCCAAGGTGCTGAAATCATTTACCCACAACTAAGATTTTGAGCAAGAAAGGCAGTATCAATTAAGAAAAAAAAAATTTTTTTTTGTTTTGGGTTTTTTTGTTTGTTTGTTTGTTTCATAGAGGGAGAGAGGCAGGGAAGGAGCAGAAGGAGAGGGAGAGAGAGAATCTTAAGCAGACTTCATGTCCAGCATGGGGCCTGATGAGGGGCTTTATTTCACAATCCTGAGATCATGACCTGAACCAAAATCAAGAGCAAGATGCTTAACTGACTAAGTCACCCAGGTGCCCCATGTTAAGAAAATTTGATGTATAAAGATACATATTTGCTCCCTCTCATTAGAAAAGAAACTGATATAGTATTAATTCCTTTATTAAACTATTTAAGATAGGATCTCTCTTGCTTACAAAGCAAACTCTTCTGGGGCCTTGCTCCTCTAACTGTGGTCCCCCTAACAGCAGCTCATATTGCATCAGCATCACCTGGGAGTTTGTAAGAACTGTGGAATCACAGGCCCTACCCTAACCTGCTGAACCAGAATCTGAATTTTAACAAGATCCCAGGTGATTCATACACACATAAAATGTGAGAAGGACTGCACTGCTGTGCTTTAAAATAGTGGTTATACACCCTGGGGAAGCTTTTTAAAAACCCAATATCCAAGATGAAACCCAGACAACAGTATTTTTTAAAGTTCCTTGGATAATTTTAATGTACAGCCAAAATGGATAACCACTGATTTTTTTAGAGCAAACTTTGTATCACTACCTCAAATGGAAAACCAGTATCACCTGCCATAAATAGAGAAACCATTCCATAAATAGAGAAACCATTTTCAAAAAACCAAAGATTGTTAGTAATTCTTACTTTACACTACTGTCTGAAACTAACATCTACTCTCCCTTTGTTAAAAAGACAACAGAGAGGGGCACCTGGGTGGCTCAGTGGGTTAAATCCTCTGCCTTTGGCTCAGGTCATCCCAGGGTTCTGGGATCAGGCCCTGCATCGAGCTTTGTTCGGCAAGGAGCCTGCTTCCTCCCCTCTCTCTCTGCCTACTTGTGGTCTCTGTCTGTCAAATAAATAAATAAAATCTTTTTTTAAAAAATACAAAATATAGGTATTAAGGGCCTACTACCACCATATTGAGAATTTCTCCTTAACCTAATTAGAAGGACTGACAACAAATTAGAAAGGGCAATTGTTTTTCACAGTGCTCTTCAACGTTACTGAAGCCAAGCCTTGCGTCATATAAACCTATTCACACCCTTTGTTATAAGCTCTATACTTTAGGAAACACTGATCTATTAAATAAGGAGCTTTCAGCAGGTTCCTTATTTTAGTGATTCCCAACCTTAACTTAAACCTATGTCCAGACTCTATATCCACATGAATTCAATCAGAACATAGGGAAATAGGCCAAAGGCATCAGAATTTTCTAAAAGTTTCCCAGGTGATTCTGATACACAGCCAGGATTGAGAACCACTTGCCTTCTTTGGTAACACTTGGTTGTCTGTAAAAACTGGGAAATTATAATACAGCTTTCCCAAATTATCTGTCTATGGCCATTTTCCTAATTCAGACTTTCCACAAATGACTGAGATTTCACAGTGTTGAAGATTAGGGAAGCTGAAAGACACACCCATCTACCCCTTCACTCTGAGTGTGAAACCTGCTGAGAATAGACTGGTGGAGATCAATTATCAGTTCTATTACTGGAAAGGTGGAATGAAGAACCTCAGTTGAACTGAAAGCCAATGGAGTTCCTACTTAGTTTATATTTTGGTTCAAACACTCATGAAAGACTCTGAAACTGCAGAGAAGACAGTCAGAAGCAGAATTTCCATCCCCCAAGTAGAGTACTATCAGTGAGGACAATCAGAGATGGACCTCTAGACCCTCCTCTGGAAGCCACACTGGGACCAAAACCCAGTTAGGATTCCTATATGGAAATGTAAGCATAGAAACAATTCCTTCTTTCTGAAGCCTGAGAAACAGAAAGATAAGGTAGCTTTCTCATATATATGGTGTTTCCTCTTCCTCTTCTACAAATCAGTCAAGACTTTCCCTCTCCATTGGGGATGGAGTGAAAAAGAGTTGAGAGAAGTTACTTTCCAAATACTTCTGAGAGTAAAATCAAATTTTCCTAAATTATGGGTTAAGATAGAACTATTAGAAAGAAAAAATGGTTCACCCTATACTCGTCTCCTCATGACCCAGGGAATTTTACAAATGGTGGCTCAGGAAATTTCACAACCCACAAGCAGACAGTCAAGTGTGCTGCACTGTTAAAATACTTAGAAAAAAGGCAAGAAAAGATCTTTCTGATCCTTCAGAATGTCATGTCATCAAATTAGGGCTACTGGGTGCCTCCAAAGGCATAATTCTATCCTCAAGTTCAGAGATTCTCAGCCCGGGCCTACCTACCACTCACTGCTGGCACACAGTTCTCTAAAAGCTCTGAAAATAAAACTAATTTCAACTGACTTTAATTAAAATAAGGATGCCAAATAGAACTTTTAGGAGTGAACAAAAGTGGCAGCAATTTCAGACACCGTCATAACATTGCAACTCCATAGGTTCCTGGTGTGCAGGATGTAGGTCATACAAATCTAGGTTCAAATCCTGACTCCACCACCTGCCAGCTGTGTGACACTGGGTAAATGTCTCTTCCAGTCTCTGAGGTACTGCTGCCTCATATGGAAAAGGAGGAATAATAATAGTACTGACTTCAAAAGGGGGTGGTGGGAGTTACTTATAATATTTTTTAAGTATTTGGAACATATTTATAGTTTTAATAAATTGTGTTATTGTTATTTAGTTCCCCATAATAGGCACAGGAAGAACACTGCAAATTCCAGGACTTCTCTGGGAAACTAGGACACTTTTGTGATGATGAGGCCACTCCTAGGAAGAGTCATGTGCCAGCTTTCTCTTTCCCAAAGTGGGGAAAGCATATCATTCATTGCAGTTATCCACTGACAGTCCCTAAAGAAGATAGAGCATCAAGGATTTGGAAGACTAGGGGCAGGCCATCAGTCACTCCACAGTCAATTTCAATACCATGAAATGTGGCCTCCAGTTATACCCTGATTCCTTCTCTCAAACTGTTTGCATCCACTGCTAAACTCTGGAGTAAAAAGTCAGCCTTCAGGATGATGTGATAGAGGCTGCAAAAAGGCCACTTGCCCATCTCATTAGGGTTGCCAGCATTTGGCTCCAGGGATGAGAAAAATGGAAATAGTCCTGCTGGTGGGAGAGGACTGATACAGGTGACCTGTCCCCAAGATGTCAAGTATGTCTCCAGGGCTCTGAAAGAGGACACAAATATTCCTCAGCTGGAGACAAGGGCTTCTTGTTATTGCAAATTAATCTTGTAAATATCTGATTTCTAACAGGCTATAAGGAAATGACTCCCTGTTGTTAAACGTGTGTGCCTCTTAGCATATCTGATTTCTGGGGCATAGTGATGTGTTCTGACATTGCTGTCCCTGTGAGGTCTGCAAGGGAAAGGCCACCATTGTGAGAAGAAAGGACAGGGTCTTCCCCAAGAATGAGGTTATCATAGCATATGTCATCTGGGGAAGAAGCAGGCCACTGGACAGGGCAAAAGGAAATGGGCCTGGAAAAGTAGAAGAAAGAGTACAGATTCTTTGTCTTGATTTGGACAGTCTAGGTGTCTATAGTAAGTTTCCTGGGAAGGATATGGTAAAGGCGGAGCTCAAAGCCAGACGAAAGAGGACCAGGATGGTTCATCTTTCCTGAGATTTCCATTGAGATTGGTCTACTCAGAGGCACCTCTACTTCAAGTTTTAGTATTTCCTTTGATGGTTTTTTTGTCACAGTCCCAGACCTTTAGCAAAGTCCTATTTAAATATCCCCTCTTGTCTTGGTGGAACTGAAATATTAAATGAGAGTGTATCCCCAACCAAGTCAAGCACAGTTGTAGGGGTGGTAAGCCCTTTCCAAAGAGAAAGTGAGGAGGATCATACCTCGTAGTGAGAGAGATGTGCCGAAGGAGGCAGCAATACTTTTGAGAGATTAACTTCTCCCTTTGGTTTACACATATGCTGCTAAGTTATAAAAGGATTTAACTGATGCCATATTGTCTCAGTCCAAAAAAAGCTAAATGTATAATAATGCAAAAATACCTCTGCCTCACCATCCTATAGACATACAAAGAGCTACATGAAAAATGTTCTATTAATCATAATTGTTCCTAAATTTTTCTGTCTTGCCTCTGAGTGTTCCCTCAGGTCCCCCTTCAATATTTCTAAGTGTCTCTGTGGTCATTTAACATGTTCTCAATCTGTTAGCTACTGTGTCCACATGGAGTCCTCCCTGTTATTTCTCTATCGTCCCAGGTCCTCCTTGATGTCTCCCAAACATGAAGAACTTCAGAGGACCTCACTGTTGCCATCACTGACAGAGAACACCATGAAAATGCCAACAAAAGCTAGAATAAGGCCACATTCCAAGCATAAATGAGAAATGGTCTCCTTCCAGGTCAAGTCAACTTGGCATACATTTGGAAAAAAATCATAAAATCTCTAACTATGAAGAAATAATTCATAGAAGAGGAAACCTAGAGGTGAATGAATGAATGAATGAATGAACAAATGGATGAATATATACGTACATACATACCATGTGCTAATTCACTAAAAATCAGGAATGTGAACATTAAAACATCAACGATTTTCACACCTCTTGGATTGACAATCATTAAAACAAACACACAGCCTCCAGTGATAGGTGGATACGGAAAAGACAAATACCTATGTTGAGGGTGAAGAGATATAAGCACTTTGAAGAGAAACTAGGCATCAGAAAGAACAACCTTACCACGAAAGAATTCTATTTCCAGCTGTATACTTTAGGAAAAAAAATTCTCATGCATGTGCTCAAAGCCATGGTGCCAGCATGTTTATGGCAGCACTACAGCATTAGCAACAACCTAGAAACAGCCTACATGTCAATAAAGAGGAAAATGGTTAAATAAATAGGATCCTACATTACAGAGCAAATGTTCATTCATTTTATAATAATCTCCTTCCTACAAGTATGAGGAGAACCTGTGACCTGGCTCTAACCAGATGAATATGGCAAAGGCGACAGGGTATCACTCTCGTGACTGCATTATATCACATAAGGCTCTGTTAGAGTAGAGTGAGTAGAGTGAGAGTGTCTTGCTGGCTTTGACAAATAAGCTGTCATGTTGTGAGAGAGCCACATGGCAAGGAACTGTTGGTGGCCCTCCAGGATGTTGCCTCAAGCTAACACCAAGTAAGAAGCCTCTAGATATTGTCTCAAGCTAACACCAAGTAAGAAGCATGGCCTTCAGTCATAGAGCACGAAGAAATGAATTCTGGCAGCAGCTTGACAAGGTTAGGACTGAATTTTCCCCCAGTCAAGGCTCTTTTTTTTTTTTTAAAGATTTTATTTATTTATTTGACAGAGAGAAATCACAAGTAGATGGAGAGGCAGGCAGAGAGAGAGAGAGGGAAGCAGGCTCCCTGCTGAGCAGAGAGCCCGATGCGGGACTCGATCCCAGGACCCTGAGATCATGACCTGAGCCGAAGGCAGCGGCTCAACCCACTGAGCCACCCAGGCGCCCCAAGGCTCTTGATAAGAATGCTACTTAGCCAATCCCTAAGCAGAAGACCCAGGTAAGCAGTGTCTGCACTCCTAACCCTTAGAAACTGAGATCATAAATATGTGTTGTTTTAAGCCATCTAATTTTTGGTAATATGTTACACAAAAGTAGAAAATGAATACAGAAAAAACATTCATGAAAAGAAACAGTTCAAAGGAAAACCACAAAACTGCGATGTCATGATGTTCAAGTTTCAACAAGAAAGAAGTAATTAGCTAGACAAATGCTCCCAAAGCTAAGAAAAGGATGACCAAGACATATCCTCACACAGAGCAGTTTCAGAGCAGTGCACGGGTCAGAAGCCAGGTGCCAGTCGACTGAAGAGCAAGTAGAAGGTGAGGAACTGGAGACAGCCAGCCAAGAAGTTTGTCAGCAAGGAAGACTGAAAAGGAGGGAACTGTTCCTGTATGGAGGCTTAAGGCTAAGGGAGGTTGGTTGGTTTTATTTTCTTTATAAATCAGGAGAAACTCAAACATGTTGACCTGGTATCTCACAGGTTTTAACTCAGAATCGATGGTTTAGTATTCAGTGGCTCCACCAAGTCTGCACATTGGGACCACCTAAGGAACTTTAAAAAATGCCCATAACCAGTGTGTATCCGTCCAATAAAATACTACCCAACAATAGAAAGGAACAAAATACCAGCACATGCTACCACATGAACTTCACAAACATGCTAAGTGAAGGAAACCAGACACAAAAGATGACATACTGCACGATTTCACTTATATAAAACGTTTTTAAAAAAGAATGTCCACAGAGACAGAAAGTAGACTAACAGTTACCTGAGACTGAAGGTGGGAATGGAGACTAAGTGTAAACTTTTTTTCTTACCACCGTTCCATTAAACAAACTTTCTCGTCTTGTATGTCCCCAGGTGTTGACTCCTGGCAGTCCACCCTTCTGCTGGGGAACCTTCTCTCTCCAGATAATCCTCATGCGTGCATATCCCTGAAGGATGACCCCTAGCCAGCTCCCTTCCAGTAAGGTGGGGCAACCTTGCCTGTGTGAGTCAAGGGAATGCAAAAGCAACCTTATCTCCCACTCAGCTTCCAGCCAGGAGCATGGCTTGGGTTTTAGGTATGCAAAAGATAAGAGTTACTTTATTCCTCAAGTTTCAGGGACCTTTCTAAGGACCTATGCTTAAGTCCACTACCACCCCCACTTCTGCCTTCTGATGGGAAGAGGAGGGAGAAACTCATCAATAGTCTAAAAACTCTCTCTCTAAAGACACTTCCACTCTTTGGTTTATTCACTCTCTACTCTCTTCAACTCCTGAATCAATCTACCCAGAGTCCTTAGTCTGAGGATGAGCTAATGCTAGAAGATCCAATCTGGGGGCCTGCCAAAGTCCTCTCAAAATAATCAAACACCTCACTCTAGAATAGCCCCTATTCCTATCAGCTTTGAGAATTCACCCAAAACTCTGAGACATGAAGACTGCAGCCATCCATTAACCACCCACTTCATCTTACATTGGCTGACCACAGGATCCAGAATGTGTGATGACCAAACTGTGCCTTAAGTACATGTGTTTCTTCCAGGTAAAAATCATGAGTAAATTAATTATTACAATGAAGGGAAAGGTGAGTTCAAGGGGCAGAGAGATAGCATTAAGGCACTGGGTTTTCACTTGGACATCGTTCCATATGTCTATGCTGTGCTTATCATGCTAAGTGGCTGTGTGATGCTATGAAATATCGTCATCA
This sequence comes from Mustela nigripes, assembly GCF_022355385.1. Classification (NCBI taxonomy): domain Eukaryota; kingdom Metazoa; phylum Chordata; class Mammalia; order Carnivora; family Mustelidae; genus Mustela; species Mustela nigripes. Next base: position 24,218,736 of record NC_081567.1, read on the forward strand.
TTATCACCCAGCTTTGCTCATCTAAAAACACACTGCTCCAAAGAGACAATGCCCCAGTTCAACAAGAGCTTTTAATGCAAGCAAAAATCTATCAGTTGGATGGGTCACGTCACATCCAGTACATAATCTGGAACTTGAGCTCATTCTATGGTTTGTTCTGGCCTGTGGTCACATTTTTATTAAGGCAATGTTTTAAACATGTGTCAAAGTTTAAGGAGTCCATCATCAATTCTTCAGCTTGAAATACCAGCCAGTTCTTCTCTAGCATTGTCAGTGAACTTTTTCTGCACGACAAATAATAATGATGATAAATAATTTTTTAAAGTAATCTCTACCCCCAACATGGGGCTTGATCTCACAACCCGAAGATCCAGAGTCAAATGCTCTACCAAGTGAGCCAGCCAGGCAACCTCCCTTTTTTTTTAAGTAAAAGATGATAAATAATATTGACTTGAGGATCATACTATCTTTGTCAAAATTACTCAATTCTGCCATTACAGTGTGAAAGCAGGCACAGACAATGCATAAACAAATGAACCTGCCTACGTTCCAATAAAACTTTACTTGCAGGGATGCCTAGGTGGCTCAGTTGGTTGAGCATCCAATTCTTGGTTTCAGCTCAGGTCATGATCTCAGGGTTGTAGGACTGAGCCCCATGCCAGGCTCCAATCCTCTCCCAGCTCATAATAAATAAGTAAATCAATCAATCAATAAATCAATCAATTCTTTTAAAAATAAAATGAAATATGCCATTTTCCTACTTAACTTAGTCCCAGACTCAGAGTTTCCAATGGGGAACAGTATCTGAATAGAACTTAATATTGTGGGTTTGTTTCCCTATGTTTATTTTCATGGTTGTCTCTTATTTATGGCAATTGATTGATAATTGGCTTTTCATTTGTGTCATATAAATATATGACATAAATATTAAATAAATTTTCCTTATAAAGTAATTTTAAGGGGTGCCTGGATGGCTCAGATGGCTGAGCATCCAACTCTTGGTTTTGGCTCAGGGCATGATCTCATGGGTCATGGGACCAAGCTCCACAGTGGGCTCCATGCTCAGTAGGAAGTCTGTTTAAAGATTCTCTCCCTCTGCCCTTCCCTCCACTCATTTCTCCCCTACCCCCCAAAATAAAGTAAAATAAATCTTTTTAAAAAAATAAAGTAAATTTAAGGTAAGTCATTTTAAAGAAAAAAATTAAATAAGTCTAGAAGTAATACACAGATATGGCAAAATAGTGAAGGTGCTATAGAATCAGACAGACATCACAGATCACAAGAGTGATGCCAATGAAGGAAAGGAATTTCTCCCAGATCACACAGCATGCAATGGACTGAGATGGAATCAAACACTAGGTCTCTCTGTTCCCAGTTTTTTAGTCTTTCTGGTAACCCAGGTCTCATGCTCACTGAACAAGTCCCCTTATTTGTACTGGATAGCCCCAGCTGAAACCCCATCAGTGACCCTTTTTCCTTCCTCTTCGCAGAGGAGCATATTGTTACCAGTCGGGATGGTGGAAGATATAAGCCTTGTCCATCAGCTCTGGCCTCTCACAGGAGAATGGAAGAGAGCCCTGACATGCCTAAGAAAGCAGCCAGTCAGGGTCCACCACTCAGGTAGGTGTGTGCTGCTCTACCCCAAAACCTGGTGAAGAATGAAGTTTCAGCAGACATTGGCGCTGATGAGAACATGTAAGGAGTTTGGAGAGGATGCTAAAGTTTGAGAAGCAGGCAATGGAACTTGATTCTATCAATAGGCATTTGTAGAGGCCAAGCGGCCCAGTCTACTCAGAACCAAGGGCAGAGCCTGCACTGCCCATGTCCTAAATGAAAATTGCTGCTGTGCCATTGGGCATGAGTGGTACTTGTGTTGTCCACTACTGTATCTTCATGTCCTGAGGCATAGCAGACACTCAATGAAAACCTGTCAAATGACTAATGAAGATGGACCTTGAGAGAGAAAGAAAGGAAAGGGTTGGGGAGAATGGGGAAGAGGAGAGAGAGAAATAAATAAAAAGGGAGGACGAGGGAGAAGGAAAAGAAAGACTAATCTCTGTGTGGGCAGAGATTGTCTAATGTCTTCTCTAGTATTTCTCCAACTGGCAAAACAGTACATAGCACATGACAACACTCACATGAATACCTTCTGAATAAATGAATGAATGAACAGAAAGAAAATATGAAACATTCATAAGTAACTAACAAAATTTAAAAGTGACAAGAGTCAAAACCATTCTCTATGTGCTCTACCATTTATTGAGCACATAGTCTAAGCACTCAGTGGACATTAATGATATTAACCATTGTTATTATCACTGGTCTTGCTGAACACCAGACACAGTGCCAGGAGCTTTACATGGATTATCTCGTGTATCCCCAATGCAAGACCTCTTACCAATCTCATTTTACAGGTGAGATAACTGAAACTCTGGAAGACCAAGTATCATGCTCAAAATCGCTCAGCTAACAAAAATGATGGTGGAATCAAGATCCTCATGCAGGTCTATATGTCCCCAAATTCTGGGATCTGTCCCTCATAGGGGTATAATAATATGACTCCCCAAGATTAATAAGAGTACACTTACCATGATGAGCACTAAGTAATGTACAGAATTGTTGAATCAGTACATTGTACACCTAAAACTAATACAGCACTGCATGTTAACTATACTGAAATAAAAATAAAAATAATAATAATACCCCGAAAAAAGTTGGATAGACTTGACAGGTCTTTGAGAAGAGTCACTCAGACACAGAAAGTGGAAGGGGAAGAGAGAGGGAAGAGATAATCATGGAGATATTATTGGGACTTACTAAGACATGGGACATCTCTGTCTGTCAAATAAATAAAATCTGTTTTTAAATTTTATTTGTTTATTTGACAGAGATCACAGGTAGGCAGAGAGGCAGAGAGAGAGAGAGAGAGAGGAGGAAGCAGGCTCCCTGCTGAGCAGAGAGCCCGATGCGGGACTCTATCCCAGGATCCTGGGATCACGACCTAAGCCGAAGGTAGAGGCTTTAACCCACTGAGCCACCCAGGTGCCCCAAATAAATAAAATCTTTAAAAAAAAAAAAAAAAAGAGCAGTATCAACCCTATTGAAAAGGTGATACAATATGGTCGATAGTGGAGTGTGACTGACCTGGATTTAATTCCTGTCTCAGTTACTCACCACCTGGGTAGACTTAGCCTGAGTCTGTTTTCTCAAGGGTAACATGGGATTGACAGTAACACTAACCTCACAGAGTGGTTAGGAGTTTTAAATGACATTATGCACACAAAGTGCTCAACACAGTACCTAGTACGGGGAAGTCCTCAAGAAATGTTAACTATTATTACTGAAGGAGGTGAAGGTTGCTGGCAGAAATGAAAAGCTTGAGATTCTGCCTTCCCAACAATGCCCTGTGAATCCTGAAGGGGTTAAACCAAGACACACATGCATACACACACACTCATACAAAGTCACACGCAGCCCACGCACTGCCCTTTGATTCCTCTCCCAAGGCAGGAATGGAAATAAAGTCTGCCAACTGTGCAGCCCTAATTGCATTTTCTTCCTGAAAGAGGGTCTGGTGCAGAACACCTGCGGTCTAGCGCTACGTGACAGCAAGGCTGTCGTGCAGGCAGTGGTGGCACAGGCAGCATGCAAATTCAGGGGCTCTGGGACCTAAGACACAGCCAGACATGGCAGATCCCTGGGTGCCCCTCCCAAGTGCTGCCCCCATCCCAGAAATGTTGCTTCCTGTGCAAAGCTAGAGACAGTCTGGAAGTTGCAATTAATCCCCTTCTCAAAGGCCCCCAAGGGACTGAGAGAAGAGAAAGAGGGGTCCAGACATTTTCCTGATGTCCTGGGAGGCAGAATACACAGCATAGTGTTGAGAACAGAGGTTTTGAAATGCAGGATACAGGCACAAAATGAAACTCTGACATCACTAGCTGCATAGCTTAAGCAGGTACCACATGCTCCATGAGAACAGGTTTCCTCAACTTCAGTTCAATATAAAAAGGTAAGTAAATAAATAAAAAATAAAAATAAATATAAATATATTAAAAACATAAAAAAATAAATACATGTACAGCTAGAGACCAGCAAAGAGAAAGGAGCAAGAAAATCTACCTGGACAGAAAGGAACCCTCATATGAGACTCCTGGAAGAGAGGACATCCAAGATGGGGTCTGAAGGATAGAGGAAGAAAGTCAGCGAAATAGTGTGGTAGAAATCCTAAACTAGCAGAGACTACTGAAGTAAAATATTTAAGGAAGGAGAAAACAAGGGCAAAGAATAGGAAAACAACCATCAGGGCAGACCTTGGAGATCTGAAGCTTAGATTTATCCTACAGGCAATAAGCGGTCATAAAGGATTTGGGGTGGGAGTGAGACATGGTGAGATTTGCATTTTAGAAGGACAACTCATACCAGCTTTGGGCAGGAGGGCCTGGAGGACTATGAGGCTACTTCTTAAATAGGCAAATGGTGATGGGGGTCTGGACCTGAGCTCCGAATTAGAGCAGAAATTAAGTAATATTTTTATCACTCTGAACAGGAATCAAAATCTACAGCAATGGTCCAAAGGAAAAGAAAATATTTGGAAACAAAGACCCTGGAACTGTGGTGAGTGGCTACTCCACCTGCTGCCCTAGCTTGGTCCAGTCTATTGTGCCTTCTCTATTTGAAGGAGAGCATCATTTGTTAAAACTAGCAGTTCCCAGTTTCTTTTATTCACTCAGTCATAAACAGCATCTACTCATTGTGAAGGTACCATACCAGGCATGGGCACTCAGGGTCCACAGCAAACCAGATAGACATGATTCCTGACCTCCTATCACTCTCAGTCTAGTGGGGACATAGGGGACATTGATAGTTTTGTATCAAACATAATTAACTAAAGAATTCTGATTTGTCAGAAACTATGAAGGAAATCAATAAGGCATTCCAGGCAGAGGGAGCTCTGTGTGCAAAGGGCCTCAGGTGGGGAAATGTTTGGCATGTACCAGGAACTCCAAGATAAATGTGGCTGGAGCAAGTGATCAAGCTGGAGAAACAGAGAATGTCCTAGACAAGGGGCCATGCAGGCCTTGGTGAAGAGTTTGGATTTCACACTAAGTGCAAAGGGAAAAGCCACTGAATTGTCTAGTTAGGAGAATAAATGGTCAAGTTCACATTTTATAAAGATCTCTCTAACTGCTGAATCCAAAATGACTTATAGATGAGCCAAGTGACTACGGACATGCAGTGAGGAAAGGATTCCAGTGGTCCAGGCAAGAGATGATGTGGGCCTGGGCCAGATGGGTGAGCATGGCCACAGACAAGGAGTGCAATAAAAAATTATTTGGACGAATGTACCATCTACCTATTTTTAATTTTTTTTAAGATTTATTCATTTATTTTAGACAGAGCGAAAAAAGAGAGAGAGAGAGTGCACGAGTGGGGAAGGGCAGGGAAGAGACTCTTCAAGCAGACTCCATGCTGAGCACGGAGCCCAATGAGGGGCTTGATCCCACGACCCATGAGATCATGACCTGAGCCAAAAGCAAGAGTTGGACATTCATCGAACTGAATACCCACCCAAATATGCCAAATTAACCTATTTTTTTCCCCAAATCTACCTGTTTTAAAGCTCACTTTGAAAGGAAGAAGTTTAGAATGTCACTACCATCTACCCAGTTTCTTAAGCAGGAACCTAAGAGCTATCTTTTTCCTGAGAGATGCCCTTCCATTTACCAGGAATTAATCACTGCTCATGGTTCCCTGTGGCCCCAATATCTGATGGAAAATCAAACAACACTGATCTTCCTTTCCTCCTGTAATGGTTGAATTGTGCCTCCCCAAAAAATATGCTAAAGTCCTAAACCCCAGTACCTAGAAATGTGACCTTGTTTGGAAATAGGGTCTTTGCAGATATAATCAGGATTTAAGTTAAAATGAAGTTATACTGCATTAGAGGGGACCCTAAATTCAATCACTGGTGTCCTTCTAAGAGATGCACGGGGAGAATGTCATGTGACTACAGGGGCAGAGATGTACTTACAAGCCAAGGAACACCAAGGATTGCCTGTGACCACTAAAGGCCCAGAAGGGATTTCTCCTTTACCCTCTTGTTAGTTTGCAAACTGGTTTCCACATGGAGTGGGCCAGGAGAGAATGAAGAAAAGAGGCAAGCCACTCCAGATGGGTGGCTGGCAGGGTTATTAGGCAAGGGAATTTATGAGGCTTGTCTTTGGCACTGCAAGGTAAGTAGATCTCTGCACACACCTGCCAGAACCTCAGAAGTTTATACAGGCCTTAATGGGGTTCAATCACATCTACTGTCCAGGTAGTCTCAACAACACCTTACTCTCTGAAGGCTGCATCCTTGGAACAGCTCCTACTGGGCAGAAAAATATTTCAAGGACAGGGAAGGAGTGAAAAGCCTTAATGCCCAGTGCCAGCTCTCAGGTCGACCTGCAGTCACATCCACTTGATGACCTCCTCTAACACCTTCCGAGGGATTCTGTATCTTAGCATCCCAATCAGGCTTTGTCACAACATTCAGGCCTTAATCCACCACAGCCTACATCCTCCCAGCTTTCCAAAATGCTAAGGTCTCCAATTTATGAGCCTGCTTCTCCCACCTCCTATGCCAGCCCCAAAACCAGCCAAATTAGCAGACAACGCACATTCTTCTCTAACATCAGCTCATCTGCTAACTTTCTAACTTGAGCTTTAACCTTCGGCTGGGCATCAGTAGCCACCCAATATGGCCACAATAGAAGCCAGCCCAGCATGCAGCCATGCTTTTCACTTCTCTGCTGCAGCACACACTCTGCGGTTCCTCAAATAAGTAGAGTTTTCAGGTCATTCCTGCACTCACACAACGTTGCACAAGCATGTGACTCAATGGCCACCTCTCTTCACACAGAGATGATGGCCAACAAGGCATATCCCCCACAAATGCATTCTTCCCAAGGTCTGTTTCTTCTTTCTCCTGACTGGCTCACCAAACGGTGGTTCAGAAAACCAGTACCCGCACCTGGACAGCAAGAAGAGATGGAAGACAGAGCTAGGCCAGTCCAGATGGATAGGAGCAGGGTTAATAGGCAGGGGAACTTACTCATGAGGTTGTCCTGGGTGGCTACAAGACAAGCAGATCTCTGCACCTGCACACCATAATCTTCAGAGTTTATAAAGAAGCCTCATTGGGATTCAGTCATTCTGCCATCTACATGGTCTCAACACCTCATTCTCTCAATGGCCTTGGCCTTGAAATGGCCATTCTTTCAAGGCCTTGGCCTTGAAATGGCTAAGACTGTGAGAATGGTGGGCAGAGTGTCCATTCCAAGAAGGGGGGAGGAAGTAAAGAGCCTCCAGTTGCCAGAGCATTCAGCTCATGGGTCAACCGGCAGTGGTGTTCTCCCAGTGATCTCTTCTTAGACCTACCGGAGCTCAGGAGGTACGTGTCTTTCCCACATCTTAAACATTAAGAAATTGAAGCAAAAAAAAAGCTCTCATTAGACATCTCAATGTCTCCAAAGACACTAGGATATATTATTAAGAGTTGCTAACAGTAAGAGTAAGGGGCTGACAAACTACAGCCAAATTTAGCTGCCTGCCTGGTTTTGTAAAGCTCTATTGGCACATAGCCAGGGAAGACGTTACAAACTTGCAACCTATAGATAAAAAGTTCTAAAGATCTAATGCATAGAAGTGATTATAGTCAACAATACTATATTATAAACTTCAAGGCTGCTAAGAGACCAGATCATAATTGCTCTCACTACAAAGAAGAAATGATAATTATGTGGTATGATAGGTTATAGTTAGCCAATACTACAGCCATAATAATACTGCAATATATATCAAATCAGCACATCACATACCTTTATAAAGTGACACCAATTCATGTGTCAATTTTATTCTTATTATTAATAAAAAATATAGGGATGCCTATATAGGTGGTTCAGTCAGTTAAGCGTCTGCCTTTGGATCAGGTCATAATCCTGGGGTTCTGGGATTGAGCCAGGTGTCAGGCTTCCTTCTAAGCAGGGAGTCTCTGCTTCTCCTTCTCTCTCTGCCCCTCCCTACTCTCCTGCTCTCTCTCTTTCAAATAAATCAATAAAATGTTTTAAAAATATATAAATATAAATAAAAACAAATGAATAGTAAAGTCCTTCTTTTCCCTCTATCCCAAGGGATTAACTGCTATTAACAGTTTCTCGTCTGGCCTTCAAATTATTTTCTACGTATAGATATCCTTTATATATATACACAGAAATGCAAATGATATCATACCTGCTGACACAAATTTTCATTTTTCACAGAATATGTTCTGGATATTTTTCTATGTCAGTACATGTGGGGTAATCTCATTGTTTTTAATCACTGCAAAGTACTCCATATTAAGGAGGTACCATAATTTATTGCTGAACTTTCAGTGGTTTTCAGTATTTTACTCTCCAAATGAATGCTGCAGTGAACATCCTTATATAGATAAATTTTGATACTTAGGATAGATTGGGTTTTTTTCATGACCTTCATTCAACAGCATTCAGACAAAAGCTAATTTAACACTTGATATAAGGCGGGCAATGTGTTAGGTTTATCCAGTGGTGAATAAACCATGGCCCCTGTCATCAAAGAGCTCACAGTATATCCAATGATGATTTTGATGAATTTAAATAAGCATCTACTATGGACCATTCATAGTGTGATGATATTTGTATGTATTTTCTCACCCAATCTTCATAACAGAAGTACCTTATGAAGCAGGTACTATTATTAGCCTCACTTTACAAATGAGACTGAAGCTCAGAGAGGTTAAGTAACTTACCTGAGGTCACACAGCTAGCAACAGATTGAGATGGAATTCAAACTCAAACTCTTAAGTACCCTGCCTAAACTCAGGAGACAGGATTAAAATTAGTACAAGGGGGAGCTCAGAAGAGGGGAAAAGGGACTTGATTAGGGAGATCAGGGAAGGCTGCATGAAGAAGTGACAACTGAGTAGCGTTAAAAAAACGTGTTTTTCCCAATTGACAAGGAGAAGGAATTCCAAGCAAATAGAGATCAGCATGCACAAAGCCATGGGGCCACAAAGACATGCAATTTCTGGGAATCAGTGGACATAATTCAGTATGATTTGGGTGCAGAGTGAAGGATGTGAGGCTGAAGAGAAAAACAGGAGGATCATGGGCAGCCCCACATTTTAGCTAAGGACTGAACTTCATCCTGAAATTTATGAGGCGACATCAAAGAGTTTTTAAAGTAAAAAAGTCAAGATCAAAGTTGCATCTCTGAAAGAACATGCTGGTCATCTGGTTGTAGTATGGAAGATGGATTCAGCACCAGGGGAGTGTTCGGAGGGAGACTCGAGGCAGGGACAAGGAGACAAATTAGGAGGCAGTCATCTAAGCCACATTTGGAGAGTTTGTCTTCTTGGGGCCAACTTTTGCCATGTAATAAAAGACAGCAGGGTGGTATCAAGGGCTGGAGACGCCAATCCAGTGAGAGCAGGAGTTCAGCGGCTCCTGAAAATGCCAAAGGCAGACTCAGTCCCTGCTTTTCCCCAGGATGTAAAAGCTGATGGCTGTCTGCCCAGTGAGAGAATTTGATGCAACACTGGACCATTTCACTCCATGTCCGGAAGGCTTCCGGCAGGAGAGAGATGTCCTCGGGTTGCCCCATCCTGGTGAGTGGAGGACATCTTGAGCAGTGGCCTGTCCACTTTCACCACCCCCTCAACTGGCACCAAGAAGCTGTAGGCCTGCAGAGCACCAAGCCACATGGCCGCTACATCATGAGTCATCCCAGCTGCTTCTGGCTATTTTCCCTGAGAGTCAAAGGAGCAAGAGGAAGTATGTCCTGGTGAGACCAGGCAGGAGACCAGTGACCAGCTTACCAGGCACAGCCATGTCCAACCTGTCCAACCAGCACAACAGATTCCTACAGCCACTTCACTGACCTCGTGGGGAGGCAGAAATCTGCTGGTAGCCCTTGGTCATTTCCACAAGGTGGAGTAGCCAGTGGGTCTACGTGTGAGATGTGATGCCAAAGGGCACTGACCGGGGCAGAAGCACAAAGCACAAGGGAGAGGCATCAGGCATTAATTACATATCTATTTACTGAGCTCAGACTCCAGTCCTGTGCTAAGGAATTGTGCTAAGCAATTTACTTCATCAACGTCTGCTAAAATACTTTATAGCTATTATTTTACTGAATCCACTACAACAGAGGTCAACCAAATCAAGCTTGTGGCTTGTCTTCATATGGTCCATGAACTAAGAATGGTTTTTATATACTTCAGGGCTTTTGGAGGGGAAAAAAAAAAAAAAAAAAAAAGGAGGGGCACCTGGGTGGCTCAGTGGGTTAAAGCCTCTGCCTTCAGCTCAGGTCATGATCCCAGGGTCCTGGGATTGAGCCCCGCATAGGGCTGTCTGCTCAGCGAGGAGCCTCTTTTCTCCTCTCTCTCTGCCTGCTTCTCTACCTACTTGTGATCTCCGTCTGTCAAATAAATAAATAAAATCTTTAAAAAAAAGGGGGGGGGAGAAAAAGGAAAAATAGGTGATAGAAATCATATGCGTCTCACAAAACCAAATATATTTAACATATTACCCTTTACTGGAAAAGTATGCCAACTCTTACACTAGAATATAAGCTCAAAGAAGGCAAGCAATGTATGTGTGTGTGTGTCTGTATTCCAATTCTATATGACCCAATGCTTAGCAGAGTTTTTAGCACATAGTAAATGCTTAATAAATACTTGTCAAGTGAATGGATGAATGCATGAGTGAATGAAGAAGTGAACGAATGAATTTTGATTTATCATTCAATGAGAAAGATATTATCACTAGCCCCATTTTACTGATGAGTAAACTGAGGCTCAAAGTACTGAAACAATTTGCCCAAGTCATAAAGCTAAAAAGTGCCTGGGCTATGATTCAAAGTAAGGCAGTTTTTAATTCAAGGCTTGAGTTTTTATCTGTAGCAAAAAAGCCCAGGATCCTGGACCAAGCCAGGACTATCTTATAGTACTATGGCTCTCAAACTTACCTGTGAATAAAAAGCATATGAGAAACTTGTTAAAATTCATATTTAAAAAGACCCTACACCCTTGGGATTCTGATTCCATAAATCAGAGTAGGGTCTGGGAGTTTGTGTAGGGAAGGAGGAGGGGAAATGCTGTGGCTACTAGTGGCAAATAACCTTAGGGGGAAGAACAGTAGGGTATATAAATTTGTGAGGTATAGGGCATATGTAAGTCTCCCTACAACTTCTTTAGTAAATAATTGGTGTTTCCTAAGCACCTACGAGATTATACTCTCAGGAATGGGACAGAGGGTGGTATGTGGCCCTGATAGAAGACATCTGGGTTACAAAAATAACTACTGTAAGGAAAAGATTTGATAATACTTTAAAAAAAAACAAAAAAAAAAAAAAAAAAAACATTGAGAGCCTGGGAGTCAGAGAAGGGAGAAATGATTCCTAGCAGGAGCATAATTATGTTAGCCTCTGGAAATGAAGACTGCATCAGGCCAAGAATCAAACTCACCTACGACAGGCATTGTGTAATTTGGATCTAGATCCACCAGAGTGCAGAACTTTGCCGTAGTGAGGAACTTAGAAGGAAAAAAACACAATCCTGAGCCACACCCCCACTTAAAGGCAAGCTGAACTAGTTTACTGGGCTTTTTTCTTCTTAAGTCATTTGATTTTTAAATCACCAGTAGGTTTTTTTAAGTCATTCAATCAACATAATCATAATAGACAAGCATCTCTTCTTAGGGTGAGGAAAAATGGCTGAGGGAAAAAAAAAAGGAAATTGGAGAAGAAAGAGAGCAGCCTGGGCATAAAGAACAGAGAACCCAACAGAGGTAAAACTAAGTCAGCCCACCACGTGTAGAGCGGACACAAAGGGAGTGCAGAGATGGAAGGAGAAACCAACAGAATCAGGAAACAACAGGGGCTTTCAGACCACGCAGACCTGGGTTCTGCTACCAGCCAGCTCTGTGTCCTTGAGTGGGGTGCATTTCAGTTAGGGCTTGATGAGAGAAGCAGAACCACTAGCAGATCTATGGAAACTGATGTAGACCTGGTGTTAAAAAACAAAAAAAACAAACAAACAAATAAAAAAAAACCTGGCTATAGTGAAAGACTCCTCCCCTAGAAGATAGATAGGATAACTAACCGCTTGTTTGCTTTTCTGTAAACCGCTGGCTTTTAGGTATAGACCAGGTTATTAATTAGGTTATTAATTGCTTATTAATCGCTCTTTTGCCCTTCTGTAACCGCTTGGCTTATAGAAATAATAGAGACGCCATGATGGCATTCCTACCTTCCCCCTTCTTGTTCCCCTTTCCCGCCTCTCTCCTCCCGTGCAAGGGCCCTCAGAACCAATCAGCTTGTTCCCCCTTCCCGCCTCTCTCTTCCCGCGCGTGGGTCCTTAGAGCCAATCAGCAAACTCCACATATGCCTTTTTCAAAAGTTCTGTCAACCAATCAGTTGCGCCCTACCCAAAACTTGTTTGTACCTGTTTATAAAAACCCGGCGCCACCACAGCCGGGTGTGCTCAGCTAGCAGGAGCTGCTGACCACCCACAGGCGCGCGCTGACCACCCGCAGGCGCCTGCGTAACAATAAAGAACCTCTTGCTGATTGCATCCAGTGGCAGTGTTGGATTCTTGGGTAAGGGGATCCGCGGGTCTTTCAGTAGAAAGTAGATATGAATATGAATGTTCACCAAATGCTTAGTTTGTATCTTACTGGTGATGCAGAGATAAAGAAGGGTTCCTTCATCTAAACAAATACTTAGGAAATAACATAACCATAACTACATATAAACTATTTTAAATGCAGTGGTAAAACTATGCAGGGTATAATGTGAACAGTGAAGAGAGTCCCTAACTCACACTTTGGACCGTGAGGACAATGAAGGCTTTGGGGGGTGGCAGAGAGAATGCGGAGGCAAGCTTATTCTTAAAGGAGGAATAATCATGAAGGAGACATTGAACCTGCGAGGACAGCATGATTCAAAGCATTATCATTGTTGGCAAGAAATCAGGCTTCAGATTTATTTGGGAAGAAGGCATGTTTTTCCTCACAATAACACAAACGGGGTAATGTCAAAACTTTTTTTTCCTTTAAATGAACTTATGTTGAATTTGAGATACTAGCGGTATATCCAACTAGAAAAGTCTAGCAAGTCCTTTGAAGTGAAAAGAACACAACCGCAGGTAGACTTGGGAGGGCAGAAACAGCCTCCTGACTTTCTATCTTCCTGACTATTCTTTTTCAATCCATTTCTCATTCTCCTCTTACACCTTTTGAGTTCTTTCTTCTTTTCTTCTTACATTAAAAAAAAAAAACTGGGGAGGCTGAGGGTTGACATCAAGAACGGGCTGCTAGAAGACATAAGCACCTATGTGAGGTCCTAGTGCCGCTCACCCTAGCAGCCTCACTCTGAAGGCGAGCACACACCTGCCCAGAAGAAGGAAAACATGAAGGAGGAGCTGGGGAGGGAAATGGATACAGGTCCGCGCACCGCATCACACCAAGGAGGAGAGCCAGGAGATAGGCAGGGGTATGGGTAAGCTGCTTCACTCCTGCCCACCACCATCTCCCACAAAAATCTCTTTGGTAGCCCACCCTACCCAGGTATGGAGGAAAGAGGATTCTGGAAAATGTGGTGTAATATGTTGATATTACAAAGTCACCACACCCCTTAAAAAAGTTTCTTTTGTTTTGGAAATATGGATGAGAAAAGAGGAACTGAGCTATGGTTGCTCTCTTTATAAAATGGAAGAAAAAGAGCACATACTGTGAAGGATAATGTTTCTAAAACAGGCAGAATACACATATAAGCACATCATAGATTTTATTTAACTCATTCATTAATGAGTGAACCAAAAATATGCTACAACTGGTTCAAAGGAAAAGGCAAAGAACAGACACACTGGTAGCAGGATTCCGGAAATTAATTTGCTTAATAGATGCAAAACTCATTGATAGGCACAGTATGAGAGCCACTTGTAGTCTATGAGACACAATTCATTTGCATTTCTATGGACAAGAATCATTTCCATCATTATCCATTTTCTGCAACTTACAGAGATGCAAAATCGCTCAAAAACCATGAAAGGTAAAGATAAACTGAACGAGTGCACTAGAGAGGATACCTAGTCATCTTTTTGCTTTCTCACCCCAAGTCTTTCACAATTTCCCAGTCACTAATGGCCAACATTTGTTAACTGCTCCAAACAAATGCAGACATTAACTCAGATAAAATTACCAACGTGCCATGATGTTACAGTCCACAATTTACAAATGGGAAAACCAAGGTACAGAGAGGTGGAGTGACTCACCCAAGGTCACACAGCACTTAAACACCACAACTGGGATTAAAACCTGACTGTCTCACATGTAACTTAAACATTCCGCTATACTGCCCCCAACTTGTCGTGGCAGTGGCATGTGTGTGGGGGGGTACTTTTTATCACAGATACCGCTTAAAATTTCTGGCCAATGTTGGTGATAATAAAGTGTGCTCACTCTTAGTTTTAATATTAATTTGAATTCTCTCTACAGATAAAATGACACCCTCTCCGCCTCCCATTTCCTGCAGGGGCAGCTGCTCCCATCACCCATCCCCCCTGATAAGTCATCTGCACCTCTACCTCTAACCTCTCCCCACTCCAAGGGGTGACCTTTACAGCTAATCTCCAGCTTTTGTCCTACTTAAAGGGGATACTAAGAGTGAGAGTGGCATTCCCTGGGACACCAGAGGGACTTCTGAAGGCTGTAAGGTGGAAGAGGAAGAGGAAGGAGACAAGGGAGAAGGGGAAGAAGAAGAAAATACAGACTTAGAGAGACAAGTTCCCTACTGGGAAGAAAACTTGGTACGCAAAGCTACAAGAGTCTAATGAGGAATCTGCTTAAGCGTTCTATGGAGCGGTGTGCAATGTGAGCTGCCTTCCCCCTTCCATGAAAAACCTCAGAAACAATGGCATCGCTGCTACTGCACCGAGGAGATGAGTCTCTTTGTGGGACTGCAGAGAGAACAGACACCCTTGGGAAGCTCCAACAAGACTGGGTCCACTGCTTTCCAGAGCTGGGGAGAAGATTCATGAGATTCAATATACAAAGTGGCTGACCCAGAGCAAGCATTAAGTAAGAGGGGATGCCAGGGGGAACAGGAAGACAAAACGGGAAAGCAGACAAAAAGAGGAACAGGAGATAGAGGGGCAAGAAGAACACTTGAGAAGTTATTTACACAGGAACAGAGACCAAAGGAAAGCTCCCAAATGACCCTACCCTGGAGACTCCTTTGGAGCAGGAACCACCCTATCTTGCCCTAGCCTGAATTTTATACCAAGACCAACACCAGGCCTACCCCAGAATGGATCCTCAATGTTTACTTTGATTTTTTTTTTTTAAATACATGGCTACTCTTCAAAAACAAAATTCAACTGAATGAACATGAACATGGCTTTATTCAACAGTTCATGAATCAGGCAGCAACGCATCTAGCAGATAGAAAGGGGCTCTGAGGAACTATACACAATGCAAGGTTTTATAGGTAGAAGGATGCAGGGCAAAGAGTGGTTTGTTTCGGGCAAAGTCACCTTTCTTTGGAAGAAGATCTACAGGCTGACTACTGTCCTGACCAGGTAATTCCATGTTTGAGGCAAAGTCCCTGGGAAGGCTGGAAGTGCAATTAGGTTAGAGATAAAGTCTTGACTGCTGATGTGGGGCATACCACAAGTGACTACCTTTTGGACCTGTTGTTTCTTTCTTTTTTTTAACACTACCCACTTACAAGAACACATATGAACAAAGGGATATAAACTAGACACATTAGAAATGCTATCTATTAGGGACCTGAAAGGGTAGACTAAAGAAGAACTAACTAATTAGTAATAAAACAAAAGGGGTCTTTGTCCAAATAAACCATGATAATCTTCTAGGCAAGAAGAAGAGGGAATCCTCAACCCCTGGGATCCAGAAAGAACAAAAAAAGGAAGGAAAGAGAGAAAGGAGACAGAGAGGCTGGTTGGTTGAATTAATAAATTTCACCAAAAATGCTGGTAGGCTGCAGGGAAGAGCCTAAGCTTAAAGTAGGATTAAGAATCTATCAAGGAGGGGCGCCTGGGTGGCTCAGTGGATTAAAACCTCTGCCTTCGGCTCAGGTCATGGTCCCAGAGTGCTGGGATAGAGCCCTGCATCGAGCCCTGCATTGGGCTCTATGCTCAGCAGGGAGCCTGCTTCCCTTCCTCTCTCTCTGCCTGCCTCCCTGCCTACTTGTGATCTCTGTCTGTCAAATAAATAAATAATATCTTTAAAAAAAAAAAAAAAGGATCAAGGAGGGGTGCCTGGGTGGCTCAGTTCATGAAGCTTCTGCCTTCAGCTCAGGTCCTAATTCCAGCGTCCTGGAATCGACCCCCACATCAGGTTGCCCACTCACTAGGAAGTCTGCTTCCTCTCCCTCTGTCCCTGCCCCTGCTGTGTGCACATGTGCGTGCTCACTCGCTCTCTCTCGCTCGCTTGCTCACTCACTCTCAAAGAAATAAATGAAATAAAATAGAAGAACTGACCAAAGATCGAGGCACCTGGCTGGCTCAGTCAATAGAGCATGTGACTTTTGATCTCAGGGTTATGGGTTTGAGACTCACATTATGTGTAGAGATTACTTAAAAATAAAATCTTTTAAAAAAAAAAGAATTTACCAAGGATAAAGACAAGCTTGCACCACCGGCTGCCTCAGAGCAAAGCAAACAAGTGTCTGAGGGACAGAAGAGAAAGGAGCCTAGTCACTGAAAACCTTTCATGTCTTTTGAATTTTGAACCGGACAGAAATGTTGCCTACACAAATGTAAAAATAGGCATTTTTCTTTCAAGTTGACCAGGTAAATAATTGTTAGAGAAGAGGATTTCCAAGCATAAATACAATCCCTCTTTTTCAAACACTGGGAGAATTCTATGTTCCTTCCTTGTGAAGAACTAAAATGCCAGTGTTTGCATCGTTCTCAGACCCAGAAGTTGTTAGATGAAGGCTCAGTCCTCTCCCAGGCACCCATTCTATTCAACTAGAATGCATGAAAACATTCTAGTTGAATACTGCACAGCCCTAAAGGCTGCCAATCCCATCGGCTATAATATGAATGGGCTGCTAGTGCCCAACCTGCACAACCTTATACAGTGACACTCTCCTCCCACTGCCTAGATTTCTCTAGGGCATAAAAGTTTCATCAAATTCAAAGTCCAAACAGCCTCCACCAAAAGCCTCCTATCCTTCATCTAAGAGGGAGTTTATGATGTTGTTCGCTCCTTGGTTTTCAAAAATTCAGAGGAAGCAAGCAAGGCCTCCTCCTGATGAGCTCACCTTCTCTCTGGTCCAGCACTTGAGTTCCTCGCCCTTGCTAATGATCTCTCACCACAAGTGAATTGACTGCCCACAACAGCTACTGATCATCCAATGGTTTTGTTTGCCTGCTGCAGGGAATTCAATTTGAGAAGTGTATTCAGACTAAGGGAGCTTGTAACATCCTGACCGCTCAGGATGTGAGGTTAGTATTAGGGGGGTCAGACAACAGCTGCTTCTCCGGAGGCAAATGGGCAGCCAGCACATCATCCTCCTGCCCTACCTTCTGTCTCCAGCATAAAGCCTCACAGACCAGGTCCAGGATGACCCCAAACATCTCCCCAAAAGACTCCTCTTCCCTATAAATATTTGCACTAGACCTTGGTATCACAGTGTCTGCAACTATATATTTAGAGAGCACTGTCCACTGGTGGCCATCAACCACAGGGTAAAGCCCAAACCTTGGCCAAAGGCTCACAGAGGGCTGATCCTGCTCTCAACTGTCAACTCCCCTAACACTAAGTCAGTTTCAGGTCCAAATGTTCTTTTGCCACCTGGCCTTTGGACATACTTGTCCCTCTGCCAAGAATGTACTTCCAAAATATTAGCCAGCCATCAAAAAGAACAAAATATTGCCATTTGCAACAACACTGATGAAACTAGAGGGTATCATGCTAAGCGAAATAAGTCAATCAGAGAAAGACAATTATCAAATGATTTCACTTGTATGTGGAATTTAAGAAACAAAACAGGAGCATAGGGGAAGGGAGGGAAAATAAAGTAAGATGAACTAAGAAAGGGAGACAAATCACAAGAGACTCTTAATCATCAGAAACAAACTGAGGGTTGTTGGAGGGGATGGAGTGGGACACAGGGTAGCTGGGTGATGGGCATTAAGGAGGGCAAGTGATGTAATGAGCACTGGATGTTATGTAAGACTGATGAATCAACAAACTCTACCTCTGAAACTAATAATATACCATATGTTAACTGACTGAATTTAAATTAAAAAGTAATTTTTTCAAAAAAGAATGTCCTTCCATGACAGGAGACTGTTAAATAAACTACAGTATACTCTTTTTTAAAAAGACTGATTGATTGGGGCACGTGGGTGGCTCAGTGGGTTAAAGCCTCTGCCTTCAGCTCAGGTCATGATCCCAGGGTCCTGGGATCAAGCCCCGCACCGGACTCTCTGCTCCGCGGGGAGCCTGCTTCCTCCTCTCTCTGCTTGCCTCTCTGCCTACTTGTGATATCTATCAAATAAATAAATAAAATCTTTAAAACAAAACAAAAAAAAGACATTGATTTGAGAGAGAGAAAGAGTATGAGCAGGGGGAAGGGAAAGGGAAGAGGGAGAGAATCTCAAGTGGACTCCACACTGAGCATGGAATCCAATGTGGGACTCAACCCCAGGACCCTGATATCACGACCTGAGCCAAAATTAAGAGTTGGACACTTACCTGACTGAGCCGCCTAGGCGCCCCTACAGTACACTCTTATAACAGAGTATCATGAAGCCATTAGAAACAATGATAGAGGGACACCTGGGTGGCTCAGTGGGTTAAGCCGCTGCCTTCGGCTCAGGTCATGATCTCAGGGTCCTGGGATCGAGTCCCGCATCGGGTTCTCTGCTCAGCAGAGAGCCTGCTTCCCCCTCTCTCACTGCCTGCCTCTCTGCCTACTTGTCATCTCTCTCTGTCAGATAAATAAACAAAATCTTAAAAAAAAAAAAAAAAGAAAGAAAGAAACAATGATAGAAAAGACTATCAGGTGTCACTGGAAAATGTTGCAATACATTGAGAAAACCTAGCTATGAAATCATAAAGCAGCTAATATTTACTAAAAATATACTCTGTACTACTGTTCTACCACCATACACTTTATATGAATTAACTCACGGAATCCACAAAAGGGCTTTAAAAAGTACATGTTTACCCTCGTTTACAGATGAGGAAACCAAGGCTCAGAGACATCACATAATGTGTCTATAAACCCAGGCAGTAGCAGAGCCAGGATTTTAATCCAAGTCACCTTTCATTCCTGAACTCTTTTTTAAATTGAGATATGACTGACTTAAACACTGTTAAAGTGTACAGCATGTTTATTTGATATTTGATATATTGCAATGATTACCACCCCAGCATTAACTAACACCTCTATCACATCACATAACTATCATTTCATTTTTGTGGTGGAAATGATTAAGATCTTAGCAGTTTTGAAGGTCATAACACAGTATTACTGTCTATAATCACAAGATCTTCAGGACTTATTTATCTACCAAGCAGCAAGTTTATATCCTTAAACAACATATCCCCAACCCCCAACTCCCAGGCCTCAATAACCACCATTCTACTCTCTATTTTTTCTAAGTCCAGATTTTTAAATGAACACTTTTCCAAAGAAGATATCAAATGGCCAACAGGCCCATGAAAAGATGCTCATCAGGGAAATGCAAATGAAACCCACATGAGAAATCACCTCATGGCTGTTAGAATGGCTACCATCAGAAAGACAGAGGTAGGGGTACCTGGGTGGCTCAGTGGGTTAAAGCCTCTGCCTTCAGCTCAGGTCATGATCCCAGGGTCGTGGGATTGAGCCCTGCATGGGACTCTCTGCTCAGCAGGGAGCCTCTTTTCTCCTCTCTCTCTCTGCCTGCTTCTCTGCCTACTTGTGATCTCTGCCAAATAAATAAATAAAATCTTTAAAAAAGAAATAGATTAAAAAGAAAGAAAAGACAAACCTAACAAATGTTGGTGAGGATATGGAGAAAAGGGAGCCCTGTGCACTCCCTGGTAGGAATGTAAACTAGTGCAGCCACTCTGGAAAACAGTAGGGAGATTCCCAAAAAAAATTAAAAATAGAACTACCATATGCCCCAGCAGTGCCCGCACTCTTAACCACCACACAGAACTATATAAAAGTTTGTGCAGTATGATCCTGATTTTATAAAAACAAACAAAGAAACAAAAAAACAAACAAAAGGGGCACCTGGGTGCCTCAGTCAGCTGAGTGTCCAACTCTTGGTCATGATCTTAGGGTCAGGGGATTGGGCCCCACATCAGGCTCTGCACTAGGCATAGAGTCTGTTTAGTTTCTCTCCCTCTCCCTATGCCCCTCCCTCTGCTCACTCTGTCTCTAAAAAAATAAATAAATAAAATCTTTTTCTTTTTAAAGAGTACTACATATAGAAAGAGAGAGAATTTTAAAGCATCACCCTTACATATGCCAAAATGTTCACAGTGGTTATGTTATCTCCTCAAAAGACTGATAAGGTGCAATGATACAGGTGCATTCACCAGGAAGGAGCCTGTGAGATGGAATTTCACAGGAAGGATGTTTATTAAAGTAGTCTCTTGGGACCAACACCTAGAAGAAGTAGGAAGTGGGCAGAGAGACAGCTTGACCTTCAATGCAGAGAACTCTAGAAGAGTCCTTCAGAGTGCCCCAAGTAGGGCTGCAGTAGCAAGATCTTCATGCCTCCTCCATCAGTCACTGGATGGGGCCACCCTCTGCAGCGGAGGCAATGAAGGGACCAATAGCATGTCTAGCACCTGGGCAACAAGTGTTCCCAGAAGGGGGATCAGTGGGGTGCAGCACATATCCTCACAGATGATTTTAACCGTCTTCCTTTTGTCTGTATGTCCATAGTTAATGTACATTACTTCTGCAGCAAGGGAAAAAAGCTACTAGAAAAAAATAAATCATCAGTCCTCCATTGCATTGGGGTCAAAGGAAAAGCTTAGCTCTGGCTTTTAAATAAGGTCAAAGTGGAAGATCAGATCCAAGTCAGTACATAACTCATGCCTTCTATGACTGATTTCATGTAAATATTATTTACTGCATGTGATTTAGCTGGTAGCGCTTCAAACACAGAGATTTGCAGAAATTGACAGGTGTATGAGAAGGACTTTGGCCAAGGGTCCCGCTTAGAGAAGTATGTAGCAGCTGCCTCCTCCTCCCCAAGATGCAGAGTGGTAGACTATTCCATGGAGGCTCCCAATGAACCCCACCTTTTAGTCTGTTCCCTTGGCTCTGGGCTTGATCATATGGCTTGCACTGGCCAATGGAACCACAGCAACTGTAATGCAATGGAAAGCTTACTAAGGCTTACTAAGGTTTTACACACTGGGGCTTATCTTCTTAGAATACTCTCTCTGGGAACCCAGCCACCATGCTATAAGGAAGTCCAGGCTATCATTCACATGGAGAGATCCTAAAAGATAAGACAACATGTTGTGAAACAGGCCATATATGGAAGAGCCCAGTAGAGATCCTGACTGAACATGTCATGAATGGCCCCAGACAAAACCATGTACAACAGAATCCTGAGAAATAAACTGTTACTGTTTGGAGCCACTAAGTGTAGGGGTGGTTTCCTATGGCTGTGAAAACTGAAACAGCAAGGCTAGGCTCGTAAAGCGGTCACTGGGTAAGCCCAATTACCTTGGTCTATCCTAGACTGGCCCTGCCCATGACCCATGTGCCCAATATCCACCTTCAAACTAATCCATTCTGCCCACCCAACCACATAGCCACTGACACAAAGAAGCCCATGAATGACTACCCTCAAGGCTTTAAAAAGACCACTGTCCTTAAGCCTCCCTTCTGTGTTCCAAAACAGCAGTTAAGAATAGGGCACTGAAGTGAGTCTGTCTGGGTTCAGATCCTACAACTCCTACCTACTAGCTGACTGACTGAGTTCGCAGAGTCTCAATTTCTTCATATGCAAAATGGGTTAATAATATATTGAGTCGAATATCATCCCCCCAAAATTCAAGTCCATCCAGAACCTGTAAACATGACCTTAATTGGAAACAGGCTATTTGAAGATGTAAACAAGATGAGATCATACTCAATTAGGGTGGGCCCTAAGTCCAATATGACTGGTGTCATTATGAGAAGAAATAAATCTGGGCCCAAACACAGATATATGGAGGAAAAATGACCATTAAAGAAAGACGCAGAGATTGGAGTTATGCTTATGCTACCATAAGCGAAGGAGTGCCAAGAATTGCTAGCAATCTCCAGAAGCTAGGAAAGCAACGGATAATTCTTAGCCAGAGTCTTTTGAGGACAAAATCATGATTTCAGAATTCTGGCCTCCAGGATTGTGAAAGAATACATTTCTGTTGTTTTAAGCCACCTAGTTTGCGGTCATTTGTTATGGTAGCCCCAGGAAACTAATAAAAACTCCTGCTGTGTGATAACTGAATGAGCTTATACTGGTAACTCTCTCTACCAGAACTCTTCCTATGAAAACTAAGGAACCAAACAGATTTGGATAGTGGGAACCACCAGGCACCCAGTAAAATGCAATGCTAACCATTACTAACATAGACTAATTCTCCTTCCAGTCTTGTCGTGGACAATCTCTGAGCTTAGGGCTCCATGTCCTAGATCAGTCATCCTAACTGTAAGGTATTCACGATCACTGCACCCCACAACTCTGAATTCTGACTTAGTAGATCAGGGTTGGATCTAGGAAGTACTTTGAAGAAGTACTCTAGGTGCTACAGAAGAAGATGGTCCATAGACCATACTTTGAAAAATGCTGCCTTAGGACTCATGGTATACACTCAGTCTCTGGGCAATACCTGATGGCATGTCCTAAGGGATTCCAGTGTAGACTTAGCCCCTCTGGTTCCAGTCAATCAAAGCAGCATGTCTTACCCTAGAATTAGCTAGATACCAAAGGTTTGGCCCACCCTTCATTCCTCACTACCCTATCTTAGACATTAAAATTGTTTAACGCTTGGGCAAAAGGTTTGAGGCTACTAAAAAATTACAATGACAGTTTACCACTTACTGAGCATCTACTGTATGCAGGCTTTTACACATATTATCCCTAATTCTCACGATAACTTTGAAAGTTTAAGTTTAGTCATTACTGTGCATTTAGGAAGACTGACGTTTGAGAGGCAAGGAAATTTACTAAGGGTCACCCAGCCAGTAACCTAAAGATCTGGAGCTCACTCTACATCTGACCCAAAGTCCATGTCCTCCCCTAGATAATTCCTGCTTACTCAGGTCCTTCTCTCTCTTGCAATCACCCTCCTTCTAACAAAAGAATACCAGCTGTATTAGTCAAGATAATTAACACTAGCTGCTGTAACAAACATCTCCAAAATCTGTGATTCAACAAACAAAGGGTTCAAATCTTATACACATTACCTTTTGATGAAGGTTGGAAAGTTCTCCTGGGAAACTTTTTCATGGGTCCTAACTCATTCTATCTTGTGGTGCCATAAGAGGACCTTCTGTGACTGGTATACACACACACACACACACACACACACACACACACTCCCTTCATCTGCTTCCATTTCTTCATCCTTCAGATCTCTTTGTTCCTATCGCTTCCCCAATGAAGACTTCTCAGACTCCCAGCCATCTATTCCCACATCTCCCCAATCCTCTCATATTATCAGACATTGTTGTCTACCTAATCAGAATCTAAAAGTCTATTATTTTTTCAGACATTCACACCTTCCACATGTTATAGGGCAACGGTAACACATTCCCAGCTGTAGCCTAATTAGTCTAAGCCAATCAGAATAAGGCATGCCCCTGGTAATTGTTACTTATCCAAGAAAGAATACACAATCTAAGTTGGCCAGTCAGACTGAAGAGAAGGAATACAGTATATGTATAGTAGAGAGATTTTAGCATCTCTCCTAACAGAAGTGAATGATGAAGCATGGAGTCCCAGCTGCCCCTGGAGGCCATCTTGTACCTACAGGGAGAACCATGATGAGGCCAGTTCCAGGAAAGCAAAGCAGAGAAAAGGAAAGAATCTAGGTTTTCTTGACATCATTGAGCTACTTGATCATTCCTTGCTTAGAGTCTACCCTATGGAAACTTCCAACTCTGTGAATAAATTTCTTATCCCTACGCAAGTTTTAATCAAGATTTTCTGCCATTATAGCTTTAAAAAGTGTAACAAATACATCTATCATAATTCTCGGCACACTATTATTTTTGCTTGTTTAACTGTCTGCTGCCTCCAGATTTTCCCCACTAGACTATATTCTTTGTAATGGTACAAACTGTTTTATTTATTACAGAATTCCCAGGTCATAGTAGTATGAACACCTCTTAGTAGGTACTCAATGAAACTGTGAATAAATGGATAACATCCTCTAGTATTAAGAATGGGGGAAAAAGGAATGGACTACCAACCAGCTTGGGACACAACCCTTCCCCCATCCCAACTATGTTTCAGCCTCTACTGACTATTGTTACTAACCTCCCTTTCAGCTGCTACAAAATGCAGTTGTGTTTTACTCGATGACTTTTAAATATTATTCAAGATCTAGAAACACATGGGCGCCTGGGTAGCTCAGTCGGTTAGGCCTCTGCCTTTGACTCAGGTCATGATCTCAGGGTCCTAGAATCAAGCCCCGCATTGGACTCTCTACTCAGCAGGAAGCCTGCTTCCCTCTTTCTCTTTGTCTGCCTCTCTGCCTACTTGTGATCTCTGTCTGTCAAATAAAGAAATAAAATGTTTTTTAAAAAAAGAAAGATCTAGAAACATATATGTAAGTGCGTCATTCAAGGAAAGGCATTAGTCATGTATGTGGCAGTCAACAAGTTAAAATTCATCATTATTCCAGCTATGCCTCAAGGCACCTCTGCACAAACTTCTCCTATAACCAGGCCTAAGCATTCAGACTTCAGAGCAAGAATAATAACCCTATGATCCCAGAAGTGGACATCCACAATCAGAATACAGTCTTTCCAACTGCTTTAGTTATATATTGTTGTATAACAAATTACCCCAAAACTAAGCAGCTTTAAACAGCAAACATTCATTATTTCACAGTTTGTGAGGGTCAGGAATGTGAAGAGGCGTACTTTTGGTTCTGGCTCAAGGTCTCTCATGAGATTACAGTCAAGCCATTGGTTGCAGCTGCTTCTAAAAGGCTGAAGGATTCATTTCCAAGTTTAATTACATGGCTGTTGGCCACAGAGCTGCTCACAGCCTGGCTTTCCCCAGAGTGATCTGGGAGAGAGAAAGCGCATGAATCCAAAACAGAAGCTGTAGTCTTTTTATAACCTAATCTTGGAAGTGTCACACTATCACTTCTGCCATATTCTATTCATTAAAAGCTAGACATTAAAACCAGCTCACACTCAAAGGGAGGCACTTAAGCTCTATGTCTTGAGGGAAGAGTATCAAAGAATTTGTGGACATACCTTCAAAATCACAGTAACTATGAATCTTTTCTCTCCCCACTTAATACTTGTCTTCTGGAATTAAGAGCATTATGAGTGCTGCACCTTCATCATCATCATCATATCATCATTAATAACACAAGAGAATGATTTTTTTTTTTAAGACTTCATTTATTTATTAGAGAGTGCATGCACAAGTCAGGCAGAGGCAGTGGGAGAAGCAGTCTCCCTGGTGAACAGGAAGCCTGATGCGGGGCTCAATTCCAGGACCCTGGAATCATGACCTGAGCCAAAGGCAGATGCTTAAATGACTGAGCCATCCAGGCTCCCTGAGAATGATGATATTTTAATTGCTACCATTTTTTGAGCCATGGGCCCCGCAGTATGAGCCGCACGCCAGGCAAATGCTTATATATGCATTTAATCCCTACAGCAATACAATTAGATAGGTACTATTATTATTCCCATTATAGTTGAGTAAATGAACCTTTTGGGCATTAAGTGATTCACTCAATGCAAAATAGCTAATAAGTGAATAAAGGATTTGGACCCAGATCCATCTAACTAGAGTCCATGCTGTTAACCAGTACTCTGTACTGCCTCCCACTGGCCAGTAAAGGAAACGCCACCTGTCCCAACATCCAGGTGAGGTTCCCAAAAAGCCAACTGTCCCTATGAAGGAAGTATTTTTTAGTCGAAGCAAACAAACCTCTGCAATCAGAGTTACATTAGGTCCAAATCAGAATGGAAGGGTAGGAAGCTGCAATACACAGAGCACACTCAAGCACAGATCTAAATAAGTAAGAATCCAAGCACATCCCAAATGAATGCAAATCTATGCAGATGAATGCAAATGAATGTTAAATGGCTATGCCAGTCTATGTAAATGACACTGTCCTGAAAAGCAAAGGGGATGTGGGAGACAGCTTTTCAGAAGGCAATATCCCCTCGTCTTGTCCTCTCTTGGTAGAGGGGTCACCACTGGCAAAAGGAAAAGCCGTCCAGATTCAATACTATAAGAAAAGTTGTCCTGGGGGACATCCAAAGTGCTCAGATACCTGAGAGGAGGGAGGACTGGCTTATCCAGCTCCCAAAGAGCTGCCAGATTCAATAAATTAGTAAAAATCAGTAAGGAAAAATCCTGTTTGCAAACAAGTGTTCATTTTCTTGTCCCAAAGGTAAATTAGCAAAAGCTGAATTGGAAATCTATCCTTCCACTGCAATCATTTTCAAACTTTGGTATGCATTAGAATCACCAAGGGTCCTTAAAGTGCACATCCCTATGCCAATCCTCAGACCTCCTGAGTCAGTGTTTGGGGGCGGGAGTCAGGCACACTGGAAATCTGAACTTTGAAAACACATCCCTGATGATTCTGAATCAGGAAGTGCACAGATCACCTTTTTAGAAAACAAACATTTAAAAAACAAGTCTTTGAGAGCAGGCAGACTTTGATTTGAATCTCAGCCTGACATTTACTAGCTGTGGGACTTTGGCTTGTTGACAAGGTGTCATAGTCCCAGTATGCCTCACTTGTAAAATGGGGCTAATTTTATTCTTCCTCTCAAAGGACTGCTGCGAGGACTAAACAAGATAATTCATTTAAAGGGCTTGGCGCAAAGCCTGACACTCAGTTAAAACTTAGTAAATATTCAGTACAATTATGATGATCATTGGCTGATGAAAGGTGGGAATCAGAGTCTCCGCCCAGTATCCAGTCTAGCTCATAAAACAGGAACTTGAACCATTACTATTGGGTGAATGTTGCGTGAAAGCCTTTACCTTTCTGGCCACCTCAATGATCCCTTCCCCTGCGAGGTGGAGCAATGGTCTGATTGGCTAGTTAACAACGCTCTGACCTCCATTGGTCCACTGTTCCCTCCTAATATCTCCACTTCTTCCACCCCTTCCCCTGCTGCTCACTCTTCTTTTTCCCCTCCCCCACCCCATCAGAATCTC
Source organism: Mustela nigripes (assembly GCF_022355385.1). Taxonomy (NCBI): domain Eukaryota; kingdom Metazoa; phylum Chordata; class Mammalia; order Carnivora; family Mustelidae; genus Mustela; species Mustela nigripes. The sequence continues at coordinate 24,246,202 of NC_081567.1, forward strand.
TTCCCCAGCCCCTTCCCTCTCTCTCTCTCTCCCTTCCTCCCTCATTCCTAGCTATCTCCAAAAGAGGATCTCGAGTTCTAGACCAGAGGACCAGAAGGATCATTAGGTCCACAGATCCAAGTCATGTACTCCAATTCAGATTAGTCAGCAACAGATACTTTTATTCCTGTCTTGCTCCTGTGTCTGTTAATTTCTCAGTTGGTCCAAAACCCATACAGCAAAAGGGCAACCATCTGCCTAAAACCCCACCACCTAGTGTGTACCTCACAGGAGCCTGCCCTCAACCCACAGTGGGTAAGTTCCCTTGATAACCATTGTCTAAGCTGGCAGTTTCCCACTGAGGCCAGTTATTCAGTCACGATTAACCATGGCAACCATACTTAAGCACTAATTTCACACCTGTCAAGATTTCCTCTCATGGACAATTCTTTATTTGCTTGAATTACGACTTCTGTTTTTCCATCAATTATTAATCAAGTGGGTTTGTGTGTGTAAAATCAACAAGCAGAGTAGCCATCATATACGATACCTTGGAAGGCACACCCCAGATTCAGCCCATTAACAATAATCGGGTTTGGAAGACGCTTTCAGAAGTGCGTACTACATGTTTGTAAATAATGCTGTTGCCTAATTAGCTCTCCTGAGAACAGCAGCTGCATACATGAGGTACAGGCTATGTGAGGCAAATCACTCTTTGAGTGATCCCTACCTTCTTTCCCACTTATGTAAACGCCCCTCAAGTGCGCTTGGGACTTGGGACTTGCTTCTAATCCATAGAACAAGACAGAAGTGATGGGAGGTCACTTCTGTGACTACGTTACAAAAGACTGTGACTCCTATTTTACTAGCAGGCTCTCTATTACCTTCTCAGCTTGACCATTTTAATAACATGTTGGAGAGGCCCATATGACAACAGAAGAAAGAAAAAAGAAAATGAGGCCCTCCCTCCAATAGCCATAAGGAATTAATACCCAGCAACAACCATGAGTTTGAAAACAGACCTTCCCCATTGGAGCCTTGAGATGTCCAAAGCCAGGACCCAGCTGAACTCTGCCTGTATTCCTAACCCACCAAAACTATGGGATAATAAATGTGTGTTCTTCTAAGTCACTTAATTTTGTGGTAGTTTATTAAGCAGCAATAGACAACTACTAACAATTCAATCATTGATTCATTCAAACATTCACTGAGCCACTACTGCACACCAGACACAATGTTAGAGTTGGAGATATAGAAAGAGCCAAGGCATGGTCTAAATCCTCAGGTTGCTCAGTCAAATACAGGACCAGACATTCATATAAATGAGAGCAAGATACAGAGCCCACAAGAAACACTGTATAATCTGTACACACAGATGCAGGGTCAATATGCATGGCAATATCTTTTGTCAAAATGTAAATCTTAGTGTTAAAAAATGTACATTTTTTCATTAAGATTCAAAAGGTAAAATTTAGTTTACAATAAGAGAAATAGGGACGCCTACCTGCTGGCACTGGTGGTACATGTGACTCTTGATCTCAGAGTGGTGGGTTTAAGCCCCACATTGGGTGTAAAGATTACTTAAAAATAGAATTTTTTTTAAAGATTTTATTCATTCATTTAAGAGAGGCAGAGACAGAGAGAGCACAAGCAGGGGGAGAGGCAGAGGGAGAAACAGACTTCCCGCTGAGCTGGGAGCCAGACACAGGGCACAAACCCAGAACCTGGAGATCATGACCTGAGCCAAAGGCAGACACTTAACCATCTGAGCCACCCAGACACCACCCCCCCCCCCAAAAAAAAACTTTAAAAAGAGAGAAAGGATAAAACTAAATGTATCCATTAACAGGGAAATGGCAAAAATAAGAAAAAAAGACAACCAAAACACAATTATATTTACAATCCATGAAGTCTATGAAGTGCTTGGGCACCCTAGTGACTCAGTTAAGTGTCTGCCTTCAGCTCAGGTCACGGTCTCAGTGTCCTGGGATGGACAAGATGGGGAAATGAGCTACTAAAAGACAGTTAGTGGTCGGTGGGTGCTTGCTATTATCAATACTAATAAATGATGGTGGTTATTATTACTATTGGTATCAATCTGGAAAGATAGACACAAAAATAAAAACAATGATTACCATGAGAACGGCATGAGGAAGGGAAAGGAGGACAAGGAAGTCTTTAGACCTATCTGTAATTTTCAGTATTTTACAAGGGCAATGTTTCAGGTATTGTGTAACCAACAGTTGACATCAGCAAATAAATAGTCAAACAGGTACAGTGAAGCAGTAGAGGTGCTCAGATATCGTGGTACACAAAGCAGAAAGTAGTCTGTTTCCTCTGAAGGTGGGCATGGTGTCAAGACAGTCTTCATGGAAAACGCAATTTACTCCAAAATCACCCACACCCCTCCCCATTGATATTTTCTCCATCCACAATTTTTCCTCTGTCCCCTCCGTCTGAAGAAGCAGGCCAGGAGGCCCTCCTGAAGTCCCCTACCAATTGATGAAGGTCCTCCTGAGAGGCTGGAGGCTCCGGGGCTGTTCCCAAAGTTCCCAGGGACTGAGTGGGATGGCTGGCTCAGTTGACCGCCTGGCCTGGCTCAGTGTTCCCGACACCCAGTGAGCAATTCCCACCCTGCTGAGCCATCCATTAATAAACTCCTGATAACAAGCTACCTTCCAACTAAAGGATCCTGCTACTGATCACTGCTCAAGGGAACCTGTGCCTTGTAAAGAGGGTTGGCTAGTAACAGTGATGGATGACAGGCTCCCACCATCCTTCCTCCCTCATCTACCCTAATCTGCCAGGTCTCTGGTCTGACAGCAGCTGGCTGCCAAGTGGAATGAGGAAACCCACTGGGGGACTTCTGAATATAAGAAACTAAAACCCCCAACACCTTGGGCCTCAAACCACAGCTGGGCTCTTATTAACTCCACATCTTAACCAACTGAGCTAAATGCCTACGATGAACCAAGCATCTCCTTTCAAAACAATAAACTCACCCAGGGAAAGCAATTAACTGGACCAATAAAGGTAGCAGGGAAGAGAAGAAACATTTATCTATAGTCTCCTAATTACTTTCCTATTTTCCCTCCTTTTAATTCCCCTAAAAATCTTTTATTTTTTCTAATTTTTATTACCCAGAATTATAATGTCTTCATCATTATTACTGGCCATTTTATGGATGAGAAAATTGAGACTCAGAGAGGATCTATGACTTTCTCAATACTACATAGCTAAGAAGCTAAATGGATTTGGTCCTTAATAACATGAACACATATTGCGTGGAGCACTGGGTGTGGTACATAAACAATGAATTTTGGAACACTGAAAAAATAAAATGAAATTTTTAAAAAAGATATTTTTTAAAATATCCATTTTACAGATGAGGAAGCTGAGGGTTAGGATACAGATTAGGTGGCTCTCTGGGAGGGACATGTAGCTGAAAAGTGATATGGTCATTATTCTAAACTCAAGAGCAGAGTTCTTTCCCGATTGGATGCCCAGAGACAGAAGCAACATCTCACCCTCTTCATCACTCACTAGGAGGCTGGATCAGACCCTTCCTGATCTTCTTACATCACACTGCTTCTTGAAAGGTGGTCCTAGGGGCGCCTGGGTAGCTCAGTCAGTTAAGTGTCTGCCTTCAGCTCAGGTCATGATCGCAGGGTCCTGGGGTCAAGTCCTCCATTGGGCTCCTTGCTCAGCAGGGAGCCTGCTTCTCCCTCACCCTCTGCCTGCTGCTTCCCCTGCTTGTGTATGCGCACGTTCTCTCTCTCTCTCTCTCTCTGTCAAATGAATAAAATCTGAAAGAAAGAAAAGCGAAAGGGAAGGAAAGCGGAAAGAAGGGAGAGAAAGAAAGAAGGAAAGAAGGCAGACAGACAGGAAGGAAGGAAGGAAGGAAGGAAGGGCAAGACAGCTGGTCTTGGATTCATCCACAGTGGAACTGAACTGGGGCTCCACTAAATATGTTATAATACATATTCCCGGGCCCTGTCCTCAGTCTTTGAGTCACACATTCTGACCACAACATCAGCAATCTGCATTTGAAATAAACACCCCCAAAAAGAGTTTTATGCAGGCTGAAGTTTGAGAACCATATCTCAAGCATTCTTCCCTAATGCCTGGTACATACATCTTCATCCATGATGGACAAAGCAGCTTTTGAAAGAATGCTGTTTTTTATCAGTTAGCAATTTTTTTTTCTTTCATCATTTTACATTTTTGAAGTTCATTTTTGTCCCCTGAATCAGAGGGCTAAAGTTGGCAGCCTCAAATTTTTCTTTAGCCAGCTAGTCTCCCCACCCTGACACCTCACCTAGGGTTTTATAAAGAACCTGGTCAAAGCCCAAAAGACAGACCCCCCTGGTTCAAATCTTGGTTGCTCTAGTCTCCAGCTGTGCCATTTACACACTCTAGATCTCAGTTTCCTCAACCTCCAAATGGGATAATAACAGTTCATGCCCCATAAGTATATGAGAGTATTCAACAGGCTCACAGATAGAAAGCTCACTGAGGAGCATCTGGCATAGTGTAAATATAAAGGTTAACTATATTAAAATGTAGATTTCTAGATTTTCTTTTTCCCATGACAAAGCTGGATCCAGGTGGTATTTGCCCACTTTCGACTTGGGCACCCCACACACAGCACTTAGTCACCTTGCCATCCCTCATGGGGATTCTCCAGGTGGCCTGGCAGGCCTCTGTGTTGGTGACATGGAGGGCTTAATTAAAAGCACATGTCATCACTGCTCCTCCCAAGAGGCAGAATTTCTAACACTCTCATCCATACGCCAGCCCAAACCACACCTGGCCAGGAGTCACCTACGGAGTCAGCATCCACATTCCTGGGGATGAATCTGGAGCAAGAGGCTCCATCAAGCCCTTGAAGACAAACCCCTGCTTCCCTGTCCAGCCTCATGGCTCCCTCCTTATCCAGCAGGACTGCTGCAGGTACTCAATGGATACCTACAGGAAGGAAGGGCAAGACAGCTGGTCTTGGATTCATCCACAGTGGAACTGAACTGGGGCTCCAACAAATATGTTATAATACATATTCCGAGGCCCTGTCCTCAGTCTTTGAGTCACATATTCTGACCACATCATCCCACACCCTGGGCTTAGAGATAGCTCTGCATGGTCCTTCCAAGATCCTGTCTTCTGGCTCCTTAGTTTCAGTTTAAATGTCAGTTCCTCCAGAATGCCTCCTCAGTCTATGGAGGCTAGATTAGCTGCCTCCCTCTGTGTCCCCAAAGTCTCCTGGACCTCCTAAACACATTGGGTTTGGGTTACCTGTTAATTGTATCTTTCAGACCTGGAGATCCACAAAACCAGAGGCTGTGCCTTGTTCACCACTCAATCCTCAGTATCTAACGTTATAACAAAATACTTAGCATATAGTTGACTCTCAGTACATATTTGTTGAATGGGTAACTACAAACAGGGATTCTGATGAGGTTCAGGAAAAGGGACCAGAATTCTGTTCACAAAAGAAGAAAAAGAGAAAAAAAAAAACAAGGATTTGTTGAGCATCTACTCTATGTGAATTTCACAACCACATTATGAAGTGGGTATTACAAGACCACTACAAACAGGAAAACTGAGGCTCAGAAAGGTTAAATGACTTATTTAAGGTTACTGAGCCAGAGCAGAGGTCAGCAAAGTTTTTCTGCAAAAAGGCCAGTTTGTGAATATTTTCGGCTCATGGGCCATATGATTCTCATACAACTACTCGATTCTGCCATTGTAGCACAAAAGCTACAAGATGTAAACAAATGGACTTGACCATGTTGCAATAAAATTTTATTTAGAAAACAACTGGTGAGCAGAATTTGACCCATGAACCACAGTTTGTGAGCATCTGAGCTAGGCACTGATCTAAGGCAGATTTGACCCCATGTTTGTCCATAACTCACTCAAATCTTTCAGACGAAAAGCTGGAGAAAAATAGAGGAAAACAGAGAAAAACATGGAAATGACCCAGGAAGGGACGTTCACTATGAGAAAAGCTAGAGCAAATTTAAGTCCATATGGTTGTAGAAGCTTATGTCATTTACTCAAACATTCACTGTACACCTCCTGTGCACTAGTTCTTTACTAAATATTCAAGGGACCCAACCATAAATAAGGCCAGACCCTGGCCTCTGTTAGTCTGCAAAGTAGCAAAGGAAGTAATATGTATGCAATTTTTTAAGATTTTATTTATTTATTTGAGAGAGAGAGAGCACGCGTACACCTGCACGAGTTGGGGGGAGGAGCAGAGGGAGAAGGAGAGATTCTCAGGCTGAACATGGAGATCATGACCTGAACTGAAATCAAAAGTCAGATGCTTAACCGACTGAGCCACCTAGGTGCCCCTGTATACACTTTCCTTTAATCATTACTTATTGAGCACCTACTTTGTGCTGGGGGTGAGAAAACAGCAGCAAACAAATCAAGGCTTGGTCCCCTGCTTTTAGGCAGGTTACAACCAGCTGCAGAAAGGAACATGAAATAATAATCACACAGATAAATATTTAATTACAAATTGGGATAAATGCCATGAAGGAAAAGAACATGATGCTATGAGGGAAAATAACAAGAGAAAATGCGCTTTGGGTGGGGGCAGGGGGCTGGTCAGGAAAGAACTCTCTAAAGGAATGATAAATGTCCCAAAACTGAGACAGCAAAGAATAGAGGCAGTTCAGAGGAGTTAAGAGAGGCTTCTGCAAGGCTGCAACATTTGAACATGACCTGAAAGGAGGATGAGTGGGACTTGGAAGTGTAGGAAACAGGCTGCCATGTGCAGCTATACAGACTGCGCACTGCACAAGTCAAGGGGATACCACCACATAATCAGTGGGAATGGCACCCCCTATGGTTGTGAAGTTGTACAATGTGGTTGGGATGAGGAGAAAAAGCATCCCTAAAAGAGGGAACTGGGAGCAAAGGTGGTGTCCAAGAACCCCTTAATTTCACCAGAACCACTAGCTAATTGCCCTGGCTTAAATGCTTCATGTTCTGTATTCTGCCGCCTCCTCCTCCTCGGGCTGCAATTGTGCATCATGGGGCATTCTCCGGCCTACTCAGCAGCTGTGATGAATGTTCTCTCATTGCCTGTATCGATTCCCCCTGTGAGGCTCTTGCCTGGTTCCTCATCAACCCTCCTTCTGGCTGCAGTGTGTTAAGTGGGCACTCAGCCCCATACTTATTAGTGAAATATAATGAGCTGGTGGCAAAAACTTGCTGATATAAAATTCATATTTATTGAATATGATTGTCCCGAGTATGCCCCTGCATGTCTAACCTGCTTGTCCTAGTGGCTGGGACCATTCTGGGTTATTATGTTACAGTTTTATTGATGGCAACCCATTTGCTCATTTCTTTGGTCAGAAATGAGCCAGGTGAGTCTGGCAAATGAGAGCACAGGGCTGGGGGCCGAGAAAGGATGATGAATTGGAGAACACAGTTCTAAAGGGAATGGCCCTACTCAGTACCTTGCCATTGTCACCAGAAGCAAATGGGACCACAGGATAACCAGATCTTGGAACTTGAGAAGGTGGGGGGCTGGTGTATAAAAACTCTCAATTTTTAGATACCTGCAATTAATCATTAAGGATGTCAATACTGTGCAAGCTAAACAAACCAGGGATCAAATCCAACTCTTGGGCCACTGGTTTCTAATTTCTGAGCAAGGGGAAGCTAAAAAAATCTAAAAATAAGACCACTTCTCCTGGTAGAAGCCACAAGGCCTCTGACCTGAAAGAAATCAACTCTTGTAAAGCAGTAGGACTTAGTAGTTAAGAGAAGGCTCTGAAGTCAGACAGACCTGACCTCAATGCAAAATTCACCCTATTGTGTGACCCTATGTCCTTCACCTTGCTAAGCCTTGGGTCCCTCATTTGTAAACTAGAGGGAAGCCCATCTGCTTTGTGGGTTATCATGTGAAATTAATATAACCCTTTGAAATTAGGCAGGGCTACATGACTTTTTGACCAAGGAAACCTGAGCACAATGACATGTATCATTTTGAGACAAAAACTTCAACAGCCAGTGCACAATTCGCTGTGTGTCTTTTCCTATATTGTGACCACATGTCAAGACTAGATTCTCTGCCATCCTGGGTCCCTTAATAATAGTAAAGAGCAGACTCTCCTGCGGACCTCCAGCAGACATAAAGCATGAATGAAAAATAAGTTCTTGCAGAGCCACTGAGTATTTTGGAGTTTTTGTTGCTGCAGCAAAACCTACCTTATTCTGACTTGTATGTATCCCATAAAATTATTTTAACAGGTAAATTAATCAAAAAATAAATACATGCAGAACAGTGTCTAGAACATGGTAAACCCTTTTATTAATCAGCTTTATTATACATCAAATAACCCCCAAACTTCAGAGGCTTACAGCCACAAAGTTTTACTCCTTGATTTCATTAAGAGCAGTCCCCATCTAGGATAAGCTGACATGTGCCACTCTTCTAGCAAAAGAATAAGAACAAGAGAGCTGACAAAAACAGGCAACATCTTTAAAGCTTTTATTCAGACAACCATCTTATCAACCAACATGCCATGGGCCAAAGCAAGTCACATGGCCAAGCCCAATATCAATGGGCAGGAATGTTGTTTCTCCCATTGGAAGGCTCTTCAATCACATAGCAATGGGCAGTAATGTTTAATTCTCTTATTGGGAAACAAATAATTGAGAAAAAGTATAAAATCTAACACAACCATTGGTAAAAAATAGCTATTATAGTTTTCATGCATGACAGAAGGGGCCCCAAAGAGAGGTTTGGATTTTTATGGGCAAAGATAGATGGAAAGACAGAAAATATGGCTTTGGGTCTGCCTCTACCCGGAAACCTTGGGGATCAGGACTATAGGATGGAAGTAGTGAAGCCAGTTTCAAATTGGGTCCTGGGATCAGTGATCCAAATACAGTTTTAGGTCCATAGGATTAAATATGATCCAGAGTAACTAAGAAAGATCTCTCCACACTATGACCAGGATACAGCAAGAATGGACTCAGAGGCAGTGCTATTTCTGCACCTCAAAGATCTGTCTTTTTTGGGAGGGGAGACAATAACTCTGTGTCCAAAGACTGGAGTTTCTAAAGGTACCAACACAGCAGCCACAGTGAACATTCCCTCTTCTCATGCCTTGTCAGACAGCCAAGATCAGTCAGAGGACACAGAATGGCAGCCAAAAGGACTGGCTAGGATCATAAGAGATGCCCCTAGGACTCAGAAATTATGGAAGGAAGATTCCAGAAAAGGCCCACTGGGGTTCTGCACTCTGCAGGTAAAGCCAACAAAAGCCAAACTGTCCCAGTAAACAAGATCCCATTGGTCCCCAAAGGCTGCTGGAGGCCTATAAAATCGGGTCACTAATAAAACTGCTTATTAGTAAAGGTAAGATACACACAAATGAAAAAATTATCTTTGGGCAGTAAAATAATAGAAACATCACCTGACACTCACAAGGTTTTTTCTTATATTGGTAGGCTTGAGGCAAGGAGAACGTTGCAAACGGTAAGGCCAAAGGTGGCAGGTGTGACTGCTGACTAGGGTTAGATGGGGTGGGAAAAGGAGTGAAGGGATGGTGACTTTTCCCTGCTGGAGCTCCATGCAAACAACCCATATTAAGGAGATGAGTAACTATGGTTTGGAAATTAGGGTGAACACTGACATTATTCAGTAACAATTATTACAGTCACCTTAAAAGCTTGTTATTTGGTTGAACAGCATGAAACTGCTTCCTTATAGGTCAGAACTGGTTAGATATCAGCAGTTTCAAAAGGTTCAAACTAACACATACCAGGCATTGTGTTAAGCAGCTAACATGTATCATTTCATTCAATACTTATTCCAGCTCCCTGAGGTTGAGTCCCATGATTATCTCCATGTGACAGAGGAAGAGACTGAAACCAGCAAAGTCAGGTTATTTGCTCGGGGTATAAAATTGCAGGTATAAGATAAAAACCCAGGCAGCTGAATCCAGGGCTGAGGTCCTTAGCCACTGGACCCTGGCTAGTCAAAGTAAGGTCCAAGAACCAGCAGCAGTAGCATCTCTGGGAAAATATACAGTCTCCTTTGCACACCCATGTTTGTAGCAGCATTATGCACTATAGCCAAAAAGTGGAAAGAATTCAAATGTCCTTCAATAGATGCATGAATAAACAAAAGTGGTATATCCACAAATGGAATATTATTCAACCTTTAAAAGGAAGTGATTCTAACACATGCTAAAATATCAATGAGCCTTGAAAATATTGTGCTAAGTGAAATAAGTCAGACACAAAAGGAAAAATACAGGCATACCTCAGAAATATTAATAGGTTCTGCTTCACACCACTGGAATTAAAGCCAATTATCAGAATAAAGCAAGTCAAATGAATTTTTTGGTTTCCCAGTGCACATAAAAGTTGCTTACACTACACTGTAGTCTATTAAGTATAAAACAGTATTATGTCTAAAAAAAATCATACATATCATAATTTAAAAATACATTATTACAGAAGTACCTGGGTAGCTCAGTCATTAGGCATCTGCCTTCAGCTCAGTCATGATCCCAGGGTGCTGGGATCAAGCCCCCTGTCAGGCTCCTTGCCCAGCGGGAAGCCAGCTTCTCCCTCTCCCACTGCCCCCTGCTTCTGTTACCTCTTTCGCTGTCTATCTGTCACATAAATAAATAAAAATCTTTTAAAAAACAAAAAAAATTACTGCAAAAAAAATGCTATCATCTGAGCTTTCAGGCAGTTGTAATCACTGATCATAGACCACCAAGCAAATATAGTAATAATGGAAAAGTTTGAAATACTGAGAGAATTACCAAAATATGACATAGAGATACAAAACGACCAAATGCTGTTGGAAAAATGGTGCCAACAGACTCACTTGACACAGTGTTGCCACAAACCTTAAACTGTAAAAAAAAAAATGCAGTATTTGTAAAGCATAATAAAGTGAAGTATAATAAAATGAGGTATCCCTGTACTGTATGATCCCACTTTATGAGGTGCCTAGAGTAGTCAGATTCATAGAGACAAAAAGTAGAATGGTGGCCGCCAGGGGCCGAGAGAAAAGGGAAATGGGGAGTTATTATTTAATGGGTACAGAGTTTGACTGGGATGATGACAAAGCTCTGGAGATATTGGTGCTGATGGCTGCACAACAATGTAAATGTACTTAAGGCCAACGAACTATATACTTTTAAAAATGGTAAACTTTAAATGTATTTTACTGCAATTTTAAAAAATAATAGTAATCCTCCCCCCACCCCAAAATCCAGTTTCAGACCACACCCAAGGCTAGCCTACGCCTTGCCTTTTTAACAAGATCCCCAGGTACACGTATGCACATTAAAGTTTGAAAAGCAATGCCACTAGAATATTCTGCTGCCTGGGTGCAAAAAAACCATTTGCCAGGACAGCTGTGAATGGGAAATAGTACGAGGTCAGCCTCAAGACAAAAAATAAGGTAGAGAGGCCCTGAGCACAACCTCCTGCTCCACAGGCTTTCTCCCACCCTCAAGATGAGATTTTGGTCCAGCCTCCTCCCAATCCTGCCTAGCACTGGGGAAGGTGCTTGTGACTAATGGGGTCTTGGCCTGCCAGCCATCAGCTGGGACAAGAGAGCTCACCTCCCCACCATGTTTAGCTTGGCTGTTTGGAGCCCCTTGGCCACCAAGAGAAATCACCATAGTACCCCTGAGCTCTGCTACAGATGAAATTAATTCCTTCAGAGCTGAGGAAATAGGGCAGACGGGGAGCACGCACAGGGCTGGTGAAGCAAACTGCTTTGGCAGCAGCTGTTCGATTTGGGGAACTAATGAGACTCCAGGAAAAACCTGCCGAGGGATGCCAAATACTCGTTTGCTTATGGAGCTGATATAGCCTTGGCCAAATTGGACAGCAATGCAAAAATGTCCGTCATTTTTTGTTCAATTTTGCAGCTCTGTCTTGCGTTTCAGAAGGAGATGGATTAAAATTATATCTGTCCCCAAGCTCCCTCTCAGTTCCACAAAGATTCAGGGAAGACAGGCACTTTACAATGTTGGGTATTCCTAAAGATTCTCTGGACCCACAACTGACCCATTCACCACCAAGCCTTGACCTCCCCTCTTCCTAACTGTTTGGCTCTGTATTGCTTTTTGTAGCCAAAGCATATCTCCTGGCAGCTCATATAACTTTTAAAAGCCACAAACCCAGGTAAGCAAAAATATAATCTTTCTTATTCCCTCATAACTGCATTTTATGATTTTCTGGAGCCCCCACTCTATCTGGCTGCAGTAAACCTAATCCTGTTCAATTGAGGATAAACATGGACAATTCAGGAAGAACTCAGCAAATTCAAGTCTTCCTTGGTTATTTCATGGTCTGTTCCCTTCTGCCTTCTCCTTAAAATTACATCTAATTTCTGGGAGGCTCACAGAGCATCATGACATTGGTGGGTGAACTATATGGCCCTTGGTTATCCCTTCAGTATCCACTGAAAAACATTCTGTCTTCAATCAAATCACTACTTTTGTTGCATCACAGGGACTTCTTTATGCCTTCTGGTTTCTGGTCAGCGATAGCCATTCCCCTCATTCTCACTCCAAGACTCAGTGCCCAACCAATCTGACCTTGGATGACCTTGGGCACAAGGGAATGTGTTCTCTCCTCCGCCGGGAAATACCAGGGGTGTTGAGAACTCAGTGAGCCTGCTCCTGCCCAATCTGCTCAGTCAACACTCCTAGCTAACTCTAATCTACCATTTCAAGTCAGGCTGGGTAGCAGCTCCTCTAAGAGATTTGACAGCTAAGGCTCAGGTCACTCTGCTCTTGGACCCCTAACCTACCTAGATCATACTCAACCTCTTCCCCCTTGACACTCAGTTTGGGAGGAGGCAGGAGACAAAGCCCCTTCTAAACAATCAAACAATTCAGGAAGAACTGATTGTGACAGATTAGCTTTCCCAAACATAACAGCAACTATGTCTTTGATCCCACATCTCTTATTACAGTGTGACCTTTACACTCAAACACTAAGTAGTGGGGTCTATGTCCCCTTCCCTTGAACCTGAGCCAAACTTTATGACTGTCTCAACAAACAGAGGAAAGCAAAAGAGACATGATTAGGTTAGATCACTTAAATGCCATGCGTTTCCACTTTGCTCTCTTGGGACACTTGTTCTTGGAACCCAGATCTATACTATTAAAAAATCCAAGGGGCGCCTCGGTGGCTCAGTAGGTTAAGCCTTCAGTTCAAGTCATGATCTCAGGATCCTGGGATCGATCCTAATCGGGCTCTCTGCTTAGCGGGGGAGACTGTTCCCTCCCCTTCCCCCCCCCCCGCCCCCAAGCCTCCCTCTCTGCCTACTTGTGATCTGTCCGTCAAATAAATAAATAAAATCATTAAAAAAAAAAAAATCCAAGCATCCCATGGAGGGACTCGTGGACAGGAACTAAGATCCCTGGACACTGCCCCAGCTGAGCTCCCCACCAACGGCCAATACCAACCTACCAACTATCTGAATTAACCATCTTTCAAATGGATCCTCCTAAATGCCCTTAACCCCTACCCCACCAAGTCATTCCAGCTTAGGAGCCTTCTGTCAAACCCTGCCCAAACTGCAGAGTAGTGAGCAAAATAAATGAGTGCTATTGTTTTAAGTCACTAAGCTTTGGGGTGATTTGTTATGCAGCAATAAATAACTGTTACAATACTTATCAGCACCTGATTCTCTTGTTTCTCCTTGTTTTTCTCCCTTCCAAGGGAGATTTTTATCACTTCTACAATGATAAAACTGCCTCTTCATCTGCCCTTTCCAATTTCTTTTATTATAGCATAAACTTTACACCCCAAGCTCTTTAAGACTTAAGCCTTTGAAACCATTAAAAAAAAAAAAAAAAACCTGGCTCTCATAAAGCAAAAGTCTTGGCTTTCAAGATTATTATCAGGTGCCAGGAGTTTCAAAAGCCTGTTTTGAAACTCAAAAGGGGAGCATTGTTTTTTTTCTTCCCTTCTGCATTCTGGGCTGTGACAGCCTTCCCCTGAGGGTGATGAGGATGGAATAGGGCAGCCTGAGGTGGGAAAGACAGAGATATAAGGAATTTCCAGGAGTGGTGGAATGCACTGAAAAACAGTTTACAATAATTTCATTTTTACCAAAGCAGATGCAAATTGCCAGTGTACAAGATTATTCCGTTTCTTTATTTTCCTTAAATCAACTCAAATCCAACTCTGGGTCCCCATCCTACTGTACTGGTGGGAAAGCAGACCTCAGTCATTACCAGAACACCTTCCCTGAGCCCTGCAGCCAAACCTCTGAAGGTCATGTGAAAATCCTGAGGTCTTACTCAGCCCAAGCTCTGTTTCTTTGGCCTTTGCTATCACTGCTAGGATATACATGTCCAAGCAAAGATTTTCCTGAAAGGCCAGATAGTAAATATTTTTTACTTTAAGGGCCACATAATCTCTGTCACAACTACTCAGCTTTGCCACTGCATTGCAAAAGCAGCCATAGGATGGACAAGTGAATGGTCATGGCTGTGTGCCAATATAAATATTTAAATAAACAGGCAGCGGGCCATAATTTGCTGACCCTAGGCCTAAGCAGACATAATTCCCTTGAATTCTTGGCTTCTGCCTCAGAAAAGGGCATAGAAATTTTTTGCCAAGGCTGGAAACCCTGATTCCTAGGGTTCAGAATCCCAGGCAAATTGTACATGTATAAGGTACAGACAGAGATTTGACAGACAGAGATCACAAGTAGGCAGAGAGGCAGGCAAGGGCGGGGGGGGGGGGGAAGAGCAGACTCCCTGCTGAGCAGAGAGCCTGATGTGGGGCTCAATCCCAGGACCCTGGAATCATGACCTGAGCCGAAGGCAGAGGCTTTAACCCACTGAGCCAAAGGTGTCAATTCTAAGCAAGATGGCAGAACCAAGTGTATTTGTCAGGGTTCTCCAGAAAAACAGAACCAATGGGATATATATAAACATATATAAAGAGATTTATTGTGAGAGACTGGGCTTAGGTGATTATGGAGGCTGAGAAGTCTCACAGTCTGCAAACTGGAAACCCAGGAACCCTGGAGTGGTTCCAGTCCAAACCTAAAGGCCTGAGTACCAAAAGTGCCTATGTCCAACGACAGGAGAACATGGATGTTTTAACTCAAGCTGAAAGTAAATCCCCCTTTCCTCCACCTTTTTGTTCTACTTGGGACCTCAGTGGACTGGATCATGCCCACCTGCGCTGGTGAGGGTGATCTGCTCTACCCAGTCTGCCAAATAAAATGCTATTCTCTTCCCAAAACACCATTACAGACACACCCAGACATAATATTTGACCAGCTGTCTGGGCCTCCCTTAGCAAAGTCAAGGTGACACATAAAATCAACCATCAAACCAACTAATCAAGTGACCTGCCAACCTTCAACTGTCCCAGACTCTAGGGTCATGTCCTTTCTCTAATCTTGCCTTCCAGTGCTCTCCCACCTCCTCCTCCTCCTCCTTTATATTTTCAGTGATTCCAGGCATTTTATAAAAGACAGGAAGAACTATCTACTCTAAGCAGATTCTTCTTTCGATCTTTTAAATACTCCCAAGGGTTAGGAAATGCGATGCCTAGCAATCTGCTTGAAACGGGAAAAGGGAAACATAAGTACAATGAACACAAATTAACATTATCCTGCCAAATATTATATTACACGTATCTATTTACTTGACTTTCTCTCACCCATGCTGTGAGCTCCTAGAAGGCAGAGACCAAATCTTACTCAATGCTGTCACTTAGTTCAGCCCCAGTACATTGTAAGCGCTCCATAAATATTGCTTGAAACAAATGAAGTACATACTGCAGGAAAATGTGGTGGTGTCATTCCCAGAGTCATTCCCAATAGCTTACTTAACACTAACATAGCTGAAGTCCTCCACATTTACAACTTTCAAAATGGCAGGAAGAAATTCTGGTGAGTGCTAGTAATTCAAGTATTAAATAAGAGACAGCCTTAGTTAGGTTAGAGGCAGATGCTGTGCACACAGTAGGATGTGCACCACAGCGAATGGGGAAAAGCAGGTTTAATTCAAAAGATAACAGAGAAATCAGGGGAGGCATTTGTGTAGATTCTGAACACACCTGCGCCTTTCTGTTGGCTTCTGAGGTTAACAAGGCGGTTCTCTGTGACACTGCTGACAGTTTAGGAGAGAGTTTCGTCAAACACAGAAACAGACCATGGGATGGTGGGAGCAGGGAGATGCTGGTCAAAGGGTACAAACCTCCAATTATAAGATGAATAAGCTCTGGGGGCACCTGGGTGGTACAGTCAGTTAAGTGTCCCACTCTTGGTTTTGGCTTAGGTCATGATCTCAGGGTTGTGAGATTGAGCCCAAGCTCAGCGAGGAGTTTGCTTGGGATTCTCTCTCCCTCTTCCTCTGCCCCCTCCCCATTCATGCTCTCTTTCTCCCTCTCTAAAACAAACAAACAAACAAACAAACAAAAAAGATGACTAAACTCTGGGGAGCTTTGTGCGTACAGTTAATAATGCCATGTTGGAAGCTCAAAATTTGCTGAGAGAGTAGATCTTAAACATTTCCACCATAAAAGAAAAAAAAGTAATTATGGTGAGATGATGGCTATGTTGATTAACCTGATCATGGTAATCATTTCATCAAGTATACATATTTCAAATCATCATATTATTACACTTTCAATATATATAGTTTTGTCAATTATTATATAAAAAAAAAACCTAGATTTTTTTTTTTTTTTTAGGGAAAACTAGAGCTTTTCCTTCACCTTAATATAGATACACCCTGCCAAACTACTCTGCCACTTAGCCAGCCTGTTTATGATCCTTTGGTGCTTTTACATGAACTAGATAAAAGGAATAGAAAGGAAGAGATTTGCCTAAAGTCAAAGAGCTGGGCAAGTAATGGAAAAGAAAGTTGTGATTAAAAGGCACATGCATCGGGGCGCCTGGGTGGCTCAGTGGGTTAAAGCCTCTGCCTTCGGCGGCTCAGGTCATGATCCCAGGGTCCTGGGATCGAGCCCCGCATTGGGCTCTCTGCTCACCCGGGAGCCTGCTTCCTCCTCTCTCTCTGCCTGCCTCTCCACCTACTTGTGATCTCTGCCTGTCAAATAAATAAAATCTTTAAAAAAAAAAAAAAAACTATTTAAAAGGCACATGCATGGTATGTGTACCAGTGAAAGTCCCAAAGTAAAACAAAGGTTTGTTTTCGAAGACAGAGGACAAGACTGCACAAAATCCCTTTGCAGAAGCCAAAAAGGAGCTAGCAAGAAAACGAGTCTGATCCCAGCACAGCCACTAGGAAGAGCTATGGGTCTCAAACAGCTTGGGTACTGCCCAGTTTTATTGAGAATCAAGGGGAAATTTGGGCCTACGTCAGAAATTGTCCAGCCACCTGTGTATCACATCTCCACTGTCACCTGCTGCCCCTTCTTGTCTCACTAAATGACTAAGGACAGGTAAATGCTGCATCCTTTCATGCAAATCAGGAAATCTATTTGGAGCCTCCAGCACTGAAGAGCAGTGTTAAGGTTTATCCTTAAGATTACTGCCCCATGCCTGCCTCTTGGTCTCTTCTTTCAGATCCAAGTTACTCAGGCCCTCACTGATAACTTGTTCCCTTTACTGAGGTCTGTCTACTCGAGCACTGTTGACTGGAGCCCTGGGTCCAGCTCCCGTCTCACCACATGCCCTGCCAAGGTCTTTACCTCCCCAGTCCCACTGCTATCATCTCTTGTTTGAAGTATTCCAGAAACCTCTGTTGTTGTTGTTGTTGTTGTTTTCTTAAGTACACTCTATGCCCAGTGTGGGGCTTGAACTCATGACCCTGAAATCAAGAATCACATGCCCTACCAGCCAGGCACCCTGTAACAGCCTCTTCATCTTGGTCTCTCTGCCTTTACGCTTGCCCTCCATTCCCCAAGTATCAGCCAGGGTAAACCTTTAAAAACCAAAATTGGATGCTTAAAACCCTCCCGTGACTTTATGACTAGAATAAAACTGAACATCTTTACCTGGGCCCATGGGTCCCGGATAATCCGGACCCTGACCACATCTTTGCCACACTGCCATCCTTTTTGTTCTTTGATGACACTAAGTTCCTATCTCAGTATCTGTTCATGAGTCAGACTTGGTCCTGAACATTGCTTGACTCCCATGGGACATATATTTGGCCCAACAAAATCTCCTATGGCTCTGCAGCCCAATGCTCTCTGTACTAACTTAGTACTTTGCCATGAGGACCTTGGAGGTTGCACTGGAAAGCAGTGTCCTTGGAATGGGCGGCTGATCTGGTAACCAATGATCCTGCACCAAGCTGAGTTGCTGATGCCCTCCCTTTGAGTTACTAGGCAATTTCAACCACCATACCTCTACCCTCAGCCTTCATGAGACATAAATCAGTGGCCTGAATGCACTACCTTCTCTGAATCTTCTGAGTATATTCATCACACTGATGTGTGTCAAACCTTTCAGCACAACTCAGTTAGAAAGGAGAGAAGGCCAGAAATTGGATGGTGGGGACAAGGGGCAGCAGTAAATCAAAGAAAGATGAAATTAAACATGCTGTCTACCGAGTTCTTTCTCCTATGCTCCAGGAATGCTCTATCAGTTTGTCTGGCTAAGCTATGTTCTTGTGCGGCCTGGGAACAAACATTTTCCAAGGAAGGGACTAAAGTGAAGGAACAAGAAAGAAAGAGAGAGGAGCACCAGGGTGGCTCAGTCCATTAAGCATCTGCCTTGAGCTCAGGTCATGATCTTGGGATCTTGGGATCTGGGATGGAGCCCTGCACTGGGCTCCCAGCACAGTAGGGAGTCTCCTTCTCCCTCTCCCGCAGCCTCTATCCCAGTTCATGTTCTCTGGTGCACTCTCTCTCTCTCAAATAAATAAAATCTTAAAAAAAAAAAAAAAAAAACTGCTTGATCAGCATTAGTTGGGTCATCTGCCTAATAAGATGCTTGCCATCCCGGGGGTGCCTGAGTGGCTCAGTGGGTTGGGGCCTCTGCCTTCAGCTCGGGTCATGATCCCAGGGTTCTGGGATCAAGCCCCACATTGGGCTCTCTGCTCAGCGGGGAGCCTGCTTCCTCCTTTCTCTCTGCCTGCCTCTCTGCCTACTTGTGATCTCTGTCAAATAAATAAAATCTTTAAAAACAAAAATCAAAAAACACTTGCCATCCCCTAAAGAAAGTGACCTTGCAATAATCAATCCACTTTTTGCTTATCATAATTTCCTCATTCTTGCTCCCTTCTGCCTCTAATAGTCTTTCTTTTTTTTTTCCTTTTAAAGATTTTATTTATTTATTTGACAGAGGGAGAGAGATCACAAGCAGGCAGCGAGGCAGGCAGAGACAGAGAGGGAAGCAGGCTCCCCACTGAGCAGGGAGTCTGATGCAGGGCTTGATCCCAGGACCGAGATCATGACCTGAGCCAAAGGCAGCAGCTCAACCCATTGAGCCACGCAGATGCCCCTCTAACAGTCTTTCATTCTGTGCAGCTCTTCACAGCTCCTTTTTATCTGCTGGATGGGATGCTCCTGATTCATGAATTGTTGAATAAAGCCAATAAGATACTTAAAATTTACACAGTTGAATTTTAATACTGTAAAACTCATTTCTTCCATAAGAACTTAAAGCCAAAGCCATAGTCTTCAAATTTTTTTATTGCACACACCATTAATAAAACATCATTGAGCATGCACTCCCAGTACCCACATACATGTATACATAGATTATATGCATGTGCTGTTATCCTGTTATATGGATATACGGGATGATTATAAAACATCCAGGAGGCAGGGGTGGGGGGATTTTTAAAAATGAAATGAAAAAGAAAAAGAGAAGTCTAATTTTTCTCCCCTTACCCCAAGAAATGTCTCAATTTAGAAGTCCATTGCCCTAAATAGTGAAGGCCTCCCTACAAAAAAATTTTAATATAAGTCACTTATGCAGATAAATATTCCTTAAGGGGATTCATAATTACCTAACCAAACTATGCAAATCAGTGTCTCCTTAAAATCTCTAATTCCCAATAAACCACTTAGACAAGCTTAGGTATTCTCTCTTTTCTTAAAGATTTATTTATTGGGGCGCCTGGGTGGCTCAGTTGGTTAAGCATCTGACTCTTCATTTTGGCTCAGGTGGTGGGATGGAGCACCACATGTGCTCTGTGCTCAGCACAAGGTCTGCTTCAGATTCGTTCTCCCTCTCCCTCTATTCTCCCAGCTCTCTCTCTCTTCCCCCCATCTGTCTCTCAAATAAACAGCATATTAGTCATTAGTTATTTATTTGACAGAGAGAGTATGTGTCTATGAGCGGGAGGAGGGGCAGAGAGAGAGAAGCAGACTCCACGCTAAGCATGGAGCCCGACACAGGGCTCAGTCTCATGACCCTGATATCATGACCTGAAGCAAAGCCAAGAGTAGGACCCTCAACTGACTGAGCCACCCAGATGCCCCCAAGCTATTCTTTTTTTTTTTTT
>NC_081567.1:24266739-24387426 GCF_022355385.1 Mustela nigripes
GGGGGAAGGGCCCCCGTCGGCCCCCCCCCCGGCCCCCCCCAGATCTGCCCCGCGCCCGAGGCCGGGGCTTAACCCCCCGGGCCCCCCCGGGCCCCCCCCCCCCCCCCAAGCTATTCTTAAAGACGCAACAGTTTAGTAGCTGCAGTTCCTAAGTGCAGTCTGTGGACAGCAATATGAGCATCACCTGACAGCACATGAGAAATGCCTCATCCCAGGCCCAACCTCAGATCTGCAGCATCAGCAGCTGCATGTGACTAAGATATCCAGATGAGCCTTGAAAAGCATTGATCTAAAACATTGTTTCCCCAAATCTCCCATTATAAGAACCACCTGTGATATGTGAACAACACTATAGCCTCCATTCCCATTCCAGACCTCCTGAACCAGAACATTCTGTGGCAGGGACTGGGAATCTGTATTTTTAAAATTCTCAGATCAGGCAAGTTGGGAAAAGCTGTATCAAACCCTCTTCCTTCTTCAGAATAAAAAGTCTAAACAGGCAGGTGCACAAGAAAGGCATTAAGCAAGGCAGGCAACAACCACCCTCCTACTACCTGTGCACACATCTGGCAAAACTCAATGCTACAAGGTAGGAGAGGATAGCAAGGCATGTACTGCAGACAGGCCAAAGCCTACTTCAGTGAGTACCTTCACTTCCACAGGAGAGAAAAAAGGTCGGTTTTCCCTATAATCATTGATTAATAGAACTTAAAATGGATATGACATGAGTTTTATGCAAAGTCTTTGTAATGAAATCACAAATAGGGGCTTGAAAGGGAAATGGAATAAATTATTCACAAGGGAAGCCTCAGCTTTAGAAGTCTGAACTGGGGTCTATCATTTAGTGGGCAGGATCAGTGAATGTGTGCTATTCACTTGCTCTAACTGGATATATCAGGTATCTTCTCAACACAATGCTTTTTAGACCAAAATAACCTAAGTGGATAAAATAAAATCCAAGTAAGCCACTGCCCGAAATGGTGTTCAACTGTTACTGTGCCAAAGAACTTCAAGATTTCCAAATAGTGAGCTTTGAGGTTATGGGGAATGTTACTCTGAAGAGTTTCTTTGCCTGGTTTTTTGTCTCAATTTTACTGTGCAGCAGCATGCCTATTTCACAGAAAAGAAAAATCAAAGCCAGGTTAACCATCTCGCAATCATAGCAGCTACCACTTATTGAGTGCCTACTATGTGCCAGGCATTGTGCTAAGTGTTGCACAAAGACAGTATCATTACCACAACCATCCCCATTTTAACCTCTGAAGCTCAGTGAGGTTAAGTAACCTGCCCAAGGTCATGCAGTTGGTAAAGGGCAGAGCCAGTACTGGAATCCACATTTGCCAATTCTACAGTTTGTATTTTTAACCCATATATTATGCTGCCTCCTTTTCCCAAACTCACACACCAGGAGATGCCAAGGGCCATCCTCATATGATGATAGCTTTCTGGAAGTCCTCTCTTTGATCAGAAAAGATCTATTGAGTGCTTACTGCATGCTGTGTATAATGCCACCTGTTAGGCACCCATAACTTCCACCCTCAAAGCATTCATGGGTAGACGCAGAGATATGCAAGCACCTAAATGAATTGTATAGGCACGTAAGTATATGCTAAATGTTGAGGCACAGAAAGAAAGCAGACAATTCTTCTGGAGTGGAAGGACTGAGACAAATGTGTGGAGGAGACCTACTTGAAAGATGAGAGTGAGTGCTGGACAGAGCACAGACTACTTTTAGGGATCAACTATGCCAAAGTCTGAGCCTCACAAGGCTCCAAGAAGCTCTTTGTTCTGCAGTTTCTCAATAGCAGAACAGCAAGGAGCATGACAGAAAAACCCACTGTGGAGAAAATTTACTGTTTTGTCTTCTCCATTACTTCCTTCTTCTGGTCATTAGTTCTTTCCCAGCTCTGTCCACAACATTTCCATGAAAGCTGCCAAGTTCTTTGACCTCAAGCCACAACTGATTAGTGAGATGGGCACTTGACCCATGTTGAGTCAAACAGAGGCCAGCAGGTGGCCTCTCTCTTGTTGGTACAACCACAATTTGAAAGTGAACACCTGTGGCCACCATGCTTCCTACCATATGGAATAAATACATCCATCACAAGAGAATTAGGCTAACATGTGGAGAGGAACAAAAACAAGAAAACAATAGCCCTGATTCATCAGGCCAATTGCCTTGCACTCTGCCTGTGGCTGTTCAATCCTTGCTTACATTCTGTGCACCAACAGATCCCCTATTGACCTAGGCAACCTTGAGTTATGTTTCTGTCACTTTCGACCAAACCAGTATATTTGTGCTTTATAGTTTCCAAAAGATGAATCAATTAGTACCAATTCTTCATTCTTCTGTTCCCTACAAATTCGACTTCATTCTGAAATATCTGTTGAGCAAGTAGCACATGTCAGACCAAGCTGTAACTAGGAAGAGAAAACTGAAATTTGCTGCAGGGTACCAAAACTTAGATTTGAGTATCAGTGGATTGAGAGGGCCTTGAAAAAAGTGGGTGAAGCTCTCAACCCTTAAAAAGAAAAAAATACTCTTGATGCTGGTGTTGTTAGTCAAATAGGAAGATAAGGATGTCACAGTATATTACTGCTTAATTTTGTAGAAAAATATGTGAAAGAAAAAGAAAAATATGTGTAAAAAATGGTGACGCATTTCTTTTTTTTTTCTTTTACAACTTTTTATTTTTTTTTATAATGGTGATGCATTTCACTTAAGATTTAGTGCAGAGTTGTGGGGCACGTGGATGGCTCAGTGGGTAAAGCCTCTGCCTTCGGCTCAGGTCAAGCTTCGAGCTGCTCAGCAGGAAGCCTGCTTCCCACCCACCCCCAACCCTGGCCTCTCTGCCTACCTGTGATCTCTATCAAATAAACAAATAAAACCTTAAAAAAAAAAAAAAAAAAGATTAGTGCAGAGTTGTTGTATAACTTAAATTATATGAAATATATCAAACATAATATAAAACTTAGCTTTCCCAATTCTAAAACTCCATCTTTCCATTTTTATTGTTGTTCATTTCTTCTGCACTGTCTACAATGAAATCTTGGTCCTCTCTTAAAGGAGATTCACTTGCAGTGGGCTTACCAAAGCATAAATAATCTCTGAATAACAAGGACCCCCTATAGTTAAAATAAGCAGTTACCATATGGTGCACAATGAGAACCCTTTAGGCCTCTTCTAAGGATGGCTATGACAAGTTCAGCCAGTACTAATGAATCCTAGGGATACAGACTCCCTGCCCTCAAGGAGCTCTCAGTCTGGCTGGAAGCTTCAAACTCCTTCCAATCAACGTACTTTTCTGGTACTGAAGCTAGTGAAAGAAAATGAGATTCTCCCAGGACTCCCACTAGGTCCCCCATGAGGTCCCAGGCCTAGCAGAAGCCCTACGGGTTCCTAGCACGTCCTATTATATGGGGAGGCATTTTTACTATAGATACCTTCCTCTAGAGCAGGAAACTACAAACTTTCTGGAGAGGACCAAACAGCAAATATTTTAGGCTTTGCACATCATGCAGTCTCTGTTGCAACTGCTCAGCTCTGCTGTTGCAGCACAAACACAGCCAAAGACAAACAATACATAAATACACAGTATGTGTGTGCCAATAAAACTTTATTAGCAAAAATAGGTGGTGGGCCAGATTTGGCCCTCAGGCCACAGTTTGTTGACCCTTCCTCTAGGTCATCTAGGGAACAGAATTATGCTAGTCCTAGGCGTTCCCCCTACTCTCAGCCATACTGACCCCTGCTGTCTGTTTCCCAGGATTCTGAATCAGTTAGCAGCTAGCCATTGTTAGCAGGACATTGGATGGTGGGAGGAAGCGCAAAGCCAGGATATTTCTCCTTTCCTGCCCCATGGATTCAGTCAGCTTCTCCAGCAGCAGCTCTGACTTTTCTGAGACTTCAGCCCCCACAGGACATGTGCGCCATGATTCTTCTTCTAAAAGAACCCAGCCTTGGGTTCTGCCAAAACTATTCCTTCCCTTTGTCCTTCCATCCCTGCTGATAGAGGTGGCTTCCCGCTTTGGGTTGTATTGCAGTGCTCTGCTTGGCTCCCAGCTCTTCCTTCTCATGTGTTACACACCCCTGAGTATATAAATTTAAGAAACTTGGAGAAGTTTCTTCTCTTCCTCCCCTCACCATGATTTGGACCCTGGCTGATCCAGGAAGCAATGATTATGTCTTGGCTCTCCAAAAGCAAACAGTGCTAAGAAACATTGCTGGCTGGGCCCAAGCAGGTTTTAAAGATGATATCCTTTCTTGGCTCTGTTGGAAGAAATAATGAGTTTAGCAGAGAAAGCACTTTACTTTGAGAGTGAATCTTTCAGCAGTGCTTGACCTGAGATGATGGATGGCTGTGTGCATGGAAACAATTCGGCTACTGTGGAAGGATCACAGAACGGGGTTGGGGAAGTGACAGGAGGTAGTGAGTGAGAGTACCCCATCTGTAGCAGACTGTATGAACACCTCATAACAGTCAGGTTCTGTTCAATGCAAAAAGTGGTGACTGTGACAATGCTGTGTGTTACGCACTATCACTAATAAAATGAAAGTAAATACGCAGAAAGCTAAGTGTTTTGCATACTTACCTTGGTGTTTCCCAAACTTGCTTATGAAAATTACCCATTCCTGCATCCCACCCATTTTATTAACTTCAGAGATAAAGCTTCAGAGAAGCTGAGTTTTGATAAACAACTGAGTGATCCATTGACCAGGTAAGTTACAGGCAAAATGTATCATCTCATTCCATTTTACATGATACTTGTGAAGTAAATACTCTTACCCTCAATTTACAAATGATAAAACAAAAGCACAGAGAGGCAAAGGGGCTTCAAAAGGACCACACGGCTAGAAAATGGCAGGGCTTGATTCAAATCCAATTCTGTTTGGCTCCAAAGCCCACTGTACATTTCCAGTTCACTGGCCACCTCCAATGACCTATACACTTGTCATGCATCTCTATCCTCACCATAACCCTGTGGGGCAGGGATTATTAGCCTAGGGATAACTAGGAGGTGAAACGGGAATTTGAACCCAGCTCCATCCACCCTCTTACCCATGTCCTCCCCAATCCTCCTTTTGGTTCCTACTTCTCACCTATATTTATTGCTTCTCTGCGCTTTCAGGGATGTGTCCAGCATCTATCGGAACTAAAGGCAGGTGTCTGTCTATCCATCTGTCTGTCTATCTTCAGGAAGGAGATGAAACCAATACAAAGGATGTTGGGTGCTAACATTTTCCCCACTACATGCACGATCACACCAATATTCACAAGTCCATGAAAGAAGTGCCATCAGGAGTCTCATTTCACAGTTAAGGAAACAGAAGTACAATTTTTTAAGTCACTCACCCAAAGCCACACAGCTAGGATTGAAGTCAGACAGACCAGCTCCCAAGCCCACTCCAAGATAGGACCACCTTGGGGACTGGACATGTGATCAAGCCAAGGGTGAGAGAACATGATACTGAAATAAAAGGAAGCTACACCAGTCTTTAAGCTCCCTCCATGTCTCTCTCTATCTTTATGGTGGTTCCTGACCCTTTCATAAAATGTGTCCCAAATAGTCCAGGTTCACGTCACCCATACTACTGAGGGCATCAGAAATAGGGTCTCCTTGGTAGGCACTCAGAAGAAATGAAAATAGTATGTCCACACAAGGACTTCACGTGAATGTTCACAGCAATGTCATTCATAATGACCGAGAACTGTAAGTAATATAAATGCCTATCAAGTGGTAAATAGATAAATTGAGATATACAAAGGGAAACAGCAATAAAAAGGAACACTACTGACACATGCTACAACATGGATGAATCCCAAAAACATTATGCTAGACAAAAAAAGCCAGATGTAGAAAGTACATCTATTGTGTGATTTCATTTATATGAAATATCCAAAAAGGGAAGATCTATGGAGATGGAAAATACATTACCTCCAGCTGGGGCTGGAGGTAAGATTAAGGATTAGCCAGAAACGAAGGATCTTTTGAGGATGATAAAAATGATCTAAAAGGGGGCACCTGGCTGACTCAGTTGGTAGAGCATGTGACTCTTGATTTCATGGTTCTGAATTCAAGCCCCATGTTGGGGGTGGGCCTAGTTATTTAAAAGAAAAAAATCTAAACCTAAATTGTGAGGGGTGCCTGGGTGGTTCAGTCAGTTAAGTATCCACCTATGGGTCAGGTCATGGTCTCAGGATCCTAGGACTGAGACCCACATCAGGCTTCCTACTCAGCAAGGAGTCTGTTTCTCCCTTTTCCTCTGCCTCTCCCACCACGGTAGGTCTCTCTCTCTCTCTCTCTCTATCAAATAAATAAAATCTTTTAAAAAAAAAAGTAAAAAAACTAAATTGTGAGGATATGATACACTCTAAAAAATCACTGCATTGTGTACTTAAAATGGGTGAACTTTATATAGATGATAACTCAATAAAGCTCCTTTTACAAGTAAGAATAGGGTCAAAGGCCGTAAGGACGACCACCATCACCCTTGAATCCAGCCATATTGCTGCAGCCTCCAGAAACCAACCAGGGTAAGACAAATCTCTGAGGAAAAAGTTGGGGAAACAATGGCTGATCCTCCGCAGTGAGACTCTCCCTCCAACAGGGGTTCCAGCCTTTATTTTCTTAAGGAAGGTAACATGTCCTCCCACCTTCTCTGGTTCTTCTCCCTTGGGGAATTCTGCAATGTCCCAACTAAGCAATGTTTTAGAAGTCTCTCTACAGATCAATCAGTTGGTCCCTCAGAAAGCAAGGACCCAGCAGCACATGGGTGGCTCAGTTGATTAAGTGCCCAACTCTTGGTTTTAGCTCAGGTCATGATCTCAGGATCCTAGGATCAAGCCCCACGTCAGGCTCCCTGCTCAGCATGGAGTCTGCCTGAGATTCTCTCTCCCTTTCCCTTTGCTCCTCCCACTTGTGCTCTCTCTATATATAAAATAAATAAATAAACGGGAATGGAATGGAACAGAAGGGAAGGGAAAGAAAAGAACCCAGCAAGTGTTTCCATTTATGTCCAGATGTTTTTCTGCTCATTGTGGGGGCAGGTGGCCACCCAGGCAGTGGAAAGCTATGGGCAAAGCTATGGGCTCAGGGCTGCAGAGGCAGGCGTCTTATGCAAGAACAAGCAAAATATAGACTGAAAAGTTTCCACTGGATTTCAGGCACTGAGGTCACTTGCAAATTTAATGAGTGTGGAGTCTGCATCCTAGGAGAGGATATTAGTGATCTATTGCCATATAACAAATGACCACAAAACTTAGCAACTTAAAACATCTCACATCAGGTCATAGTTCCTGTGAGTCAGGGAGTCCAGGCATAGCTCAGCTGGCTCCTCTGTTCAGATTCTATCACAAACTGTGTAACTAAAGTGTCAGCCAGGGCCAGAGTCTCCTCTGAAGGCTCAAATGAGGAAGGATCAACTTCCAGCCTCACATGGTTGTAGGCAGGGCTCCATTCCTTGCAAGTTGTTGGACTA
Source organism: Mustela nigripes (assembly GCF_022355385.1). Taxonomy (NCBI): domain Eukaryota; kingdom Metazoa; phylum Chordata; class Mammalia; order Carnivora; family Mustelidae; genus Mustela; species Mustela nigripes. Next base: position 24,274,220 of record NC_081567.1, read on the forward strand.
AGGGCCTCAGTTCCCACTTGCTGGATGTTGGCTGGAGGCCTGAAAATTTCTTGCCACATGAGACTCTCCGTGTGACTACTTACTCCATCAAAGCATGCCAGCTGAGAAGGCAGTAGAGACAGTTGCCTACCAAGATGGAAGTCACAATCTAATCATAGAACTGACATCCTCTCAACACTGCTCCCATCTACTGGCTTGAAGCAAGTTACTCAGTTTGAGGGGGTTACACAAGGGCATGAATACCAGGAAGTGGGGACCACTGGGCTCCTTCACAGTGGCTGCCTGCCACAGAAAGCAAGACAATAAGCAAGAAAAATTAATGAACTAGATTGTATATGAGGAATGGTATATATAGGAGAAAATACAGCAAGGAATAGAGATGGGCAACATGAGGATATAATGTTAAGCAGAGTAGTTAGTCAAGTCCTTGCTGAAAAGGCAGCATTTCAGTAAAGACTGGGAGGAGATGATGGCATGAGCCTGGCTAAAATTTGGGGACAGACCCTTCTCAGCAGAGGGGACAGCAAATGCAAAGACCCTGGGGTGAGTGTAGGGTTAGGGTGTTGAAGACCAGCAAGGAGGCTGAATTGGAGTGAGAAGAGGGTGACAAGTGATAATTCCTGAGAGGCACAAGGAGGCCAGATCACACAGGTCTCGTGGTGAGACAGTAGTCACTCCAGGGCTTGAGAAGGGTAGGAAGTGGGCGCTGAGAGAAGCACTTGCCAGAGGGAACTCCCGAAATCTCCTGCTCCATTCTACCTTCCACTCTCTCTGGAAAGGACGGCAGGTAAGCCTGGCCAAGGTCCAGACAACCAGCTGCAACCAGGCAGAAAAGAGTGTGTGCAGGGCCAGCCGCTTCCAGAGGTGGCCTCGGTTGCCTTGGCAACAGGGGCTTCCAAAAACCTCCCCAGGGACGACTCAGGGCGGCAGTAGGCCTGGCTCATTTCTTGTAATCTAGCAGCATAAGGACATAAAGAAATCAATTTATTGGCACAAACAGTCCTTCAGGCTCCGTTCTTACTCTCCCTAGAATTCCATTCAGTGCAGAGCTCATTGGATCTCAGTGTGCAGTGGACTGATGAACATTACTCTTGGTGGGAATGAGCCTCTCATGAAAGGGACAGCGTGGTCTCCCTGAACTTCGTGGAGTAAAGGGTAAAGGGCCTACTCCATGCAGTTGGTGATGCCTCTGGGTTCCAATCCCAGTTCTGCTATCTGCTAGCTACATGACCTCAGGCAAGTCACTTAACCTCTCTCAGCTCCATGTTCTTTAGTCCAGTGTTTATGAGGATTAAAGAAGCTGACCCATGTATTCTGTCCACTGTCTCCTCCCATATGTGACCAAGACTCCTATGTGCCCCAGATTCTGAACCCTCCCACCTTACCTCCCTTTTTCCTGAATTATTCAAATCTTTTCTCAAATGTAACCTCCCCAATGAGGCTCACCCCTCCATTCCTATTTTATTTTATTTTATTTTTAGATTTTTATTTATTTATTCGACAGAGAGAAATCACAAGTAGTCGGAGAGGCAGGCAGAGAGAGAGAGAGGGAAGCAGGCTCCCCGCTGAGCAGAGAGCCCGATGCGGGACTCGATCCCAGGACCCTGAGATCATGACCTGAGCCGAAGGCAGCGGCTTAACCCACTGAGCCACCCAGGCGCCCCTCCATTCCTATTTTAAACAGCAACATCTGAAATATCCAAATGACCTGTCAAATATGAAGAAGGGGTTCAACTTCATTGTGATGAAGGCAATGCAAATTAAAACCACAAGACACACAGGCCCTTTGCAACCAAGCTTCCCCCCAAAAGGAATTAACATGTGTTTCCATTTTCTACCCTCTTACCCACTACTTAGCCCCTGCAATCACACCTCTAAAGGAGCCCTGCACGGAAACAGCCAATGACTTTAAGATTGCCCAAAGTTGGGACGCCTGGGTGGCTCAGTTGGTTAAGCAGCTGCCTTCGGCTCAGGTCATGATCCCAGTGTCCTGGGATCGAGTCCCATATCGGGCTCCTTGCTCCACAGGGAGCCTGCTTCTCCGTCTGACTCTGCCTTCCACTCTGTCTGCCTGTGCTCGCTCTCACTCGCTCTCTCTGACAAATAAAATCTTTAAAAAAAAAAAAAAAAAAAAAAAGATTGCCCAAAGTTACTGGGCCAGATTTGAACAAACCTGAGATCCTGCCTTTTCCATATCCTTGCAGAGCAAAATGAGATATAAACTCTGCAAATGCTTTGCAAGGAATCTCTTCCCAAGGCCAAAGTGAAAGTCACATGAAGGTCAAAAACAAACTCATTTGAGACCATTCAAAATCTTTCTCCTGCTCATGTGCCCACCACACACACACACTGTCTCTCTCTCTCTCTTCTCGCCCTGGCCCTATATAAAACCAAATGTCTGTAAGTAGGGGAGACACCCCAGACGTCCTCCAGCTGGGCTCACCCTTAATCAGACACCTCTGGTTGAGCTTCATAAATGCCACTGCTGCTGTCTCGTTGGATTTCTGTCAGACAGTTCCCTATTAACGCTCATAAGCAGCGAGACAGGGCATCACAACATTTCCAGCTGGCCTCTCCTGGGGGCTTTCTGCCCCTAGGCCCCACTTCCCTCACTGTGTGTACCTCTCAAAACACTGCTCTTTCCCCCCAGCCTCTTGTAACAGATAAACAGACCACACATTATCCCAGAACTGAAGGCAACCTTTTGTTCAGCAAACAGTTATACCCCACAGACCTGGATGGGTACTGGGACTCCAGAAATGGATCAGACACAGGCCTCTAGCTTCAGTTTCTCTATATAGAAGTGGGACTAATGACAGTACCTGACTTACAGAGTCACAGTGAAGATTACATGAGATAATGCACTTAGTACAATGTTCTACACAAAACAGGTACTCAATAAACTGAGGTTCTGCTGTACATCCTTAGAGGGGCAGATCTGTGTCATCAATACTTCTTCCTAGGGTGCCCCCTGAGGCTAATGGCACACATCGGCGCAGGCTCTACCATCTCTGCAAAAAGGACACCTAGCAGTTTGAAGATAATATTATACATGAAATGCATCACAAAGGGTTTGGCATTAGTCACTGTTCTATTACTATTGCTATGACTTTTAAATAATAATTATTAAGCCCAGTTGCCCAATACTGTTCCAATCACTTTATGTATATTAGCCCACTTAATCCTCAAACAACACTATCAGATGAGCATTATTACTACTTTTTTGCTGTTGTTATCATCATCTCTCACATTTACAGGTATGCAAATGAAAACAGAAAGAGGTTAATTTGTCTGTGGTGACTCAGAGAGTAAGTGACAGAGCTGGAATTTGAACCCAGGCAGTCTGACTCCCAAACTCCCAAGTGTTTTTTGTTTTTTGTTTTTTAAGATTTGATTTATCTGACAGAAAGAGAGACATACGGAGAGAGGGAACATAAGCTGGGGGAGTGAAAGAGGGAGAAGCAGGTTTCCTGGGAAGCAGGGAGCCCGATGTGGGACTCGATTCCAGGACCCTGGGATCATGACCTGAGCCAAAGGCAGATGCTTAACACTGAGCCACCCGGGCACCCCTCCAAACTCTCTGTCTTAACTGAATGCTCTGCTGTTACAATTATCCTTCACAGCCCGCATACTATACCAGATTGGACAAGGATCAAATAAGACACCGTAAAGTCCAAGATCATACAGACATTCAGTTAAAACACTGAAAAATCAGTATTTAAGGCAAAACTCATATAATCTAACATTCGTCTTGGAAGATATATCATCCATAAAAAGTCAGCATGGTTGTGAGTATTACTGTACTACTTCCCCTGGGGAATTTTTCTTCCAGCATCAAAACAGAAGGCCAATCCTTCAGTTAAACACCAAAAACAAAACAAAACAAAAACACCTGATTAGGGGTTGTCTAGCTGAGTGAAATTTTGGCCAAGCTTGCACAGTTTAATTCCCGCTAAGTTAAATGGGTGTCTCATGTGATGTGGTTTTGTGTGGGTGTGTACTGTGTGTGTGGATTTGCTGCATAAACTGCACAGCTAACACGTATGTAAGAGCCTTTGTCATGTGTCAGGCATCACTCTATGTGTTTTACACGTATGAATACACTTATCCCCCCAACACCTCAAGGAGGTAGGTACTACTGTTATCATTCTCATCTTACAGAGGGGGAAACTGAGGCACAGAGTTTCAAGCATTTGCTTTGACATCACCTAAATGGATTTGACCCCAGACACTGTGACTCCAGGGGCCACATGCCATGCCATCATTCTGAGGACCCCAAGGTGAAGTGTGCTTATGACTCTCTTCCCCTCCCTCCATGCCTCCAGCCAGCTTCCTCCATGATCCAGCTGCCTCCAAAGAGCCTGCTGGTCTCCGGGAAGAAACAGTCTCATTGAATCCTCCCTGAAAGCTAATTCAGCCATTTACCCTCAATTTGTAGCGGATGCTGTCATCTCTCAGATTTCAAAGAAGATGAATGCATGGGTCAAATTGAATTAAAAAATTTAATTGAATAAGACAGAACCAGACAGCTTGATGGAAGACTTTGATTTGATAAAGGGAGAGTAGAAATGTGTGCTCCTAAGGCCGGGGTGTGATGGGGGGGGTTGTCTGGACCTTGTCTAGCCTCTTCTCATCTACAGGAAAGCCAGTTATGCCAATTATGGGTGAGATTGCCCTGAGGTGGTGTAGGGAAGACTGTTCCAAGGCATTTACCAGATTACCATGTCCCCAAACAGGCTGCCAACTCGCCCACCTTCCTGTCTATCCCTCTCTCCAGACCAACACATCTCTGAGCCCCTGAAATCAGGGGCTCTGTCTCAGACCTTACAAGACCCCTGTGTCCTGGACACAACAGGAAACCTACAAAAGAGATTTTTTTTTTTTAATATTTTACCTATTTATTTGTCAGAGAGTGAGAGAAAACAAGCAGGGGAAGCGACAGGCAAAGGGAGGAGCAAGCTCCCTGCTGAGGAGGGAGCCCAATGTGGGACTCGATTCCAGGACCCTGGGATCATGACCCAAGCTGAAGGCAGACATTTAACCAACTGAGCCACCCAGGCATCCCCAAAAGAGACATTTAAAGAGAGAGAGACAGAGACAGAGAGAAATACATTTAAGTCAATAATTCACAGACCCAGTCCCCAGACTTGTTTGGCTTGCCCACTGGTTTGTTTTCTAATTAACAGATTTTCCACTTTTATTCCAAATTGGTAGCTTTTCTTTAAACATTCAAAGTGAGGTCCCAGACCAGCAGCGTTGGCACCAACCAGAAACCTGTCTGAAATGCAGAATCGTAGGTCCCACACCCCAGACATTGTAAACCAGAATTCACATTTTAACATTAAAAAAGGAAAAGCTGCTTGCTTAGTATCAGTGGTTCTCAACCCTGGCTACACATCCCAATGACCTGAAGAGCTTTTTTAAAATTGAGACACTCAGGCCACACTCTACCCTTTTCATTCAGAATCCCTAGGGGTAGGATGCAGACATCAGCATTTTTTTAAAGCTCCCAGGTGATTCCAATGGGTTGGTTAAGAAGCAATTGATTAAAATCAGAGTATCTGGGGGCACCTGGGTAGCTCAGTGGGTTAAAGCCTCTGCCTTCAGCTCAGGTCATGATCCCAGAGTCCTGGGATCGAGCCCCGCATTGGGTTCCCTGCTTGGAGGAGAGCCTGCTCCTCCCTCTGCCTCTGCCTGCTGTTCTGCCTACTTGTGTTCTCTTTCTACCTCTCTGTCAAATAAATAAATAAAATCTTCTAAAAAAAAAAATCAGAATATCTGGAAACACTTGGAAACACCTATCTCCTATCCCCACATGGCAAAGAGTAGCTGAGGCTGCGGAGCCATTCTCCAACCCCACCTGGCCTCATCACGCACTTTCATAACCTGCACCTACCACATGCCTATGATCCACAACTTACACATCTTCTCAATGTCCTTGAACCTCCTCTCCTCCCAGAAGGCTCTCCCTACGTTCCCCATTCCCTCTCTTTAAAGAGGGCCACCAGCAAGAACCAGCCAAGCTGTTCCTAATAAAGTAAATATGCATGCAGTGTATGACCGAGCAATTGCACCCCTAAGCTTCCATCCAAGAGAAATGAACACACATGCCCACAAAAAGACTTATACAAGAACATTCATACACCTTTCTTAATAAAAACCAAAGCCGGGAACAACCCAAATAACCATCAACAGAAGAAAGGATAAACAAGCTGCAGTACATCCATTCAGAGGAACACATCTTGGCAATAAAAAGGAACAAATTACTGATCCATGCAAAACACGGATGAATCTCAAAAACCTTACAGTGAAGGAAAAAAGCCAAACATAAAAGTGTACATGCTACATGATTTCATTTATATGAAATTCTTTTATAATGCAAAACAAAGATATGGGGAAAGAAATCAGAGTAGTGGTTGTCTCTGATGTGAGAGGGGACACTGAATATAGACTCATGACAGCACTTCCTGGAATGATGGGAATGTTCTCTATCTCGATCTGGGTGATCATTACATGGGTGTACCCATTTGTCAGAAGTCATCAAACTATACTGTTAAGAGCTGTGCATTTTGATCTATGCAAATTTTACCTCAATAAATGTTTAACCACGAATTTTTTTTTTAAAAACTGTCAAGAGGGGGGCGCCTGGGTGGCTCAGTGGGTTAAAGCCTCTGCCTTCGGCTCGGGTCATGATCTCAGGCTCTTGAGATCGAGCCCCACATCGGGCTCTTTGCTCAGCAGGGAGCCTGCTTCCCCCCTCTCTCTGCCTGCTGCTCTGCCTACTTGTGATCTGTCCCTCTCTCTGTCAAATAAATAAATAAAATCTTTAAAAAAAAAAAAAAAACTGTCAAGAGGGAACATGGGGTAGGGGAATATGTGTGTCTGTGTGAATTTAGGAATTTGAGTCTTGACTCCTCTACTTTCAAACTGAAAGATCTCAGGCAAAGGAGGCAGAAGTCAGGCCTATAAAAGTTGAGAACAGCACCACTCCGGTAAACACGACTGCTTAGCTACCCAAATCCTTTCTCCCTTGCTGACTCTCATTAATAAGGGATGAAAATCACATACTCACTTTTCCAGCCTTCCTTGCAACTAGGAGTGGCCATGTAACGAAATACCATAATATGTAGACAGATGTCTAGGAGAGATTTTGCATTTCCTATGAAAAATGAATAAATAAAAGGAACAGTTGTAGCTGGTGCCATCCTTCCCTCTCCCTCTTTTTTGCTTTGAAAACAGATGTGATGCCTGGAGCAGAAGCAGCCCTCTTTTGACCAGGAGGCAATAAGCAGTTAGAAAAAGCTGAGGGAATTTAGAGATACTGGTCCTGAACCTGCTGAGATGCTAAATCAAGGTCAGCAGCTGCCTACCTCCAGACTACTTCTTCTGTAAGAGAAACAACCATCTATTTACTTATACCACTGTAAGCCAGGCTCTAAGTTCCTTCCAGCCAAAAGCATCCCTAACTATCCAGACCAAAGATTTCCAAGAGGAATAAATGAAATAATCTTTATGAAATCACAAAACTCTGTACCAGACAACATTCAGTGTTCAGTACATAGAAGTTCTTTCCTCCCAAACCCCCTTGCAGAAATCTGGACTGCTTGACAGCAAAAACATACAATAGGTTAAGGTGGATTTTTTTTCCCTAGTTAGTGAACAGGTAATATAGGCATGTGTGATAGCTAGAATAATGTGGCAGCCACCATGATGTCCACATGCTACTCCCCAGAATCTGCAAATATGTTTCATGACATGGAAGGATTATGACTGTAGTTGGGATTAAGGTTGCTACAAAACTGATCTTGAAATAGGGAGATTATCCTGGATTATCTGGGTGAGCCCACTGCAATCACAATGGTCTTTAAGCATAAAAGAGGGATAGAAAAATGTGTCAGAGGGATGAAATGTACGAAATCAGTGCAATTGAGCACTGATTGTTCGAAGATGCAGAAGCCATGAGCCAAGGAATGGGGTTATCTCTAGAAAGCAAAGGAAACAGATTATCTCCTAGAGTTTCCACAAGGAATGCAGCCCTGCTGATGCCTTAACCTTAGCTCAGTGAGGCCCACTTCAGACTTCTAACCTCCAGGACTGTAAGATAATAAATTTCTGTTGTTTTATGCCACTACATTTGTGATCACGTTACAGCAGCCATAGGAAACTAATGCAGTGAGATTTGGAAGCTGAGGTAACACAACAAACAACCCCTTCTTCTAGAAGGATAATACAACTTCAAATATTCTAGCCAGACAAACATTCTAAATCTTGATCTGGCTGGTGATATATACACATGAAAACATATGTAAATTCTGTTTGCCATATATGCATTATACATCAATTAAAAAGTCAAAAAGGCACAGCAAATATCATGAACAGACCTTTGCAGAAAAGTCCCCCTAAATCCAGCCAACTGAGTCAGCAGGCTGGAAGGGGCAGGTGGCAGTTTACAGGGAATTGGCCAAGTCTCATTATAAGATGGTAGGGACTTGAGGCAGAAGCCAGCTCAGTTAAGAAGCTTCCATCCTCTGACTTCCCTCTCTTGCCTAACATACCTGTCAGTCTTGCTTCATACCACCTTCTCCAACATCTTTCCACATGCATATCGCCACCCTTACCTAGGATGATCCTTCAACTCTATTTGCCCAGTAAAATCTTAATTTGCACCTTTTGTCCCAGTGTATTCAACAGTATGTCCAGGTTAAAATGATAAATCATATACCATCTACCTCGAACAAATTGTTGAAAAAGTGGCATTCAGGAATACTGAACCTAGGGGGGAAAAAAATCACTGCCCCTACTATACCCCCTCCCAATGCTTCTGAATTATGGCAAAATAAAGTGGAACACAAAGTCTCACTCACTGTTTGGGTCTGACCATGATCATACCCTCTGGCCCACTAACCACACCAGCCTCATCATCACAACGATGAGCTCAGAACAGCTGAGAATATAGATCTATAAAACCTCACTCACGTCCTGCCCCTGGCCCAAACCAAAATGCCCACTCCATCCTCCCTGAGCAAAAGCTATGTGCTTAAAAGCATCACGTGGGACCCATTCAAGGTAATTAACAACCTGTTAGATGTCATAAACCAGCCCCACTCCCCGGATCTTTCCCCAACCTTGGGACTTAAATGAAAGGCAGACAAATTTGGTTTCCACTTATCTTTGGGCTGAACTTTTTTTCTTGAGCTGACTAAATGACATCCTGCCTTCTCAGGATCAGAAAACACAGTCTATTTTGTGTTCAGTGACTCTGGAGTCCCTGTGAAAGTCACCTTGTGGAGTCATCTGGTGAATCCAGCCACTTTGGGCTGGTTTCCCAATAGTGTGAAGATGATTAGACTTTGGTCTGTGGCTCAGCCACCTCCTGAGGCTAGAGACACACTATGCCCCATTAGGCTCACCTGACAGCCAGCATCAACAACCAAACGTACGGGTGGATGAGTCTTCAGATGATCCCAGTCCCCAGCTGTGAAGTCTTCCAGCTAATAACACAGTCATCATAGGACAGAGACAATCCATCCCACTATGCCCTATCTGAAGTTCTGACCTGCAGAAACTGAAAGAGATAACAAATACTGTTAGTATTTAAACCACTGTGTTTCTACGGTCATTTGCTATGCAGTTTATAATGAATACAGGAAGAACCTGAATCGTGCCACGTCATGTGGCATGCAGACGTAAAATCCCATGGAAGGACAGGGATTGGTACTTTTTGAGGTATATAACCACCTCGGGACCAATCACTGAATCCAGGAGAAAGCTACACACTCTGACCCAACTGTTGGCTAAAATGGGACCCCATGATGGACAACTCCACTTACAAAGCAAGGAGGGAGAGAGAGGTTCTCTCAAGAAAATGATGCTGACAGACAAAAGCAATGTCAAATACAATGACCTCATTGCTTATCTCTTTTCCACTCCTGCCTTTTCTGCCCCTGTTAACTACAGTGATGCCTTCTGCTGATGGCAAAAGTGTTAGCCCATTCCTATTAAGATATCTCCACTGAGGGGGGCAGCAGCGGAAAAAAAAAAAAAAGATATCTCCACTGATGTTTCCCACAGATAACTGTGCTAGGACCATGGACATCAGTGCGACTGCCAAGGTCAGTCTCTCACTGAAGCTGGAACTCTCTGCCCACTGATGCCTTGAGCTGTATTTTTCCTTTATATGGTCATTTTATTGTATTCCTGGCCTTAGGAATCCGGTATTACTCTGAATTGAACTGTAACATCAAACCACTCAGTTTCTATTTCAGTTACTGTGTTGGAACCCAGTACATGTCCTCAGTGCTCCTTTTACTTAGAAAAATGATTCTCAACCTTGGGTGCATATTAAAATTACCTGGAGAACTTTTAAAAACAATACAAATGCCCAGGCCCCACTCAAGGTAGAAGACTGAGCATTTGTATTTTTAAATGCTCCTATAGAAGATTCCAGAATTACAACCAGGTTTGGGACCACTGATTTGGAGTGAATCAATCACACTCCCCCCAGGCTGGCAGGACCACTCTCATAGCCACCACTGCTCCCTCCCTACCACTGCCAAAAGCAAATTCTATCAGTTCCACCTTCTAAATGTCTCTAGTATCTGTCCATTTCAATCCAGTTTCATCAGCACAACTCAGCACAAGCCACCATCATCACCTGCTGGCCCACTCCAAAAACCCACTTACTCTTCCCCCTTTTCTCCCTCACTCTGCTCCCCACTCCCAATTCTGCCTCCTTGCAACGCTTCCCCACAGAGCACCCAGAGTAGCCCTTTTAAAACATAAATCAGGCAACGTCATTTCCTTGCTTAGAAACCATCAGCGACTTTCAAATGGACTTAAAACTCAGTGTTTCCCCACTGTGCTAGGACCATGGATATCAATACCGTTGCCATTGATGGAGACCTTCAAGGGTCCCTATGAAGACCTTCAAGGCTCTAGTCCCTGTCCCCTCTCCAGCCTCACCATCTGACATTCTCCCTGATCACTAAGTTCCAATCACCTTAGACCAGCCCAACCCAAGAGAAGTTTCTGTGATAAATGGAATATTTGCACTGCCCAACATGGGACGTCACAGCCAGCCACATGTGGCTACCAAGCACTTCAAATGTGGATAATGTAAGCAAGGAACCAAATGTTTTATGTAATTTTCATTCATGTAAATTTAAAAGATTGCGAATGGTGAATTTTTTTTAATATAATTTTTTATTTTTTATAAACATATATTTTTATTAAATACCACATGTGATTAATAGGTATCATATTGAACAGTGTAGTACTTGGATTTTGAGGATGGCTAATTCTTTACCCCCTCAGGGTTTTAGAACAATTCTCTCTGCTTGAACCTGGACATGAAAAAGGAGTAGTTCTCCAAAGGAAAATAAGGGAGAGAGAATCCCAGACTAAGGGATGCTGTGGCAGTAAAAGCAACAGGTGTCCACCTCAGTGAGGGAGAAATCAGCGCTGACTCTGAGAGCAAATAATAGGGAATGGTAATGGGGCAGCCCAAAATGCTAAGGTCAAGTTAAAGAAGTGTTCAAATGTGAATGTGCTACAAGACAGTGGAAAAGCAAGTTATGGACTAATATAGTGAGTCCATTGACATAAATTCAGAAATCCACCCAATGAAACAATACACTGTTTACTCCTATAAACATACTATACAATACCAAAGAAAAGCAACAGAATGATAAACACAAAATTCACAATTGTAGTGACTTCTGAGGGAAGACAGAAGGAGACACAATCAGGGGAAAACAGAGCAGTTCACCCTGAGCACAGGTACGGTTCATTGCTGCAGGGAATTTTAAAACACTAAAACAAGTAAAAAATCAATTGGTCTGTTTTTCACTTTCACCAAGCTCCAGAAATTCTAAACAATGTCAGTGATAAAATACTTCTCCCCTAGAAAAAGCTTTTTTTGGTTTAAGTTCTAAAAATTGTCGCAATGGCTAGTTATATAGGTATGTATAGAGATGTATATATGTAAACTTCAAATTTTCACATTTTATTGTTTATCCTTTGTGCCAGTTATCAGGTTTTTTTTGTCCATCAGCTCCAAATTTAGCGTTCTCTGACCTGTTACGAGATTCTGAAGCTGGGCCCTGTGAAAGGTACTCCTCTGCCAGCCGGCATGACATTAGGTTATGCAGTAGAGGGCACCGAAGGGACACTGCAAAAGGGTGGCACTTCTATTCCTGATGGGAAAGTTTTTCTTGCTCCTAGGGGATGGCAGCCTGCAGGTGGCTTCCCAGGGGGTTTCAGGAGTACCCCAATGAAAGGGTTCCTAGTGAGATTTGCCAACATCCCAATGGATTGTTTTCTGCTTACCAGCCCTGGCCTTTGGTACTTCAAACCTTGCTGCTATGTGGTGAACCACAGCCCTTCCCTCTCCCACAAGGTCCAAATCTCTTCCTTGGGCAGGCAGTGTCTTACAATTTGTTCCTTCCTTCATGTGGTAGCCAGAATCATAAGGTGGACTCCAGGGACACCTCTCCCCTGGTGCACATGCCCTGTGTAATCCCTAATGCTGAGAATATGATAAAGTATGCCTAATGGCACAGCTAACTTTAAGGAAAGGAGATTATCTGGGTGAGCAGGAGCTAATCACAAGAGTCCTTTAAGTCTGGGTCTAGAGGTGAGAGACAGGAAGTCAGTCTGGCTGACACCTTGATTTCAGTCTTGTCTTACCCTTTCGTACCTTGTCATACCTACAGAACTATGAGCTAATAGGTGTGTTGGGTTTTTTTTTAATATTCTTTAATGTGGTAAAACACACATTCAATTTACCATTTTAACCATTTTGAAGCATACAGTTCAATGGCATTAAGCACATTCACACTATTGTGCAAGTATCACCACCATCCGTCTCCAGAATGTTCTTATCATCCCAAGATGAAACTCTGCCCCTACTGAATAATAAATCCCCATGTCTCCCCACAAACCTGCTGGAAACCAATATTCTACTTTCTTGTCTCTATGAATTTGACTATTCTAGGTACTTTGTGTAAGTTTGTGTAGACAGTATTTGTCCTTCTGTCTGGCTTTTTCTGCTTCATATATTTTCAAGGTTGTTCTACAGTATATCACGTGTCAGAACTTCCTTTTTAAGGCTGAAGAATAGCCCATTACACACATATATCACACTTGTCTATCCGTTCAAGTATCGATGAATACTTCATTTGCATCCACCTTTTGGCTATGCTGTCTAATGCTGCTATGAAGACAGGTGTACCAATAACTCTGCAAGTCCCTACTTGCAATTATTTTGGGTATATACCCAGAAGTAGAATTGCTGGATCATATGGTAACTCCATATTTAATTTTTTGAGGAACTACCATGCTGTTTTCCACTGCAGCAAAATAGGCATTGTTTTAAACTGCTAACTTTGTGCTAATTTGTCACTCAGCAATAGAAAATTAATACACTCGAGTGCTCTCTTTCAGCCCTAGAGATAGTAACTGCTTCCTACATGTGTTAGTCCCATACTGTTTAGGGTTTTCTTTACCTCTCTCTGTAAGTAATCCTCTCAACTAGTAAATACTTCTTTATAAATTTTTCTCTATTCAGACTACTTGTGTGGTGTGTGTCTCCTGAGTGGCCCCTGATAAACAGGCTCTTCAATAAACAATGTGTTCTAGGGACACCTGGGTGGCTCAGTGGGTTAAAGCCTCTGCCTTCAGCTCAGGTCATGATCCCAGGGTACTGAGATCGAGCCCCGCATCAGGCTCTCCGCTCAGCAAGGAGCCTGTTTCCCTTCCTCTCTCTCTCTCTCTGCCTGCCTCTCTGCCTACTTGTAATCTCTGTCTGTCAAATAAATAAATAAAATCTTTAAAAAAGAAACAAAATAAAATAAACGATGTGTTCTATATGGAAGGTAATTTGGAGAACTAGTTTCACAGCCAGCCCCTGACATACATAGATTCAGCAACACCCACTCATTTTCTGTGGTAAACTCGTAAGAGTTTCAATTTGTTTGGGTTTGTTTTGGGTGCAATTCATATCTCTAACCTCTGTGATATTGCATATTCCTGTTATTAAATAGCATATTGGAAATAAATTATAGCACGGTGATCTAAAGAAAAAGAGAGAACTTGAGGTTCATCAATTCTCTCACTCTATTTGATCACTTGGGAGTTTTTATTCATGTTTAAAATCTAAAATATCAAAAAAGCATAAACTACAAGATGTCAATTTTTTTGGTGGTTCCAAATTTTGATTCATACATTACATATTTTATTAAATTTGATAATATGTTTAAATAGAATTTCGTATTTCCTTTTAAATTATTTATTTTAAATCTAACTATGGACCAAGAAATAAATGATTATCACTGAACATTAAATCTTTTTTTTTTAAAGATTTATTTATTTATTTATTTGACAGGCAGAGATCACAAGTAGGTAGAGAGGCAGACAGAGAGAGAGGAAGGGGAGCAGGATCCCTGCTGAGCAGAGAGCCCAGTGTGGGGCTCAATCCCAGGACTCTGGGATCATGACCTGAGCCAAAGGCAGGAAGCTTTAACCCACTGAGCCACCCAGGCGCCTCTGAACATTAAATCTTTACTGAATATAGTTTTGGTGTATAAAGGAGGGAGATATTAAAAAATAATCTACAATGCCTGGGTGGCTCAGTCATTAAGCATCTGCCCGCAGCTTGGGTCAGGATCCTGGGGTCCTGGGATCAAGCCGTGCATCAGGCTCCCTGCTCAGCAGGAGGCCTGCTTCTCCCTCTCCCATTCCCCCTGCTTGTGTTCCCTCTCTCACTGTCGAATAAATAAATAAAATATTTTAAATATAATAGTAAAGATAATAATCTACCCCAGGTATAAAATACTATGTATACCATGGAGAATATACCCATTAACTTTAGATTTGTACTCACTGTATGTATTGTTACAAATAATGCTTTGTCTTTATTCAATATATCAAAATAATTTTAAATCAAACAGCACAAAGACATACAGTATAGGTCTAATTCTACCTTCTAAATTCTTTTCCCTAATCTTGTGCTCCCTAACTTAATTTCCTTCAACCTTTCTGTGTACTCTTGGTTCAAGCTTTGCTCTTGAGACAAAACAGCAACACTGGGACTTTAAGTTTCTTAAGTTTTTCTCTTCTTGGATGCTGCCTTTTGGGGGGGGGGGGGGCAGGGGGCAGGGAGGGGTAGACGGAGAAGGAGAGAGAAACCCAAGTAGACTTTACTATAGTGAGCACAAAGCCTGACCCAGGGCTCGATCTCACAACCCCGAAATCAGACCTGAATCAAAGCAAAGAGCCCAACACTCCACCAACTGCAACACTCAGGTGTCCTGGCTGCTTCTTTTAAAATAAAATGATGAAAGCACTGAATTCGTCCAAAGAGAAAGACATGAGGAAAGTAGAGGGGTCTCTCTCTCTCTCTCTTTTTTTTTTTTTTTTTTTAAGTAATCTCTACACCCAAGGTGGAGTTTGAACTTACAACCCCAAGATCAAGAATTGCATGCTCTACCAACTGAGGCAGCCAGGCACCCTAAGATGTTTTTCTTCATACAGTTTCTATCCCTTTGAGCCAGGGGCTTGCCCCTCCCAGACCTGTCCTCCAAGAACTCTGTAAGACCCAGCTATCTGTCAATTTCATGTCCTGTCAGGCCAGGAACCCCAGAGCAAGCACACAGGGGCACTGATTCCCAAACCAAGTGCCCACATACTGACTGGTTACCACAGCAACAAGAGCTGGGACACATTAGCCCCTGAGCCACTCCATCTGCAGGCCCCACTGAACCCCACAGCGAGGAGGGTTATCGATTCTCTCCCTACATAACACTCTCCTTCCTGCCCCTGCTGCGTATTTACTCCACAGCAATACTGAGCAGAAAAGAGCCCCCCCAATCATCTCTGCCCCTCATACATAACAAAGGGTACACATCAGAATCAGTTAGGGAGCTCTTTAAATGTACCTGACATCCTGTACCAAAATCCCCAGGGCTGGGGGCTACATTTATGCATCTCAAACATGGTGATCCTCATACACCATGCCAGTTACAAACCACTGCTGTATATAGCATGAACAGAATTTACAGAAGGAAATACCAACGAATTTCAGACATCAGATGCTATCCTCACCCAGAGACAAGGACCCCATAACGTGATACTGTATTTTTCACCTATCAGATTGGCAAAGATCAAAAGTTTGACAATCATAGACAAAGAGCTAATCCCCCTAGTTTATAAAATGTTTCTAAAAATGGGTAATGAAAAGACCAATAATCTAATCCAATAGGAAAAGGGCAAAGGAGAAGAACAGACAGTTGGCAGGGAAATACTTCATTCATAATAAGAAAATCTAATACAACAACCCATCCAAATGTACTAAAGTTTGGTAATACACTGATAAGGTCATAGGGGAATAGGCTGGTGAGAAGGCAAATTTGTACAGCCCCATGCAGACAGTACCTATGAAAACTGCAAGCACTTTTCATCTTTGAACCATTAACTCTACTCCTAGGAATTTAACCAACTGATATTAATTGCACATGTGTGAAAAGATTTAAGTACAGGGCTATTCATTTGCAGCATTGTCTGCAACAGCAAAAGATCAGAAATAACTCATTTCCCAGCAGGAGACCAGTTAAATCAATTACGGTACAGTCATATAGTGAGATACTCTGCTAGACAACCATTTAAATAAAAGAAGTCAGATCAATGAAAGAATCACATTCTTTAATGACATTTTATTAAGTGAAAAAAAATTACAAGGTGAAAAACAGTATGTGATTAATGGCAAAATTATTTTCAGTAGTGATCATTTAATAATCACTAATAATCATTCTTTTCTCAAGTCATACTTCAGATTTAAAACAACTAACTGCTTTTAAACAGTAAGTTTCTATTTTAAAATATTTAAATTCAACATACACATATGTAGCATATGTACATATACATATGTAGCATGTGTTATACAGGTTAACTCTGAAAGATACACAAACTGGTTACACAGCAGAGGATCTCAATAGACACTTTCCCAAAAATTGAAAGATGACCAACAGGTACACTGCTGAAAGGATGCTCAACATCACTCATCATCAGTGAAATGTAAATCAACCACAGTGACCTACCACCTCCCACCTCTTAGAAGCCTATCATCAAAAAGATAAGAAATAACAAGTGTTGGCAATAATGTGGAGAAAGGGAATCCTAGTGCAATGCTGGGATTGTAAACTAGTGTAGTCATTACAAAAAACAGTGGTGTTTTCTGCAGTCTTAATTTTGGAGGTTCCCCCCCCCAAAGATTAATGATCCGAAAAATCAACTTCTAGGTACTGATGCAAAGAAAATGGAAACGTTCATTGCAGCATTACTTACAACAGCCAAGATATTGAAACAACCTAAGTGCTCATCAATAGATGAATGGATAAAGAAAGTGGGGTTTGCATATACAATGGAATTATTTGTCCATTAAAATAAAAAAAGAAGGATATCTTGTCATCTGTGACAGGATCGAACAGGCATTGTGCTAAAGAAGTAAATCAGACAAAGACAAATATCCTATCATTTCACTTCTATGTGGAACCATAAAAAAGCTTATAGACAGAATGGATTGATGGTTGCTATGGGGTGGGGGAGTGAAATGGGTGAAGGGAGTTAAAAGGTACAAACTTGCAGTTACAAAATAAATAAGTCACGGGGATGTAATGTACAGCACGGTGACTATCATTAATAATATTGTACTGCCTATTTAAAAGTTGCTGAGAGAGCAGACCTTAAAAGTTCTATAGGGGCACCTGGGTGGCTCAGCCAGTTAAGTGACTCCTGATATTGGCTCAGGTTATCATCACAGGGCTGTGAGATCAAGCCCCAAGTTGAGCCCTGTGTGGAGCCCCCACCCCTTGATTCCCACATCAGGCTCCTCACTGTGAGTAGAGACTGCTTATCTCTCTCCCTCTGCCCTTCTCCGCCCTCTCTGCCTCTCCCCACTCCCAAAAAATTCATAATAATTAAAGTTCTCGGGATGCCTAAGTGGCTCAGTGAGTTAAAGCCTCTGCCTTCGGCTCAGGTCATGATCCCAGGGTCTTGGGATCGAGCCCCACATCAGGCTCTCTGCTCAGTGGGGAGCCTGCTTCCCTTCCTCTCTCTCTGCCTGCCTCTCTGCCTACTTGTGATCTCTCTCTGTCAAATAAATAAGTAAAATCTTTAAAAAAATAAAATAAAATAACAAGCAAAAGTTCTCATCACAAGAAAAGTGATTTTTTTTTGTAACTGTATATGGTGACAGATGTTAACTAGATTTATTGTGATGGTAATCTCACAATACACACAAATATGTAATCATTATATTTGTATAGCTGAAACTAATATAGTGTTATATACCAATTAAAAGTCAATTAAAAAATAAAACAGAGGGGGGACGCCTGGGTGGCTCAGTTGGTTGGACGACTGCCTTCGGCTCAGGTCATGATCCCGGAGTCCCGGGATCGAGTCCCGCATCGGGCTCCCAGCTGCATGGGGAGTCTGCTTCTCCCTCTGACCTTCTCCTCGCTCATGCTCTCTCTCACTGTCTCTCTCTCAAATAAATAAATAAAATCTTTAAAAAAAGAAAAATAAATAAAACAGAGGAGAGTCATCAGTATAACGGGGAAAAAAACATGAGTACTCAGAGAAAAGATGATTAATTTGCAGATTCTATAGGAATGTGGTGTAGCTCTAACAGAGAAGAAAAGAATTTCCCCAAGCCAGGACATAATAGAATGGAGATGCTGGGGATTGAACCCAAGACCTCATGCATGCTAAGCATACACTCTACCACTGAGCTACATCCCCACCTGGTGACAATACTGTTTTTCTAAGCTGTTTTCATGAAACAAATCAGAAATGTGCTCCCTTAAAACACTGGGTATAGTCATAGCCAAGAGGTTTGGGAACAGGGGGAGGATGGTAATGCAGAGGATGTGCAGGGGGATGTTCTGGGAGTTAGGCATAAAAGGAATTTACTTCTCTCTCTATGCTTTTTGTACTACTTGAGTATTTTACCATTAGGCATTGCCTACTTAAAACAAAGATGGAAAATAAAAGAGAAAATAAAGGTTAAACAAAAGCACTTTTCTACAACAATGCCCCCACTTTATAGATGGAACACTGAGGCTTAAATAAAAGAAGGGCCTCTCCAATCTACAACACCTCCAGCTCCTCCAAGCAGTGGGACCACCTCCCTCGAAGCACCAGAATCCTTTGTTCTTTTCAAGGTAAGAGACTATCCATGCCTCGCTGCCATGATTTCCATGCCTTATCCATTTCTCTGCCCTCAGAGAACCCAGCTCAGAGAATCCAACATTTTTGTGAATCCTTCCATTCTGCAACTAATGTTTGTTGAGGACTGACCATGGGCCAGACATTACACTAACTGCCAGAAGTACACTAATAAGCCTCGAGGTCAAAGTCCCTCCTGACCTTGTAGATAGGGCTGCATGTACATTCACACAGGCTGTGCACTATACAATTTCAGGAACACCCATTCACATAAACTACTATTTAACTGCCATCCCCTGGATTTGTGCCAGATAAATCTAACTATACCCAGTGGCCTTGCCCATATGTCCAATAGCCCAGTGGAGAATATAGCCCAGTGGAGAAAATAAGTAATACGTATATATTTCTTTTAACTGGAATCACTGCAATGAAAGAAAAGAACCAGGTGTTCTAAGAAAGAACAAAAGGAGGGACCTATTTTGAGTTCCACACAAGCCATTCTGAGAAAATGATATTTAAGCTAAGAAATTATATTAGTTAGGAAATTTTTTTAGTTGCTAATAAGAGACCCAGCTTAGCAGCTTTAACAAAATAGTTGCCAATTTCTCTCATTCCATGAGAAACCAGAAGGTAGACAGCCCAAGACTAATTTGGTAGCTCCATCAGTTACCAGGAGCCCAGCCTTCTCCTGTCTTTCTGCTTTACATCCCTTAACATGTGACTTTCATTCTGTAGGTCACCTCATGGTCCAAAATGATGGCTAGAGCTCCAGTCACCACATGGGCATCACAGACAACAGGACAGGGCAAGGACACTGGAGAAAAGGGAACATGTCCCCATCTATTTAAGGAGAGGACTATGCCTTACAGAATATTCTACTTCCACCTTGTTGACCAGAAAATGGTCCCATGAACATACCATGCTGCAAGAGAGGCTGGAAACTATAGTCCCTAATGCACTGCCCAGAGTTGTTACTAAAAAGGAGGAATTGTTTTTGAGAGGCAATGAGCAGCCTCTGCTATGGACTAAGAGATTAACGGGAGTTAATTAAGTGAAGAGGCGATAGGAGAACAGGTTCCAAGCAGAGGGAACACAAGTACAAAGTCTCCAGTAAGACAAGGAGGTTGGTGTGATCTCAGAACTAAAAGGAGGCCAGAATGACCAGAACACACTGAGGAGGAGGGGAGGAGCCAACAAAAGGAGCAGGGAAGGGATTCAGCCCCTTGTGCACGTCAGCAAACCCAGGTGCCTAGCTCCCACTCTAGGCAAATCCTAGGAATCAAAGAGACCCATGTTCACATTCTAACTTCACTTCTTCCTTCCTTCATTCCTTCCTTCACTTCCTGAGGACCTTTGGATACGTCTTTTAACTGATCTGAGACTGTTTTCTTACTTATAAAACAAGAATTATATGGGAACAATCTATATAGATTATGTGGACTAAATGAAATAATGTATGTGAGGAAGTTAAGCACAGCACCTATTTAGCACACATTATTTATTAATTACATATTTGACCAAAAAGACTCACATAACTGTGATATAGTCAACAGTCAAGGTTGTATCCCCAGCTTTGAACAAATCACCTGACACAGTACTCAAAAAAATGGTCACCCTTCCTATTGTGATTGTTGCCAAGAAGAACAGACAGCTCATCACAATTTCTTCCGTGCTCTTTCTGGACTCCTCATTCCAGGCCAGCCAACTACAGGTCTATCCCATCTTTAGCTCACCTACCTTAACGACAAACTAGAAATAAGGATGTGGGGATGAGGGAACGCCATCCCAGGGAGCTAACAGACCTCCAGGTGATTAGTTAGAGTTGCAGTCTCCGTTTTGCTCAGGTAATAAGAGTAAATAAGCTTGGCTCCAATGCAGAAATGCTTACTGCACTGAACTTTAATAAAACCCACACTTGGGCTCCAGGAAATACTGCCATTTATATCCCCATTGATTTTCTAAGCCTGTTTTATTATTCCTCTTCCCGGTGAGGGTTGTATGTATTTTGGGACTGCATTCCTTTCATAAATAAGTAAATATGTAAGTAAATACTAATAAGAGCTAACAGTTATTAAGTGCTTGGCCCAGGGCCAGGGATGGTGCTGCAGCACCATCTGTTAGTTTATTCCCCCCCTTATAACAACCCAATGAGTCTGGCACTCCACTGGTTCCCATTCTACAGAGGAGACCAAGATCCCAGAGATGAGATCACTCCCCCCAAAAAGGAGCAGGGTACATGCTACACAGTCTAGTAGTTCTTAAAAAAAGTTAAACGTGGAGCTGCCATATGACCCACCAACGGACTCCTAAGTGTATACCCAAAGGCAATAAAGACATGTCCATCCGTGTTCATGGCAGCACTAGTCATGAGAAAAAGTGGGAAAAATTCAAATGTCCATCAATGGACAAATGGACAAATACAATGTTATATATGCACTCAAGGAAATACTGTTCAGCCATAAAAAAGTAATGAGAGACTGACACACACCACAACATGGACAAATCTTGAAAACATTATGCTAAGTGAAAAAAGCCAGAGACAAAACACCACGTATTGTGTGATTCCATTGATACATCCAGATTCGTCAAATCTATAGAGATGGGAAGCAGACTGGTGGTCACCAGGGGCTGGGGAATAGAAGGGAAATAGGAATGATGGCAAATGGAAACAGGGTTTCTTGGGGACAGGGGATGATAAAAAGGAGATGATAAAAATGTTCAGGAATTAGTGATGATGGTTGTGCATCTCTATAAATACACCAAAACCCACTAAACTGTACACTTTCACATTGTGAATTTTATGGTAAATCAATTGTATCTCAATTTTTATTGAAAAAGAGGCAGAACACAGATTTAACCCCTAAAGGTTATCTGATCCAAAGGCTTCATTACTGCATTCTGAGCAGCTCACGTGGTCATGAACCCAAATTCCACCTTACCTCCTAAGTGCCTTCCTTCCCTCAGTCCCCACCAGTCAAGCTTCTGAAGTCAGAGGCAGGCCAGAAGGAAATGACAAGTGCCTGAACTAAGGCAATAGTCTGAAAAAGCCAATAGTCAATAGTCTTTCCTTTCTGCTAAACCCCCTGAGCCTGGGGCTCCCTCCCAGGCCTGGGACCCTGAGCACATCATAAGGAGCTGCATTAATGGAAGCTTTATGGCATTTGGGAGTTACTGGGGCTGAGAAAATCTCAGTGGTCAGCAAGTTAATTACAACTGTCTGACTGAGGGCGCCTGGGTGGCTCAGTGGGTTAAGCCGCTGCCTTCGGCTCAGGTCATGATCTCAGAGTCCTGGGATCGAGTCCCGCATCGGGCTCTCTGCTCGGCAGAGAGCCTGCTTCCCTCTCCCTCTCTCTCTCTCTCTGGCTGCCTCTCTGTCTACTTGTGATTTCTCTCTGTCAGATTAATAAATAAAATCTTTAAAAAAAAAAAAAATAAAATAAAAAAAAAAATAAAAAAAAAAAAAAAACAACTGTCTGACTGAGGCCAACTCGCCCATTAATATCAACAAGCCAGTTCCAGAAGGAAGAGGCAAGATGACGGACACAAATGAATCTAACTGTAGATTCAACAACTGACCCCCCAGCTATATCTTCAGATATAAAATAATTTGTACTTCTGCAAATGCTCCCAGTTCTCACACACACACACAAAACACACACACACACACGCATGCCTGAAGAAGACACCAAGCAAAGAATATAGCCCGGCACAAAGGACAGGGGCTTTAATGTTTGAGAGTCCTAGATTCAGATCCTGGCTCTGCCACTTAGGGGCAGAGTAGCCTTAAGAGGGTCGTCATTTCCCTAAGCCTCAGTTTTCCCATCTGTCAAATGGGGCTAATAACTTCTAACTCTTTCATGGTTATATTGGGAACTAGAAGATATTATATCTGCATGTTCCCACTTGCACTGGGCACAGCACATGGTATCTGTTATTAATAGTACTATTAAATGACTCTGGTCATTTTCACATCATGCTCCCCAAACAGTGAAGTTTGACCCGGGGTGTGGGGGGGGGGGGGGGGCAGTCGTCACATAGCCAGAAAATGATTCTCTAATTTCAGTGTGCCTGGGATGCTTGTTTAAAATGCAAGGATCCTCAACCCCAGTGTTTCTGACTGCAGGGAGGGAGGCTGAAGGTGCTGCATTTTTTGATAACCAGCTCAGGGTTTAAAACTTTCAGATAATAGGGAGGCATCTGGCTGGCTCAGTTGGTAGAGCATTCAACTCTTGATCTTGGGGTTGTGAGTTCAAGTCCCAGGCTGGGTGCGGAGATTACTAAAAGAATAAACTTTAAAAAAAGAAATCAGATGCCATTTGGATTTCAAAAGAAAAAAACAAAACAAACAAACAAACAAACAAAAAAAAAACAGAAAAACCAGGTCCCAGATAATGGTTCCCAGCCCTGGTTACACACTGCAAATGTTGGGCTTATTTGTTTGTTTTAATGCCTGGATCTCATCCCTCTACAGATTTTGATGTCTTGGAACCCTTGTGTTGCTGGGACACCAGTAACTTTTAAGGTTCCCAGATGATTCTAATATGCAGCCAGGGCTGAGAACCCCTGCTATAAGCCAGTGCTTCTCAGAGTATGTCCAGGGACCCATGGCATCAGCATCACTGGGAACTTTGTTAAAAAACGCACAACCTCTGTCTTTCCCCTAGCCTACTGAATCAGAAACTCTGGGAGGGCGACCCAGCACACAGCGGTCTAATAAGACCTCCAGGAGATTCTGATGCCCACTCAGGTCTAAGGACCCCCAACTGTGAGGCATGGTGTCCCCTAAACTGCATAATGACAAGAATCACTCTGGGGTGTGCTTACCATTCCTAGACAACCCCCCTACCCGCTCACCCAGATTCCGAGAGGAGGGAATGGGGCCTGGGTATGTGCATTTTTTTTTTTTTTTTAAAACAAGTACTCCCTTACTCTCCTGCTCAAACTACCAACGGCTCTTACAACCCTTGGAATTAAATTCAAAATCCTCTCCACAGGACACCCCTTCTGAACCTCAGGCCAAGTCAAGACAATGCTGGGTTTTCGTTTGTTTCGTTTTGTTTTCGTTTTTAAGATTGATTTGTTTGACAGAAATCACAAGCGGGCAGGTTGCCAAGCAAAGAGCGCAACGCAGGGCTCGATCCCAAAACCCCGAGATCATGACCCGAGCCAAAGACAGAGGCTCAATCCTCTGAGCCACCCAGGCACCCGACAATGCTGACTTAAAGAAACTCCCAACTAGTGAGGGGGCCTGGCTGACTCTCGATTTGGGCTCAGGTCATGGTCTCTGGAGGTCGTCGCGGAGGAGACTCTGTGCCTCTCCCTGACCCTGCCCCCGCTAGGGCTTGCACTCTTGCGCTCTCTCTCATTAATTAATAAATACATACATACATACATACATACATACATACATAAAATAAGTAGAATCTTAAAATAAAAAACAAACACCACCTCAGGGGCTACAATCCCCACCCACTCTCTCACCGCCACCACCACCACCAGTCTGAAGCCTCACGGGTTTTTTTAAACTCTTGCAGAGGCTGTTTGAGGAACCGGGAGAGGCTGCACCCAGTTTCCCTGAAAAGCTTCTCTGGTAAATACCCGCCACCCCCTCCCGCGCACACCTGACCCGGAGGAGAGAACTGCACACTGGTATACACGCTTTTCTCCTTCACATGCACACCTATGAGAAAAGTTTAATTTATAAATTCAGCGCAGTGAAAGATGAACAAGGATAATTAGAACTTTAACAATACACTGTAATAAAAGCTGCGTGAGTGTGGCCTCTCCCTCTCTCAACCCCGCACTCACCCTTCTCGAAGCCACGTGAGGTGGTAAGATGTCCACTTGGTGGGACAAAATGGGGTAGGGGGCGTAGAGCGCCCTGACGTAAGCCACGTTGGCACCCTGGCGCAGGCGCCGTGACGTAGTCGCCATGACGGAGGCACCGTGACGTAGGCACCGTGACGTAGGCGCCCTGTCGCCGATGCCTTGACATAGCGTCAGGCATCTATTGACCTTCCGCAGATTCGTCTCAACGAGGAGCGGCCCCTTCAGACCGCTGCTGATTCCAGGATAACCGAAACTGCGGTTAGAGAAACCACAGATAAGGGGGGATTTCTATCATTTCTGTTGCAACCAAACCACTATTATCTCTTTCTTCTCTTTATTTAGACCAGAACCTAAATCAGAGAATATTAAAATATATCGACATGCCCCATCTGCATACACACACCGCATTGCACATAACATATACACATATCTACCTAGAACACCAGCTATCTACCTAGAAAACCAGCTCTGCGCCCCGGCCCTGCGGCAGTCATACCCCTCTCTATTCACCTACATACTCAACTGTCAAAAGTTTTGCTTGTTCTGCGCCGCCTAGGACCTGAAATCTTCGTGGAGATGCTGGAACTGACCATCAGTGGGGAACAGACACCGATAGGCTCCTACATAACAGCAGCCTCCCATTCTTCCCTGCCAACAGCGACTCAGTGTTGCGCAGGAATCGGGCGTCCAAGCACTCGGGAAGGTGCTCCATCTCCAGAAGATACTTCTAAGCTAAGGGGTGGCAACCTTTCAGACCCAGTACCTCCTTTTTTAGAATAAAAATGTTTGTAATCTCATTACTTTTCCTAAAGGGAAATTGAACACATATTATTTTTTCCCCCACACATAATTTTTTGGTTAGGTCAATACAATAACCTCATTGTAATACAAAGGGAAAAATAGTAACAGGATATCTATAATGGATAATATGCATTTTAATATATAAATGCTCAGACACCATTACACAGAAGACATCAGAAAAAAAGCAGCCAGATGCTTACTGCTACACCTAACTATAGAAGCAACCGCCGCAAACATGGACAGGCATGGACCTGCTGATGGTCCCTCAAATACCACCCAGCTGGCTGCCACCATGATAGGAGTTCCTGAAAGAGAGAAGGAGCAGAAGAATGTTAACATTCTCAACAAAACAAAGTACAGACTTCCTTTATTAACGATCAGTATCTGCATCTCCGGAAAAGTTGGTATATATTAAAACACTCAAAGCTGTTTATATGCAAGTGGAGTTAGGTTCTTGGCTCAAATGATTATAATAAATGCCTAGGAGGGACACTTCACTGGAGGAATTGACGTATGCATTGCAGGATGTATAACATCTCTGACTTGCTGCACTCTAATGCCCCTGGCACCTTCTGATCATTGTGACAACAAAATGTCCCCATTCATTTCCAAAAACATCCCATGTGATCAGTACTGCTCTTGTGGAAAACAGCAGGTTCCAACAAGGAGATGGCCTTCTTGCTCCCTTCCTCCCAACCTTCCTGTTTCAAATGCTTTTGTATTAGGTTGTGATACTTGGAGCTGTGGCAGTCATTTTGAGGCCATGAGGTAAAGACTGAAACTTCACAGAGACACCACCCTAGTGCCTAGCAATCACTGAATGACTTCCCCAACTCTCTAACTGCCTACCTCCAGACTCTGGATTATACAAATTAATCAAATGCCTTTATTGTTTAAGCCTCATTATTTAAATCTTCTCTCACTTGCAGTGGAACATATCTTTACTGATAGAGGTAGGAAGAACAGGCCAGTGTGGGTGGGTAGAACAAATTTAAAAGTTCCAGGCCATATGATGATTTGATGCTCAGGGCTTTACTTTAAATACTCTCAGCAAAAACAAACAAACAAAAAAAGCCCTGATTCCTAGTTACAAGATGAATAAGTTCTGGGGATATAATATACAGCATGGTGACTACAGTTCGTATATTTGCAAGTTGCTAAAAAAAGTTCTCACCATACCAAAAAAAAAAAATGTAACTATGTGAGGTGATGGATGCCTTAACCAACCTTACTGTGTAATCATTTTGCAATAAATACACATATCAAATCATTACATTGTATACCTTAAACTTGCACAATGTTAAATGTCACTTGTATATCATTAAAGCTCCAGGAAAAAAATTGTGTGGAGGGAGGACTGGAGTGGGTTTGACAAGACTTTTAAGTTAAATCTTGAGAAATCCCTCTTTGAGAAAAAATGCGTTTTGGTGGTGGGAATAGATTCAACAAGACAGCAAATGCTGATAACCCTTGAAGCTGATAATGAATATACCACCCACATATATATTGTATATAATTGTGAAAATTATCATAACAAAAAAGTGGAGATAAATACAAATTTTAAAAGTTGTTTTTCTTTTTCTTTTTCTTTTTTAATAATAAAGTTTCATTTATTTCTCTCCTGGAACTAGGCCCTAATTCCTATTTTGGTGTTTTGTTTTGGTTTTTAGAAGAATTGGAGACTATCCATGAGGGTTGGTGGTCAGAATCTGCATCACACAATGGGTCACTATAGATCTTATCCTGAGGGTACAAATTAGGAACACTGAGAGACATTATAGCATATCAGCTAAGCCCAGTGGCTTTGACATCCAAAAGTTCAGGCTCTGCTATTTATCAGCTGTGCCACCTTAGGCATGTTACCAAACTCTCAGAGCCTTGGTCACCCTTGCTGTAAAATGGGTTAAGACATAGTTGTGAGAAAACAAATGAAGTAACATATGTACTTAAAGGAATAGTAGGGGGCGCCTGGGTGGCTCCGTGGGTTAAAGCCTCTGCCTTCGGCTCAGGTCATGATCCCAGAGTCCTGGGATCAAGCCCCACATCGGGCTCTCTGCTCAGCAGGGAGTCTGCTTCCTCCTCTCTGTCAAATAAATAAATAAAATCTTAAAAAAAAAAAAGGAATAGTAGTTACTATGGTTATTATTTTATCTTTACTTCTAAACTAAAGCCTGGATTCTCAGCTTTCCCCCCATCCACCCAGGGAAATGATTAGGTGCTCCCAAGCTTTTAACTTGACTATATTTCTGAGCCCCGCCCCACCTCCATTCTGACCTCAGCTACACTCCCTTCCCCTCCCCACTCCAACCCAGTACTGATATGTAATTCACAATTTTAATATGCCAGGAACTGGGCTAGGCTCTTTACTACATTATCTCATTTAATCCGCGATTTTATTAGACCCATTTTACAGAGAAGGAAACTGAGGCTTAGAGACGCCAAGATCATACAGCTAGGAAATAGGCTCTGAAAACAGGTGTACCTGATTCCCCAAAGTTACAATCATTTTAAAAGTTTTCCCAACACAGTACAGAAGGTCTGAATAAAGATCTCATCCCCAAGGCTAGCTCACATTTGATCTCTACACACACGTACTATTCCATTGTTTATTCTCATTTTGCAGATAGGAAAACTAAGTCCTAAGGTCTACCCCAGGAGCATAGAAAGACCATCTTTCTTTCTTTTTTTTTTTTTTTTTAATATTTTATTTATTTGACAGAGAGAGAGATCACTAGTAGGCAGAGAGGCAGACAGAGAGGGGAGGAAGCAGGCTCCCCGCGGAGCAGGAGGCCTGATGCAGGGGCTCAATCCCAGGACCCTGGGATCATGACCTGAGCCCAAGGCAGAGGCTTTAACCCACTGAGCACCCAGGCACCCCAAGAGAGACCATCTTTCTGATTCCACTTCTCATGAGCTGGGTGGGAAGCTCACATCTGTGGACTCCAGACCCAGTGCTCCTTTCATTCCTCTCTCCCACTCCACCACTGACTCAACCTGTGTCCAGGCCTAGGGAAGCAGGCGGGGTGGCACAGGAGTGGTCCGGGGATCAGAAAGTACAGTTCTGGCACGACTCAGCTGTGTGATGTTGGGTCACTCACTCCCCCTCTCTGAGCCCCCTGTTCCTCATCCCACCGCAAATCCTCCGTGATCATCTCATCAGCCTCCCGTGGGGAAAGCCCCACTCTCACAGTCTGAGCCCCACCATTCCTCAACCTCACCTTCAGAAGGTGGAAACACAAACAGCTGTAAAACACAAAGTCGTCTGCTCTTTGGAGCCAAAAGTTGCTGTCCTTTCAAGGACAAAGAGAAACGGACCTGATTTAACCACTTAACTCCCTGAGGGCGCCTGGGCTAGGTGAGGAGCCATATCTGTGGGAAGCACTGCCACCCTGTGGCCACTGTGCTCCACTGCAGGCGGGCCACCTCCAGGAGCTTGCAAGGGTAAGCCTGCCATCAGCTCACAGGCGGCTGTGAATTCAAAAGGAGAGGAGGAAGGCACAGTTGGCCTTTGGTGGTGGGAAAACTCAACAAGGCCTAGAGGAGAGAAAGGGCAGCATGGCATACTGAAAAGCACAAAAAGTTGCTCCCCCACTTGGAATGCTCTTTCCCAAATACAAACATTGCTCCCTCTCTCTGGCTCACATGTCCTTCTCTTACTTCCCCATTTATAATACCACACCTGCAGCTCCACCCCCTTGTGCTCCATATTTTTCCCCATATTACTCACCCCTTCTGAGGGTCTACGTGTTTTAGTACCTTAGACCGTAGGTTTTTTGCTCATCATATCTCCCTTGACTAAAACGTAAATTTTAACAGGACAGGAGTTTTTGTCTGTCCTACTGGCTGTTGTATCCCCAGCGCCTAGGACATTGCCTGAGCATTTACTCATTCATTTCATGTGTGCATTCATTTTTTTAAAGATTTTATTAATTTATTTGAGAGAGAGAAAGAGAGAGAGCATGAGCAGGGGGGAAAGAGAGAGGCAGACTCTCCCACTGAGCAGGAGCCCAATTTGGGGGTCCATGCCACGACCCCAAGATCAAAACCTGAGCTGAAGGCATATACTTAACCAAGCATGAGCCACCCAGGCACCCCTCGCATATATTTATTAAATGAATGAATAAACAATGTACTGGTTCAGTGCCTTGGGCAAGTTGCTAAGTCTCTCAGAGCCTCAGTTTCCTCAATTGTAAAATAAGGATGAAAACAATCATCTCCAGGGCGCCTGGGTGGCTCAGAGGGTCAAGCCGCTGCCTTTAGCTCAGGTCATGGTCTCAGGGTCCTGGGATCAAGTCCAACGTTGATCTCTCTGCTCAGCGGGGAGCCTGCTTCCCCCTCTCCCTCTGCCTGCCTCTCTACCTACTTGTGATCTCTCTCTGTGTGTCAAATAAATAATATCTTTTAAAAAAAAAATCTTCTCCTTGTCTTTCTCATAGGATTCCTATGAAGAAAAAAGGAGTTCCTATACCGTGGGTTCTGCAGGAGGTTGAACAGTGTCTCTCAAAAATTCGCTGGAAGCTGTACACTTGGAACCTCAGAATGTGATCTTTTTTTTTTTTTTCCCTTTTTAAGACTCTAATTTATTAGAGAGAAAGCATGAGTAAGGAGGAGGAGCCAAGGGGGAAGCAGATTCCCCGCTGAACACAAAGCCCAATGTGGGGCTCCATCCCAGGACTCCAGACATGGGACTCGATCCCAGGAACCCAGGATCATGTCCTGAACCATTTAACCAACTGAGGCACCAGGTGCCCACCTTAGAATGTGATCTTATTTGGCAATATGGCTTTTATATAATATGAGGTCATACTAGATTAGGATGGGCCCTAAATTCAATGACTGCTGTCCTTCAAGACAAGGAGAGGACACAGAGAGACGCTCAGGAACACAGAGAAGAAGACACGTGAAGACAGAGGCAGAGACTGGAATTATGCCACAAATGAAGGAGCATCTGGCACCTCTGGAAACTGGAAGAGACAAGGAAGGACTCTTCCCTTTAGAGGGAGCACGCCCCTGCTCACACCTTGATTTTAGACTTCTAACCTCCAAAACTGTGAGACAATACATTTCTGCTGTTTTAAGCCACCTAATTCATAACACTTTGTTATAGAAGTCACAGGAAATTCATACAGGTTCCTATGTAATACACTGGAACTACATGCATATCCTGTTCACCACAACACTAGTCAGCACAGATCTCTTATAACAGCACTTTTGCCATGGTCCAACCACTCTTTCCTTCCTTCTCTTTCTCAGACACTGGAAGATCGTGCCTACCTCAAGCCCTTTGCACTTGCTGTTTGCCCTATAGAAACCCCACTTCCCTCTCATCTTCCACCTGTGGCTCCTTGTCATGCTTCAGGTCTCTGCGCACAGAGACCTGCTCTGACCACTTTATCCATTACTCTCTATGTCATCACTTCACTTTATTTTCTTCATAGCACTTACCAGTCTGAAATATCTCAATTATTTTATTTACTTGCTTATTTATTTTTTATCTATAATGAAGGTACACTCCCTGAGATCAAGAACCCCTCCTATATTCTTTGCTGCTGCATCTCCAAGGCCTAGAACATTGCTCAGCAAATAAGAAGGGGCTTATTGTATCAATGAGTCTTATAGGTAATAATATTTATAGCTATTATTATCACACCTATTGTACAGAAAAGAAAACTGAGATACCGAGAAGTTCTGTCACTTGTCCAAGGTCATCGAGCTATGTAGTAGGTTCCTGAGGTGCCATAACAAAGCATCACAAACTGGGCGGTTTAAACAACAGAAGTTCATTGTCTCACAGTTCTGGGGGCTAGAAGTCCAAGATCAAAGTGGCAGCAGGAACCCTCTGATCCTGCAATTGCACTCCTGGGTATTTACCCCAAAGATACAGATGTAGTGAAAAGAAGGGCCATCTGTACCCCAATGTTCATAGCAGCAATGGCTACAGTCGCCAAACTGTGGAAAGAGCCAAAATGCCCTTCAACAGACGAATGGATAAAGAAGATACGGTCCATGGGACGCCTGGGTGGCTCAGTTGGTTGGACGACTGCCTTCGGCTCAGGTCATGATCCCGGAGTCCTGGGATCGAGTCCCGCATCGGGCTCCCAGCTCCACGGGGAGTCTGCTTCTCTCTCTGACCTTCTCCTTGCTCATGTTCTCTCTCACTGTCTCTCTCTCAAATAAATAAATAAAATCTTAGAAAAAAAAATTTTAAAGAAGATACGGTCCATATATACAATGGATGCCTCCATCAGAAAGGATGAATACCCAACTTTTGTATCAACATGGACAGGACTGGAGGAGATTATGCTGAGTGAAATAAGTCAAGCAGAGAGAGTCAATTATCATATGGTTTCACTTACTTGTGGAGCATAAGGAATAATATGGAGGACATTGGGAGATGGCGAGTAGTGAGTTGGGAGAAATTGGAGGGGGAGACAAACCATGAGAGACTGTGGACTCTGAGAAACAATCTGAGGGGGGTGGGGTGAACCTGGTGGTGGTTATTGTGGAGGGCACATATTGCATGGAGCACTGGGTGTGGTGCACAAACAGTGAATTTTGGAACACTGAAAAAAATAAAATAAAATAAAATTCGAGGTTCCTTCAAGAAAAGAAAAAAAAATGTGGCAGCAGGATTGATTCCTTCTGGCGGCTGTGAGGGACCAACCTCTTCCAGGTCCATCTCCTTGGCTTGTACATAGCTGTCTTTTTTCTGTGTCTCTTATGTTGTCTTCCCTCCATGCTTGTCTCTGTACAAATTTCTCCTTTTTATAAGGACACCAGTCATATTAGACTAAGGTGAGCACCCCAATGACCTCATTCAATTCGATCACCTCTGTAAAGACCTTATGTTCAAATAGGCCGCATTCTGAAGTCCTGTGTGTTAGGACTACAACATAGGAATCTGGGGAGAGGGGAGGATACAACTCAAGCCACAAGAAGCTAGTATGACAGAGGCAGGATTCAAACCCACATCTACCTGACATGACATCACTGAGAGACTGAGGTGACTATAGTAGCCTATGACATTGGTGGCCCACAACAGACTGCTTCTCCTGAGAGACATCCTTGTGCAGTCTCCTCCCACAGTGAATTTGATCTGGCCAAGTGACTTGCTTCAGCCAATGGGGCACTGGCAAGCATGAAGCTCCTAGAGGCTTGTATTAACTCTTGTCTGATCCAAAGGCTTAGATTGGTCCCTCTTGGAACCCCACCATCATGATGCAACGTCTCACTCCCCTACTGGAGAGAAAGTCCACGTGAAGAGAAGTTCCGCAGCTTGAGAGACCATCTTGGATCTGCCATCCCCCACTGATGCCACAAAGAGCACAGACAAGCCCCTCCAGATCACACAGACATGAACAAGTCTTAAGTTACAGCATTTTGGAGTGGCTTACCCGACAACTCAGACCCCAAGCACATTCAACCTCAAGCATGCTCTGAGTTGTCTACAGTGTTGTTCACGAAGCTGTTTAGTAAGTAATAGGCTTACTTAATTCTTTTTTTTTTTAAAGCTTTTATTTATTAATTTGACAGAAATCACAAGTAGTCGGAGAGGCAGCCAGAGAGAGAGAGAGAGATAGGGAAGCAGGCTCCCTGCTGAGCAGAGAGCCTGATGCGGGACTCGATCCCAGGACCCTGAGATCATGACCTGAGCCGAAGGCAGCGGCTTAAACCACTGAGCCACCCAGGCGCCCCCGCTTACTTAATTCTTAGTGGAATGGGACCAAGAACAGATGAATGACTGAATGAATTCATTAACAAACAAATATATCTGCGTATACACTGTAATATTATTAACCCTCAGAAGACGATGCTCTCACACACCTGTAAGTGTATGTGCCATGGTGGGGTGCTGGGGTGGCTCGGTTGGGTGTCAAACTCTTGATTTCGGCTCAGGTCGAGGTCTCCAGGTTGTCAGATGAAATGTGGGGCTCGGTGCTGGGAATGGAGCCTGCTTAAGATCCTCTTTCTCTCCCAGGGAAAAAATAAGAGAAGATCAAATCAGAGAGGGAGACAAACTGTAAGAGACTCTTTTTCTTTTTTTTTCTTCCATAAGAAACTCTTAATCACGGGAGACAAACTGAGGGTTGCTGCAGAGGAGGGAGGTGGGGCGCTGGGCTAACTGGGTGATGGGCACTTAGGAGGGCACATATACCTCTGACACCAATTTCTACCTGTGCAACCAATAACACATTATATGTTAATTATTTGAATTTAAATTAAAAAAAATTTTTTTAAGATTTAATTTATTTATTTGACAGAGATCACAAGCAGGCAGAGAGGCAGGCAGAGAGAGGAAGGGAAGCAGGCCCCCCGCAGAGCAGAGAGCCCGATGCGGGGCTCGATCCCAGGACCCCGGGATCATGACCTGAGCCAAAGGCAGAGGCTTTAACCCACTGAGCCACCCAGGCACCCCTAAATTTAAAAAAAATTTTTTTTAAAGATTCTCTCCCTGCTCCTTCTGCCTCTCCCCCTGCCTTTGTGTGCATGCACTTTCTCTCTATAAAATAGATAAAATCTTTAAAAAAAGGGGGGGGGGAAAGAATGTGTGCCATGTTGTGTCCCAGACCCCAGGGATCCGTGGGCTTTGGGGGACATCTGACCAGCGCAGAGGCTGCCAATTCAAAAAGCTGTCAAGGCTACTCTGACTCCTGCCCCTCATCCCACCGACTCATTGATAACAAAGCCCAAAGCATAGGACATGCAAAAGACACGGTCAAAATAAAATTAAAGGAAAAAAAAAAATTCAACAGGACAAAGAGAGACATCTCCCCCAAGTGGGAATTGTGGGAAATGCCTTCGGAGAGAAAGGCGTTCTCTCTGAAGGAGAACTCAGAAAGTGCAGCTGGAGGACATTCACCATCTAGACCAAGGTAGCAAATTGAGGGCCTCCTGTGACAGGTGGGGGGGGGGGGACAGGAAGAGGTAGGCTGGGTCAGGACCAGGGCGAGCGCCAGCCCCAGGAGGCAGGGCAGCAAACCACTCTGGAGCAACTCGGGACATCCCCGTCATCCCCCACCAGGGGACACAGCAAATATCATGAAATATCAAACTGCAGCTACCACCGGGTGTCTTTGGGCTCCTCACAGGGCAAGACGAGCCCACAAGGAAAGATGTCACTGTCCTATCTCGATCAGCTGGAGGGGACACGGCCGCTTCCCCACACAGGGGTTCGAAAGATGTTTCACACTCAGGAGATGCCACCCAGGCACCTCTTGCCTGCTTCTGGTGGTGTCTTTCTTAGCCAGGCTGCTATGCCAGGGTACCACTGATAAGCAACAGAATCTTCTTTCTTTCTTTCTTTTTTTTTAAATATTTAATTTATGTATTTGACAGAGATCACAAGTAGGCAGAGAGGCAGATAGAGGGGGGGGGGGGAGCAGACTCCCTGCTGAGCAGAGAGCCCGATGCGGGGCTCCATCCCAGGACTCTGGGATCATGACCTGAGCCGAGGGCAGAGGCTTTAACCCATTGAGCCACCCAGGCGCCCCCAGAACGTTATTTCTGACACCAATTCCCTTCACCTGCCACCTCTCTCTCCCGAAGGCCCCCCTTCCTTTAGCCAACAACCAAGGAAGGTGGGATTGATCGAGCATTAGCAAAGTTTTATGGCCAATGGAGATGAAAGTGAGTGGAGGTCATGCTTCTTTGGCAAGAGAGAAATCTCAATAAATATACCGGAAAAGCTTGCATCCCCACACACGCCCCCACCATGCGTGGAGGCGGCCCTTCCTTGCCTTATTTCCCCAGCGCTGGGGAGTGACCCCCCCCACACACACACACATCTGCTCAGTCACTGATACCCAGATACCATAGCAGCCAGAGGGGTTCCCAACCTCAACCACCCAGTGGGTCAAAAGAGCGCCTACCCCAAAACCCCAGCCCTGACACAGGGCCCAGGACCCAACCCAGACTCCAGTTTCATGGAAAAGCACCCCGATGCATTGGAAGAAGTTCTAATCTCTTTGAATCTCATGCAGGAGCAATGTGTCCTTAAGTGAAAAGGCCAAGAGTCCATATTCATATTTGCTTGTTACAATTAGGCACCCATTTATAATAGGTGTGTTGTATCCCCACACCACCAAGGAAGTCTTTGATACCAGCTGGGTGTTCTACAATTCAATTCAGTTCTGGTACGATTTACCCAGAGACAGCTCAGATCCTGCAGGTGAAGGGCTGAGTCCACCAGCCCATCCCCCTCCGCTTCATACACAGGTTCCAAGTCAGCTGATCACCGGGGTTTCCAACCTACCAGCCACGGAGGGGAGGTGCCAGTGACTCGCTCCTCTCCCTCCTCGTCTTCAATTAATTTGCTACAGCACCTGACAGAGCTCAGAGAAACATTTTACTCAGTAGATCACCACTTTCTGATCAAAGAAAGGTGGAAAGAGATGCATAGGGCAAGGTATGGGGAAAGGGTGCAGAGTTTCCATGCCCTTTCCTGGCATACCCCTCTCCCCCACTTTGCATGTCTTCACCAACCTGGAAGTTCTCCAAAGCCTCTCTTTCTAGGATTATGGAAGCTTCGTTACATAATCATGACAGATTAAATCATTGGCCTTCCGGGACTGATTCAGCCTCCAGCCCCTGCCTCACCTTCCCCGGATGTTGAGGGTGGGGGTACTGAAAGTCCTAACCCTCTAATGGCAAGGTGGGTTCTTCAGGCCACCAGCCCCCATCCTTAGGTGGGGTCCAAAGTTCACTTCATGAACATAACAGAAGGCACCTGTCTGCTTACATCACGGGAAATTCCAAGGTTTTTAGGAGCTCTAGGCCAGGAACAGGGATGAAGTCCAAATATGTATTTCTTATTATAAGTCACAATACCCCAGCTTGTGCTTGAATTAAAAAATGAGGTGGAGGGGGGGCGTGGGTGACTGGGTCAGTTGGACATCTGCCCTCAGCTCAGCTCATGATCCCAGAGTCCTGAGGTCGAACCCCGCA
Organism: Mustela nigripes; assembly: GCF_022355385.1. Classification (NCBI taxonomy): domain Eukaryota; kingdom Metazoa; phylum Chordata; class Mammalia; order Carnivora; family Mustelidae; genus Mustela; species Mustela nigripes. The sequence goes on from NC_081567.1 coordinate 24,311,015, forward strand.
TCAGGCTCCCTGCTCAGCGGGGAACCTGCTTCTCCCTCTCCCTCTGCTGCTCCCCCTGCTTGTGCTCTCTCTCGTTCTCTCTCCCACTCTCTGTCAAATAAATAAATAAAATCTTTAAAAAGAAAAATGACCTCTAGGAGCACAAGAGAAGAAAGGAAGACCAGTGGTTACCTGTGAGGGAGGTTCCCTGGATTGCTGTAGGAAAAAATGCCGAAGGAAATGTACATAAAATTACACGTCCCTGAAGCCGTTTGGCAAATATTTGAGGCAGGCAGAGTAGTTCCTCCAGGAAGCTCCCACAGTCTTAACTGTTAATGCCTCGCTAGAGGGAAAAACATCTTGGTTCGACAATAGCGAAGCTTCTAGTATCCTTTGAGGTTTCCTTAGTATACGAAAATCCTTTTGGAATGTCCCTTTTCCTTACTTCCCCAACCCCAAAGCATCTAATCACTTGCTACACAGACTCCTAGGGCAGACTCAGCTTTTTCTGCCCCCGGGGCCTGTCTCCATGCTTTAATAAAAATTACCTTTTTGCCCCAAGGACGTCTCAATAATTCTTTCTTGGCCATTGCGCCAGATCTCACCCACATTCCAAGAACTACCAACAGTAGCAGAGACAGAGGACAGAGCACCACCCCCCCCAACAAGGTGGGTGATGGGGTCTTGGAATATAGGTGAGGTTTGGTGCAGTGGAGACTCCTGTCTTGCAGAATTGTGATCTCTGCAAGTTAACTGTTTGTTTTTCCCTTCCTTAGCTTTACAGCAGCCAGGAATGAGTGAGGAATGTCACATATATCCCATTTGGGGTGGGGGGCAGTTTCTTCTCGTGCTTTGTCCTCAGAAGGTAATTCTGTTCCCTCCTCCCAGGGAGACTGAGCTCAACCCAAGTTGAGGGGGTGAGGGGAACCGAGGAGGTGGCCGAGGGCCCCCCTCCCCTGGCAAAGTTCGGTCGCCCGTGTAGAGTCAAGTATCCCGAAAGAAAGAGATGCCTTTTTCTCTCCCCAAGCCTCTGGCTGCAGCATCCACCAGAGGGACACCTGTCCTGTCCCAGGAATACCTGTAAAAACTCTCCGCAGCCCCCGGAAGGAAGGGAAGGAATTTTACACTGCATATCTCTTTGCATCGATGTTTTTGAACTAGATGAACATTTTGTTTAAAAAAAAAAAAAGTATTCTTTTAAGATCTTATTAATTCATTAACTAATTAATAAGAGAGGGAGGGAAAAGAAGAGGGAAAAAATCCTGATGTGGAGCCTAATGCGGGGCTCTGTTTCATAACCCTGAGATCACGACCTGAGTCAAAACCAAGCTTGAATGCTTAACTGGCTGAGCCAACCAGGTGCCCCCAGTAACTGTTTTAAAGAGGGTACATTGGGGGCGCCTGGGTGGTTCAGTGGGTTAAAGCCTCTGCCTTCGGCTCAGGTCATGATCCCAGGGTCCTGGGTTCGAGCCCCGCATCCGGCTCTCTGTTCAGCAGGGAGCCTGCTTCCTCCTCTCTCTCTCTGCCTGCCTCTCTGCCTATTTGTGATCTCTGTCAAATAAATTAATTAAATATTTATTTATTTATTTGTTTGTTTGTTTGTTTTTAAAGATTTTATTTATTAATTTGACAGAGAGAAATCACAAGTAGACGGAGAGGCAGCCAGAGAGAGAGAGGGAAGCAGGCTCCCTGCTGTGCAGAGAGCCCGATGCGGGACTCCATCCCAGGACCCTGAGATCATGACCTGAGTTGAAGGCAGTGGCTTAACCCACTGAGCCACCCAGGCGCCCCATAAGTAAATATTTAAAAAAAAAAAGAGGGTACATTGTTACAAACTTTCTGGATCATAAGCCTCACAAGTCTTCATACACCTCAATGTAGAAAACCTGCTTTTGGAGTGCCTGGGTGGCTCATTCCTTAAGCGTCTGATTTCAGCTCAGGTCATGACCCCAGGGTTTTGGGATCGAGCCCCACATGAGGCTCCCTGCTCAGCGGGAAGCCTGCTTCTCCCTCTCCCACTCCCACTGCTTGCTGTCTCTCTCTGTCAAATAAATAAAGAAAATCTATAAAAAATAAAATAAAAAACCCACTTTCAAAAATTGAGCTCAAAGAAGTAACTTTGGAAACACAAATAACGCTTTCCTTAAAGGACTGTGGATAAGCAGGGAAAGTTCGCAAATAATCTAATTGCCCAATGATAAGAAGGAGTTACATAATGAGAGATCCAGGAAGGTAGAATTCCACACCTATAATACACTAGTTTTCATAAAAGTTAATTTTTAAAACTTGTTTTAAGGAAGTGTTGTCAAGAGATAATTAAGTATTGATAAGGGTGTGGAGGAAAGGGTATGCTTGTGTAGTGTTGGTAGGAATGTAAATTAGAGCAGTCGCTATAAAAAAAAAATCAGTAATGAGGAGGTTCCTTAAAAAATTAAAAATAGATCTACACATGATCCAGCAATCCCCTTTCTGAGTATACAAATGAGGGAAGCGAAAAGAATCTCTCAGACCTATCTAGACCCATTTTTTTTAAGATTTTATTTATTTGACAGAGAGAGATCACAAGTAGGCAGAGAGAGAGAGGGAAGCAGGATCCCTGCTGAGCAGAGAGCCGGATGTGGGGCTCGATCCCAGGACCCCGAGACCATGACCCGAGCCGAAGGCAGCGGCTTAACTCACTGAGCCACCCAGGCGCCCCTCGAGTCCCATCTTCACTGCAGCAGTATTCACAATAGCCAAGACATGGAAACAATCTACGTGTTTGTTGATGGATGAAAGAATAAAGAAAACATGGTGTATATCTATATATTTATAGAATAGAAGATTATTAAGCCACAAAAAGAGGAAATCCTGTCTTCTGCATTAACGTGGATGAAACTGGAGAGCATTACGCAAAGTAAAAATAAGCCAGACTCAGAAAGACAAATACGGTTTGATCTCACAGGATATATATGTGAAATCTAAAAAAAAGCCAAACTCCTAGAACCAGGGAGTAGAGTCGTGGTTGCTAGGGGTGGGAAGGAGGGGAATATGAGGAGATCTTGATCAGGAGGACACAGACTTTCAGTTATAAAATGAATAGGTTCTGGGGATTTGATGCAAAGCACAGTGACTACCGTTTATACTAGAATATGTCTACCTCGAAGTTAGGAGAGTAGATCTTTTTTTTTTTAAGATTTTATTTATTTCTTTGACAGAGAGAGATCACAGTAGGCAGAGAGGCAGGCAGAGAGAGAGGAAGGGAAGCAGGCTCCTGCTGAGCAGAGAGCCTGATGCGGGACTCGATCTCAGGACCCTGAGATCATGACCTGAGCCGAAGGCAGCGGCTTAACCCACTGAGCCACCCAGGCGCCCAGGAGAGTAGATCTTAAATGTTCTCACCATAACCATGACAACAAAACTGGTAATTATGTGAGATAAAGGATGTGGTAAACACTTGGCAGCATATACATATATGAAGTCATCACTTGTGCGCCTTAAACTTGTACAATGTTGCATGTCAGTTCTATCTCAATAAAGTGGAGGAAAGAACCCCTTGTCTGGCTGTCTGTCTGGCCTGGTGACTGAATGGGATGCACTCACCGGAGTGTTTTCAGACAATACCCAACCATGTGCCATGATCCTCAGAACACAGCGTAAACTTTTAAAATTAGAACTCAAGACCATACACAAATTATTTCAAGGAGAGACATATGTAGATAAAATACTGTGTGCGAGAGATAGAAAAAAAATAAAAAAACATGGAGTCTTTCTGAGTGGCAGGATTGGGTTGAATTTGTTTTGTTTAAAATTTATAATATTTGGGTGCCTAGATGGCTCTGTTGGTTAAGCATCTGTCTTCAGCTTGGGTCATGATCTCAGGGTCCTGGGGATAAAGCCCCATTAGGGGTTCCCTGCTCAACAGGGAGCCTGCTAGTCCCTCTCCCTCTGCTGCTCCCTCTGCTTGTGTGTGTTCTCTCTCTCATAAAGTAATAAAATCTTCAAAAATAAAATAAAATGTATAATATTTTCTGGATTTTCTACAACATGAATAGATCAGTTTCATAATGGGAGGAGCTGTTGTACCATAACCTATATTACAAAGAAAAGCAAAGAAAGAAAGGAAAGGGGGTGGGCCTTCATCTTCCCAGGACTTCCCGGGTCCCTGTGCAAGCCATGTTGGTCTTCCCTATCAGGCGAGACTGACCAGGTGAGATTTGCTAAAATCCTGACACATCAGTTCCCTGTTTTCTCTCGAACCACAGATGAGGTGGTCCCCAGACTAGCTCAGTCATGAACTGAATGTTGGTGTCCGCCCCAAATCCACACACTGAAACCCTACCCCCAAATGGGATGATATCAGAAGTAGGGCCTTTGGGACGTGATTAGGGTTAGCGGAGGTCCTGACAGGGCTGTCCCATGATGAGCGTAGAGCCCTTATAAGAAGAGGGAGACACCCCAGCGCCCCCTCTGTCTGCCAAGTAAGGATACAGCAGGAAGGCAGCTGTCCACAACCCAGGAAGAGAATCCTCACCAGGAATCCAGCTGTGTCGGCCTCCTGACCTTGGACTTCCAGCCCAGAACTATGAGAAATAAATGTCTGTGGTTTATTAGCTACTCAGCCTGTGGCATTTTGCTATAGCAGCCTGTGTGGACAGAGACAATCTCCCTCCTAGCAGTTAGAGTGGAAATCACAGAAGAGGCTTCAGATCAGGTAGCCCTCCTGCAACCTTTGGGGGATCCCACTGCCCTCAGCACAGACCTACAACCCCTCCCACAGGGCACAGAGCACCAGGCCTTTCCACCCTTCTGCCCTCCTCTAGGACCACTCCCTGCTCTGTTCCAGCCTCCATGAACTTCATTCAGCAACTCCAGTGCCCCCAGGCCTTTGCCCCTGTGGTTCCCTACACCCACAGCCCCATTTTCCTGATCTTTGCTACTGCTGACCATACTCAGCCTCCAGGGGTGAGCTTTAGTGTCGCCGCCTCTGTGAAACCTGCTCTGACCTCAAATCAGAGATAAGAACCTTCCTTGAGCACCTGGGGCCCCATGCTACCTCTTTCTGAGCAGGTAATCTCTTATAATTATCTATTCATAACTCATCTCTTATAATTATCTTGTAATTATCTAGTAGTATGAGTCAGAGCCCCAGCAGAAGAGATGACACACTAGAAATAAGACAGTGTGGAAAATGGGGCTGGGCTGGGCTGGGCTGGATGTCCAGGTGGTGCACTCTCATGGCTGTTGGCTGCATGTTCGTCAGGGGCTGTCAACCAGAGCACCTCAGTTCGCCAACATGAAGCCTCTCCGGGTGACTTGGGGTTCTCACAGCATGACAGCCGGGTTCCAGAGAAGTATCCCAAGCATGTGGAAGCAGAAGCTTCCAGTCCCGAAAGGCCCTGCCTTGGAAGTTATACAGCATTACTTCCACCACATTCCATGGGTCAAACAGATGCAAGCCTGGCCCTGATTCCAGGGGAAGGGAAATAGATTTCACCTCCTGATGGGAGGATAGCCAAAATTTAGAGATGACCGTTTGTTTGTTTGTTTGTTTGTTTGTTTTTAATTTCAATTGAAATGTAGCTGACAGGGGCACCTGGGTGGCTCAGTGGGTTAAAGCCTCTGCCTTCAGCTCAGGTCATGATCCCAGAGTTCTGGGATCGAGCCCCACATCAGTCTCTTTGCTCGGCAGGGAGCCTGCTTCCCTCTCTCCCTCTGCCTGTCTCTCTGCCTACTTGTGATCTCTTTCTGTCAAATAAATAAATAAAATCTTCGGGGAAAAAAAAAAAGAAACGCATCTGACATACAACATTGTATAAATGCAAGGTGTACAACAAGTTAATCTGATACATTAATATGTTGTCAAATGATTGCCATTGTAGTGATAATTAGCACCTCTATCACGTTGCCTAATTACCGTTCCCTTTTTGTGGTTGGAATAATTGAGTTCTAGTCTCTTGGCAAGTTTGCTGATTGTAATACAAAACTGTTGTCTATATTCGCTACACTGTGCATTAGATCTCTAGGACTTATTTCCTGCTCGTTGCAAGTCTGTACCCTTACACATCATCTGTCCCACCCCTCCTGCCCCCAACCCCTGGTAACCACCATTTTAATCTCTGTTTTTATGAGTTTGGCTTTTTTAGATGCCACATATAAATGATATCACATGGTACTTGTCTTTCTCCAACTTGTCTTCCTGAGCATCATACACTCCAGGTCTTTAATCTACAACAAGGATCTGTTTACAAAGGAGCGGGAAACAAAGGTATGGGTTGGGGGGCCATCTATATAGGATAGTGCTGTCATCTGGGGTTCCTAGCCCACATCTGACAGGTCATGAGGAAGGAGTGGTTACTAGAACCCAGAGGAGAGAGTTCCATGTAGAAATGGTTGTGCCACACAAAGGATTGACCTTCTTTCAACTGAGGACCACAACCAGCCCAAGGCATAAGGAGGGAGCCAAGGGAATGAATACTAAGACCTCAGTCTCCTCCTTTAGTTTTCGGCCAGGGCTTCCGTTAGCCAAACCCAGCTAGAAGCTGGAGGACAGGCAGCCCACAGAGGCCATCCACAGAGCTCAGCTTCCTGGCTCAAAGAGCGAGACAGAGAGTGGATCTAGGGAGACAGACAGAAATAAGCACATGTCCATCTTCTCTACCAAACTGGAAGCTCCTAGAAGACTGGTACCATTTAATCAGTCGTAAAAGGCCAGGCTATGCTACAGAAACAACCTTCAGTCCTCAGTTGCATAAAAGAGCAAAGTTTATTTCTTTTTCATACAACTGGACCTCATGGGTATCAGCTCACCATGGTTACCCAGGCATCCAGAGCCCCAGAAGGATCCCAAGGCTGGCAGGGCAGCCACCATTCTGCATGGTGCCAGAGAAAAGAAAGTGCTGGAAGGTCTTGAGCCAACCATGAAATCATTTTCCAGGAAGTGACACTAGTTATTCCCGCCACAACTCACCGGTCAGTAGAGGTCACAGAACCTTTCCACCTGCAAAGAGCCTGATGGTGCAATCCTACCACACATCCAGAGGTGGCAAGCTGGAAATATTGGGTGAATAGCTCTAACATCCTGTTTTCCGTTGCATCCTTGGTACTCAGCTAGGCAAACTTGGTAGTGTTTGTTGACTGACTAAATGACTATGATAGTAGGTCCGTTCTCCTGTTGGCCATAGAGAATAGACAGGTAAGTAACTCACTGGGCTACTTGCCCCCCAAAGTGACCTTCAGATAGAAAAAGTATAACAGTAAAAACCATTACAAGAATATGAATAAATAGGGGCGCCTGGGTGGCTCAGTGGGTTAGGCCGCTGCCTTCGGCTCAGGTCATGATCTCAGGGTCCTGGGATCGAGTCCCGCATCGGGCTCCCTGCTGAGCAGGGAGCCTGCTTCCTTCTCTCTCTCTCTCTCTGCCTGCCTCTCAGTGTACTTGTGGTTTCTCTCTGTCGGATAAATAAATAAAATCTTTAAAAAAAAAAAAAAAGAATATGAATAAATATCCATTGTTTACTTATTCATTCAACATGTATCTACTGAGCCCCTCCTCCGGCTTCCTGGAAGTTTCCAGACCCCAGGTATTCCAGTACTTGAGTAGGAAAGGCCTCTATCACTCAAGATTCTGGTTTGGAAGCAACAGAGACTGGCTCTGATTAATGAAGCAGTACAGGTATTTGCTTAAACGATATTGGGGGGACTTCTGGAATCATTTATACCCAAAGGGGCCAGGAGAGAAGTTGGAGTCTCCCAGGGCAGGGGCACTAGGAAGGTCAAGGACAGAGGAAGCCCCACCCTTGACCTTTTCTAGTTTTCTCTTCCATGGCAGCTTCTCTGGCTGATGGTAGACACTTCTCCGGTGCTCTGTCCTTTTCTGTCTCCTCCCCTAATTCCCGGTTTCTTTCCTTGTCCTGACACTTCACCATCGCTGCCTGCCTTCCCCATTACATAACTGTCCCCTGTCTCAGGGGCCCTTACATAACCCATGTCACCTCAGGCTTCCATCCCCACCTCAGCGTCGCCTGTCTGATACAATCTTTCACAGTTGGCTGGGCCAAGCTCTCAGCAAGTACGTGGAGGGGGTTGGAGGATGGGGAGGGGGAGGGATTCCTCACCCCAACAGTGGGACTGGACGAAACTCAACAGGCAGGAATGAGCTCTGGAGGAGCGTCTTCCACATCCCCAAACTCCCTGCAGGGCCCTCTACAATAGCCAAGACATAAAAACAACCTAAGTGTCCATTGACAGATGAATGGACAGAGAAAGTGTGGTATATATATATAAAGAATATTATTCAGCCTGAAAAAAAAAACCCTAGGAAATCCTGCTGTTTGTGACAACACGGATGAACCTAGAGGACATTGCTAGGTGAAATACGCCAGACACAGAAAGACAAAAACTGCGTGATCTCACTTATATGATGAATCTAACAAAAAACCTGAATTCATAGACGTGGACAGGTAGGTAGGGGCGCCTGCGTGGCTCGGTCAGTTGAGCATCTGATTCTTGATTTCAGCTCAGGTCATGGTCCCAGGGTCATAGGATCAAGCCCTGTGTCAGGCTCTGCGCTCAGCACAGAGTCTGCTTGAGATTCTCTCTCTCCTTCTCCTTCTGCCCCTCCTCCTGCTCTCTCTCTCTCAAATAAATAAATAAATCCTAAAAAAAAAAAAAAAAAAAGTGGAGAGTAGATTAGTGGTTCCCAGAGGCTGGGGGTGGGGGTCATGGGGAAACATTGGTCAAAGGGAAATGCTCAGTTATCGGAGTAAGTTCTGAAGATAATGTACAGCATGTGGACCGTAGTTAATAATACTATAATGCATGCTTGAAATTTACTCAGAGAATAGATCTTAAGTGTTTTGACCACAGAAGAACAATAAGCAAAACAAAACGATGAAAGGTGATGGATGTGTTAATTAGCTTGATTGTGGTAATCATTTCATGGTAGGTACATATGTCAGACGATCATGTTGTTCACCTTAAATATATACAGTTTTATTCACCAACTATGCCTCAGTCAAGTTAGAAGAATAACTTTTAAATAAAATAAAATAGGGAGGGGCACCTGGCTTAATGACCTGCCATCATTAAAGGTCCAACTCTTGGTTTCGGTTCAGGTCATGGTCTCACGGTTGTGAGATTGAGCCCCACAGTGGGCTCCTCATTCAGTGTAGAGTCTGCTAGAGATTCTCTCTCCCTCTCCCTCTGCCCCCCTCCAAAATAAATCAATAAACTGTTAAAATAAATAAATAAATAAAAATAAACAAATAAAATGGGGATATAGTATACCTCATGGAATTGTCATAAGGATCAAGTGTATATACATACATACATACATATATATACACACATATATACATACTTGACAGATATTCACACATACAGTATCTAGATCAATATCTAGATACTATGTGTGTGACTATATGTAAATATGTATATATTTATATATATCTAGTATCTAGATACTATACCAAGATACCGTATGAATATCTAGATACTAGATATCTAGTATCTAGATATTGATCTAGATACTATATATATATATATAAATATATACATATTTGTATACAGTCATACACATAGTATCTAGAACATATGGCATCTAGAACTGTGCCTGGCGCACCATAACTACTATAGAGCTGTTTGCTATGTTTTTTGGAGAGATGGTTCTAGATAGGTGTGCTTTGATCTGTGGTCCTCAGACTTAATGGTCTCAGAAACTCTTTGCACTCTTAAAATTGATAGAAGGCTTCAAGGAGCTTTTTTTTAGGTGGGTTGTACCTGCCGATGTTTACTGTATTTTCAATTAAAATGTAAAAAAATAGCTTTGAAAATACTTACTCATTCATCTAAAAGTAACAATAAGCTCATTACATTACCTGGTAACATAAAATCTTTTCTATGAAAAGCAACTGTGCTTTCCAAAACAAAATGCACTTAATAAGCAAGCAATGATATTTTACACGTTTGAAAATCTCTGTAATGTCTGCTTAATAAAAGGCAGCTGGGTGCTACATTTATAGCAGAATCTCGCCACTTGTGATACCGCATGTCTTGAAGCCACTGGAAAATTCCACTGTATGCTTGGAGGGCATGACGGTGAAAAGGGCAAATAAAATCTTAGGACTGTTATAAAAATAGTTTTGATCTTGTAGATGCTCTGAGAGGTTCCCTGAGCCACACTTTGAGAACTACGCAGTACACTGAGGAGAGGGAGAGAGCAGAGAGAAACAGGAATATTGTCATGTTTTCACCCAGTTTGCATTCACCAAAGGAATCATGAGGAAGAGAAGGCAGGGATCAGATTTGCTCTCTTGACCCAAATCTCCTCCAGTCTTTTAAATTAAAACACCACCACCCGCCCTGTACTGGACATTCACACGGACCAGGCATGAGACAAAGCCTTTGAGACACATTGTTACTGCTCACTCAACTCTAAGGGGTGCAGGCTGTTCTGATTGCCTCCACCCCGCTGCACAGTCGCAGAGACACAGACTGAGCGACTTTTCCAAGGTTGCCCAGCATTCCGGAGACTCAGTGCCCAGTTTTCCCGACTCAGGAGCTCCTGCTCTTTGATACAGAGTTTGAAGGTCTCCCTCCACCTAGCTTAGCAATCGTCCAGGTGGACACTAAAGCCTTCGTACTGGTCCCTGGGCTCCATCCCCAGTGGTTCTAACCACTGGCACCCAGGCACCCATTATGCTTCATGACTCAGATGATTCTAATGTGTAGCCGGGGTTGAGAACAACTGGGCCGCTCAAAGCACAGCCCTCTGACAGCAGCCACCTGGGAGCATATTACAAGGAAGAATCCTCCCACACAACTGCCTCCAGCAAGACACTCTGAACCAAAATTTGCTTTTTGACAAGAGCGCCAGGTGATTTGTATGCACATTACAGTGTGCATTTAGCCTGGACTAAAGGAAAGTGACCTGAGATCTCTGCCAGAGGGGAGGAGGCAAGATCAGGCAGTGGTTAGAGCCCAGGCTCTGTGGCAGGTGCAGCTCATTACAAATCCCCCTACCGGCCACAGCTTCTCTCTTAACCTCGGAGCCCACACTGCTCTGAGCTTAATAACGGAGTAAAGACAAGTGGTCCTAAAGTTTCTGAAACCTTCACTGGGGAGGTTCAGAGGAGCCTGTAAAGGACTCACCTAGAACTGCAAAAATTCAAACAATTCTTTGCGATATTTTAAAATTTGCATTTTATGATTTTTTTTTCATTTTTAAGGAGTTACAATTGATATTCGGCACTGTGCATGCGTAAATTATATGGCATAATGACTTGACTTGCATAGCTTGTGGAATGATGACCCTAGAAAGTTTAGTTAACATTCACCATCTCATATAGATGCAAGGGGAAAAAAGAGAAAAAAAAAAGTTTTCTTCTTTGTGATGAGGACTTCCAGGGTATACTCACTTAGCAACTTTCAAATACACCATTCAGCAGTATTAACTATAATCATCATGCTATATGTTACATCCCCAGCACTAATATGTATTACAACTGGAAGTTTGTATTTTTAGATCACTTTCTCCCAACTCCCCCTCCCCCACTCCCTGCTTCCGATAACCACAAATCTGACCTCTTTTTCTATACGTTTGCTTTTTGGGTTTTTTTGGTGCTGTTGCTGATGTTGGTTTTTTGTTTGTTTGTTTAAGAGTCCACATATAAGTGAGATCATGCAGCATTTGTGGCTAGTTTGCCTTTAGGAGCAAACAAATCCTTTGTTTTGGGTATACAGCAAGGCAGCTTCCAGCAGGGAAACGGTGAAGCAGAAATCTTTTCTTGGGACACCTGGGTGGCTCAGTTGGTTGGGCAGCTGCCTTCGGCTCAGATCATGATCCCAGTGTCCTGGGATTGAGTCCCACATCGGGCTCCTTGCTTGGCAGGGAGCCTGCTTCTCCCTCTGTCTCTGCCTGCCATTCTGTCTGCCTGTGCTCGCTCTCTCTCCCTCTCTCTCTCTGACAAATAAATAAAATCTTAAAAAAAAGAAAAAGAAAAAGAAAAAGAAAAGAAATCTTTTCTTGAGAGAAGAGAGTTGCTTTTGTGGAGATGAAGTTGCTTTTGGAGAAACTAAAGAGAGAGGAGAAGAGGGGAGGGCACTGGTTTTGCTTCCTCTGAGTTGCAGTGGTGAGAATTGGAGGAAGTTTGGCAGCCCCTTTCCTGTGTGGCTAGCTGAGACTCTGAAAACACGTGCTGCAGCCCAGGTCGTGCTCCCTATCTGGAAAAGGCGCACAGGGGCAGACACTGAAGTTCTTATCTCAACCACCTTTCCCTCACCATCCTTCTTTACTGAGTCTCCGTGTGCCGAGTGCTTGCTTTCCAGACTCCCTTACACTAGGGAGGCTAGGTGACCTGGTTCTCACCAACAAAATGTAAGGGGAAGTCTACAGCTGGGAAGAGAGAGGGAGAGGAGATAGTTCTAGGAATCATTTCCCTCCTGGTTACCATGAAGATCAGGAGGAGAGCTCTCTTCCCTGAACATCTTCTTTTCTACATTAGGAGACTAGTGAAGACTTGATGCCTGGTGCTATGGCAACCACTTTGTGACCATGAGGTGCCAACCAAGTTGAAGATGCCAGAGTAGAAGACTGGAAAGAGTCTGGGCCCCAACATTGTTGAACGTGAACCAAAGGTGAGATCACCTATGTCCTAACTTACTTTTGTATGATAACAAAAATCCCTATTGTTTGGGCTTTTTTTTTTTTTTTTTTGGTCCTGTCACTTGAATTTTTCCTGACAGTTTTGGGGGCATTGGGAAGTTATCCCCATGGTAGCCACACAGGGGACCCCAGAGGTCACCATGAGACTACTCCAAGCAGTTTTTTTTTAATATTTTATTTATTTGAGAGAGAGACAGTGAGAGAGAGCATGAGAGGCGAGAAGGTCAGAGGGAGAAGCAGAGCTCCCCATGTTGCTGGGAGCCTGATGCGGGACTTGATTCCGGGACTCCGGGACCATGACCTGAGCCAAAGGCAGTTGCTTAACCAACTGAGCCACCCAGGCGCCCCAAGCAGTTTTATGGACCACAGAAAATGAAGGACCTGTGGGAGCCAATGCAGGGAAGGAAAAACAGGTGGCTACCACACGGTGATTGTAGCTGACTGTGATTTGTGAACATCTATGATGTACCCCGTTGGGGAATCTAGAAAAAACCCATGTGCCCTTTGCAAAAGTGACTGAATCTTCTAAAATGAGTGGCATGAGTTATAGATCAAAGGCATTAAAAGCAGCATGACAATCAATTAGTGATGTCCATCACAGGCACAAAATAATGGAGTGATAGCAATGGGTGTATCCACATTTGTTTATTCCTAGCAACTCCCTCCAGATATGTATCTGGAGATGTCAGTGGAGTGAAGTATCTCCCATTCCCACCCCGAGAGAAAGTCTACTGTTAGAGTCTCTGGGGAACCTCAGCCTCCTCTCAGCCTTGCCCAGCAAGGACTTCCAGGACTCCCAGGCTCTCCCCCACACCCTGTGCTAACCACCTCCCACAGTCTGCTGAGAGCAGGACCCACCTCGTGTGTATGAACCACAAAGAATGAGGCAATGACCCTGGCATTTAGTAGACACCCAAGGAAAATATTAATGACACCATCAGGGTTCAATATCCAGGCAGTTGCCTGCTTGAGGCAATTAGAGAAGTACTGAAATATCATCTTATCAAGCGCTTGAATGCCCACTGTTCAAAGTCATTCCCACTTAGAGTTAGGTTGATGTTTCCAGAAGGGCATGGGATTGGGAAGGGCAGGTTTGCATCCTGCCTCAGCTGTGACAATTTGGAGAAGCCACTCAACCTTTCCAAGCTCTGGTTTTGTCATAGCAAGGCACAGACACCTACCTCAGAAGGTTCTGCAGTTAAATCTATGGAAATGGACTTTGGCGACTCCAGAGCCCTGAACCCCACATTCATCTGGGAGATGATCTACTTTGCAGAGAAGAGAGGATTCTGACAGGCTTGGATGCAAAATAGACATACTCTAAAAGGGAAAAACAAGACTGGAATTTACTTATTCATTTAGTCAACAAGTATCTGATGAGCCATGCCCTGGTCTGGGCAAGGAAGACAAGGGTGAACAACAGACATGACTCCTCTTACCATTGAGCTTAGAGCTACACTGTCCTTACAGTAGCCACTAGCCACATGAGGCTATTTCAATTTAATTAGGAACTTTAATTAATTTAATTTAAAATTTAATTTAATTTCAGGGTGCCTGGGTGGCACAGTCAGTTGAGTGTCAGACTCTTCGTTTTGGCTGTCCCGATCTCAGGGTTGTGAGATGGAGCCCAGCACTGGGTTCCGCACTCAATGCAGAGTCTGTCTGAGAGTCTCTCTTCGTCTCCCTCTGGCCCTCCTGTTTGTGTTCTCTTTTTCTCTACAATAAATATTTCTTAAAATTGTATTTAATTTAAAATTTAATTTAATTAAAAACTGACATTTCATTTCCACAGTCATCCTAAATACATAGGAAGTGCTCATTCGGGATGTCTGGGTGGCTCAGTCAGTTAAGTGTCTGCCTTTGGCTCAGGCCATGATCCCAAGGGTCCTGGGATTGAGTCCTGCATTGGGCTCCTTGCTTACTGGCTTCTCCCTCTGCCTGGCACTTGCCTTGCTTGTGTTCCCTCTCTCTTTCTTTGACAAATAATCTCAAATATCTTACTATACAAAATATGAAATCATAAAAAATTATAAAAATCTTAAATCTTAAAAAAACAAAATCTTAAAAATATAAAATATAAAATCTTAAAAAAATAAAAAAATAAAGTGCTCAATAGCCTCACGCGGCTAGTGGCTACCCTAACCGACAGCACAGATGCAGAACGCGTCCATCACTGGGGCTCCTGGGAGGCTCAGTCAGTTAAGTATCTGACTCTATTTTGCAGCTCAGGTCATGATCTCAGGGTGGTGAGATCAAGCCTACGGGGAGCCCCACAAGTGGTAGAGGGAGTTGGTTGGAGATTCTTCACCTCTCCCTCCCCCTGCCCCTCCCCCCCCCACCTCCCTGCATGGGCTCTATCTATAATAAAAAAAAAAAAAAACCTAAAAGGAAAAAAAAAAAAAAAAAAAAAAAGAACACTTCCTCCATTGTAGAAAGTTCTCATTGGGAAAGCACTGGGTTACAGCCTAGCTGGAAAGGCAGACACTAAACAAAGAGCCACACAGACACCTAATTACACACAGCGACGTTTGTTAGTGGAAATCCGGGGGGCAGTGCTCTTGTCATTTTTCAGGTGAGTAACAGAGCCAGGGAAGCCTCTGGTTTTCATTTACCCAAAGAGGACTGAACATTTGAGAGCCTGATGCAGCTCCGCAGCTACACAGCCTAGAGCTATCGTCTCCAGGGCTAGAGAGAAACTCTGAGGACAGGAGGCTCATCTGCGATGTCAGAAGATATCTGACCTTGCAGCAAATTATACCAGTTTAGCCACTGAATGAAAGGAACAGCCAGGATTGAATGCCAGCTCTGTCAACGGTATGATCATGAACCATTAATTAGCTCCTCTGTGCCTCAGTGTCCCCATCCGTAACATGGGGTGAATAATAATATCTGGTCTAGAGGACTACTGGGAGGATTAAATATTTTAAAGAATATAAAGCTCTTAGAACAGCATCTAGCACACAGTAGCACTACATACCTTATAATGATGATAATGGTGGTGGTGGTGGTGGTGATTCTCCATGATTCTTTGAACAAGGTAGGGGAGGTGGGTGGTATGCACCTGCCACTCAATAGCCGCCTATATTTTCCTTCTTTGCTTCCCAAAGTAACATCACCCAAAGCTAAAACTGATCATCGCATTGAGGATCCCTCTATAAAATAAGTCTGAAAGGGGAATATATATATATATATATATATATATATATATATATATATTTCCACGTGCCAGACTCTACATAAATAATTGTACATTTATTATGTGTTTAATCTTCATAACAATCCCCAAAGGCATGTACTACTAAAGTTATCTCCATTTTGCATTTTGCAAGAAATTGAGTCTTGGGTGAACTTGACCACGTTTTCCCAGGAAAGGATCTCGGCGTCAGTTCCACTAGGTACCACCAGGTGGCAATGCCTATCCATTTTCCAATTACGCAGTCCCGCGGGACCGCAGAGCGCTGGGGTGGGGGGGGGGGCGGAGTCTTCCCGTAAATACCTAGTGATCGCCTACTGTATGCCAGGCATTGTTCTAGTCGTTGAGGATACGTCGGCAAATAAAACAGGAAAATTGTTCTGCTTTTTCCTTCCATTTTTTCCTTAAAAATAATAAAAGGTGTTCGGGGAGGTGTGTTCGAGGCCTGACCAGGAGAATATCGGCTTGTGTGGGCGGGAATTGAGAGGCCGGAGGCTCGAGGGGATGAAGAAAACAATCTGAAAGGTCTGTGGTCTTTAAAGATCAGGGTATACAAATACCTCCAGAAGGGAATATCATTCGTGTTCTGCAGCCCACCTTCCTGCCTCCTTATCCCCACCCCATCGCAGGGAGGTAGGGAGCTGCGGTCACCTCCCTGTCATGTCTTGTAGGACCAAGATGGGCAGGAGGGAGGTGGTCTCACTCTGAGAAACCAGAGTGGTGGGTCCTCAAAGTTCTGGGTTTGGAGGAAGCTTGAAAGTCTGAAAGTCACCGAGGGAACCAACCTCATGGGTGTGCTGGACCGTAGCCCCCCAGGCCCCTTCTGGGCAATGCGGATCTCACACAGCCAGGTCGACCAGAAGCCAGACTCAGTGTTGAGGAGCGAGGCTGTCTGGGACCCCTCCTACAAGCCGGGGCTGCGGCCGTCCCGTGGGCGTGCACCCCTACTGTGCCCTGAGCGTCTACGGAGCCAGTGGCCCCCTGGACCGCTGGGAGTATGTAGCCGGGGAGAGTGGTGGACGTGTGTGTACGTGGGTGATGCGTGCAGCATTGGTGGTGGAGATCCCGCGTAAGGACCTACGGGAGGGGTGTACCTTGTGAATGTGTATGTTTGGGGTAGTCAAGGACTCAAGCTCTGAGCAGTGCGCGCAAAGGGAAAGTTGGGGCGGGGTGGGGGGAATGGAGTGTGCCCAGGCGGACACCCGCTAGAGGACACCAAGCCGTGCGCGTGTGCCTAGTTGTATACTTCGGCACGCGCGGCGGGGTCCTCTCTAGGTCCAGGACCTGGGGCTTGTTGGTTGAGGGGAAGTTACTGTTTGTGAACCTACGTTGGAGAGTTGTCCTGGGCGGAAAAAATCCCCTGTGCTAAGACACTGATGGGAGTATCCCTCTGTGTGTGTTCCTGCAAATGAATCAATTTGGGAATACGTCCGGTGTGTGTGGAGTGCTTATGGGTGGACTGTGGATGTGGAGAGAGTGTCTCCAAATTTGGGACCCTGAAAGGGGGCAGTCTCAGTCCTCCCAGCAAGGAGCTAGGTAGGGGCTTGCGCCGGGGGAGTGGAGACTGGCAAAGCCATCAGCGCGGGCTCAGCAAGGAATCGCCTGCTGGGCAGGGGCCGGGGGCGGAGCTGGATGCCCCGGGGGGCGGGGTCGGAGGGGGCGGGGAAGGCTAGAGGGGCGGGGCCGCCGCGTCTACAGCAGCGCGGGCCTGGCCAGGGGGCGCCTCGCGCGGCAGCGGTTCGCCAGGGCGATGCAGTGAGACGGGACCGGCGGGCGGGCGGGCGCGCGCGGGGCGGGGGCCGCGGCCGCGCTGCAGCGATGTGACTTGAGGCCGAGAACCAGCGGGAGCGTCGGCGCTGCGAGGCCGCGGCGGTCGGTGAGTGCGAGCCGCGCGGATGGGGTAGAGGGAGCTGCTAGGACCCCAGAAACTTTTCCCGCCGCGGACTCGGGAGAACTGGGGAGTGTGCTTCTTGTGCCCTTCTAAGGCCCCCCCGGCGGGTTAGTCTGCTGAGGAAGATGGGGGGTCAGGGCGGGGGGAACCCCAGTCCCGCGAGGGCAGGGCGGGGGGAGGGGAGGGCTGCAGACCTTAATGCCGGAGGTGGGAGAGGAGAGGGTGCCCTACCCCCGGACCAGGTGGAGATCCAAGTCTCAGGAGGGTCTGGGGGCGACCGCAGGTGAAGAACAACTGGGAGTAGTGTGCGGGAATCCAACCGTACCCGAGTGACTCGTCGTGGGAGGGAAGCCGCGGGCAGGTCTGGGGGCCGCGTGCTCAGCCCGTGGGGGCCCGCAGGGCAGACCGAGTTGTGGTTATAAGGACTGGGCTTTGGGGGTGACCTGCCGCACCTGCCGCAGGGGCTGGGGGCCAGGCTTGCACCCGGCGGTGCCTGCGCACTACGGGACAAGGGGAGGGGGGACACTGCGGGGGCGGAAGGAGGCAGAGCTGAGACCTGGGGCTGAGGGACAGACGGGGGCGTCTGCATACAATGGCGGGGGGCTGGCTTTCCTAATCCGACCTGGCTGGGGCTGAGGACTAGGCTTGTGCGTTCGCTGCCCTTGGGGGACACGGGCTCCCAGCTCCGCACATCCCGGGATCCGTACCGCCCGCACCGGCCTGGGCCCGGGGGAGCTAGCTAGCCATCCGGGGAGTCGGGCGCCGACCTTGCCACAGAGGACGGCCCCAGCGCAGCTCGCGAGTTCGTCCCCTGGCTCTCGCTCTGTCACACCCGGGCCCAACCAGCCTCCCCCCGCCCCCCACTCGTCCCCCATTCACTAAGGGGGCGGCTCCTTGGAGCGCGGACAAAGGCCCCTGGAGTGTGGCGGGCAGCGGCGTCCCTGTCTGGGGCCCCGGCCCACGCGCCACATTGGCTGCCCAACTGCGCCAGGATGGGGGGCACTTGAGCGGAGCCCAGGAGGAACTGGGGGTCCTCGAAAAGACAAGAGAAGTGAGGGAAAAGTGAGAGAAGGGTCTGGCACAAAAGCCGGGGAACTTCAGCCAAAGAACCTTGATTCAGAAGTTTCCTCGGTGGGGTGGGGGCTCTCGGTGGATTCCGTCTTGGAGTGAAGCTGCATGCAAATAGCATGTAAATAGAATGCAAATCATCATCTGTTGGTTGGGAGCCCTCCACGAGGCCAGTTTTGTATCTAGGCTGTGGAGTGAAGGGTTTTCTATCTGTTCCCTGCTCTAAGTCTGAAAAGGGGTCAGCTGAGTTGAGAAGGAGAAAAATGGAAGGGGAGAGGAGTCGCCATTTGGGGCAGGCAGCAAGACAAGCAGTCTTGTTAGAGAAGCTTCAAACCCTTCTTGGTTTATTTGTTCTTTCCTTAAATGGACCAGCTTCAGAACTGGGGCTGGGACACTACAGAGTAGAGAATGGACAAGCCTCTGCTCTCAGGGCTCTAGCCAGGTGGGTGAACAAATAAATAGCTAAACAAGTAAATAAATAGTAAGTAGATGGAACTTCTAATTGAGGTCAGTGCTGCCAGGAAAGTAAAACAGGAGGATATAAAAGCAATGAGGGTTTGTGTATGTAGGGAAGACCGTTCTCAGGGGTGACATTTTTGTGGAGCCTGGCAAGATGGAGGGTTCATCTCTGGGTGGGCCACTTGGGTCCCTTGGGGGACCGCTGTGCAGACAGAGGGCACTGCAAATGCAAAAGCTTGGAGGTGGGAATGAGTTTAGAACTGAACAAAGGCCATTGTGGATGGAGCTCTGAGGCAGATGTGGGGGGGGGGGGGGGGAGGGGATGGTAGGGACCAGCCAGACCACCATCTTTTGGGCCCTGGAAAGGGGTACAGGTTTTATTCTCCTTGAGCCAGTGAACCCTTGGAGAATTTTGAGTGGGAAGCCAAGGATCTGATTTTTAAAAGCTCCCCTGACCTCAACTCACAGATGGAAAGCAGCTCCCCTTTCATTCTGCCTCTGGGGATGGCAAGGCTCCGGGAGCCTCTGAGGGACTCCGTCTGGCCTGCGGGGACCGCTTAAACCCTGCTCTGCCCTACGAGCCCACTTGAGGAGCGGCTCAGGTTTTAAAATTCACTCTCCACTTTGAGGCAGTTCTTGTCCGCCTTAAGTGCCCCCCCCCCCGGGGCCCTTGGCCCCATAAGCCCTTCACGCAGAGCTTCCTAGGGGTTCTGAGTTAGTCACATTTTCTTCTCGGAATTACAGCCCAAGAGGAACCATCCACCCCAGAACGGACAGCCAAGGATGCAATTTGCATTTAAATGATTGCTTTTATTTACAGGATTCGAGCTGCTTTGCATATTCATGGATCATGGAGCTTGTGTTCTGGCAACCCTGTTTACTAACCCAGGAGGGTTATTAAATTCAAGGGCCCCCAAATAGGCTGGTGGTCTGGGCAGCATTAGGAAATGAAGATTATGAGATGGTGTAACTTGGAAAAGGTATTAGAGGGTGAGATTGTGGGTCTGGGAAAGAGCTTAATGTCAGGAAACCTTGTAACAGTTTAATCTTGCAGAGCAGGAAATGCACCATTGGCTCTAAGGGGTGTGGGCTGGGACAGAGTGTGATGCTGGAGTGTGTGGGGAGACCGGCTCCACAGCCTCATCCTGGCCTTCTGCTAGTCACGGGTGAGGCCTCAAACCAGAGATGCAGTGGAAAGGCCTGGGGTCAGGAGTTGGGGGAAATGAGTTCTAGTCCCAGCTTGGCCTGTGAATTCCAGTAAGCCTCTGGCAAAGGGGTCCCACCTCTCATTTTCCCGAGAGGAAAGACGATGGAATCATGACTGTCTTTTTAATAAGCAGGGATCCTGTATTCCCTGGGGGACAAGCACCTTGCAGAGATTATTTTTCATGTACTTTTCTCACTGGCTTTGTGAAGGCGGCGCTATCTTTGTCTTTTATAGAGGAAGAGACTGAGGGTCAGAGAGGTTAAGT
The DNA here is from genome assembly GCF_022355385.1 of Mustela nigripes. Lineage (NCBI taxonomy): Eukaryota > Metazoa > Chordata > Mammalia > Carnivora > Mustelidae > Mustela > Mustela nigripes. The sequence goes on from NC_081567.1 coordinate 24,331,720, forward strand.
AATGCCCCATGTCCCATAGTTAGGTCTGGCGTCACTCTAGAGGAGACTGATGAAAGTGTATAAATTCTGTGCCAGGCATTCATCTGTACCAAACTATTGACTATGCCCAGACGTAGGAAGCCCCCTCCCCGCCTGCTCATTTTTTTCTTTCCCTTCCATGTTCTAGCATCCCCCTTCCCATATCATGTGGGTAGTGGGTAGATGGGGAGGACGCTAGTTCCCAAGAGAATGGCCAGTGTCTGATCTCTGGGGGTCCTCACCCTGACTTCTTGACCGGGAGACCGTGTGTGTGTGTGTGTGTGTGTGTGTGTGTGTGTGTGTGTGTGTGAGGGCTCCTAGATTGGCCTGGGTTTCCCATGGGAAAACCACCTTCACAATGAGGCCTCCACTTAGAGCTCCTGGTTTGGGGATCGGGTGAGTTTAGAGGTTCCCAGGGCAGACTCCCACCAAAGGCATCTCCCATTCACACCACCTCAGGGATCCTCTTCGCCTGGCGTGATGGGGGAGGCTGAAAACCAATAGCGGACAAACACCTGGGTGAGCCCCCTTCGCACCCCATCTCCATGGCAACTGCTCCTCCTGGAGAAGCAGTCAGCAAAGTTCATAACCTCTGACGAGGGAATAGTTGCCAATCATTTCTATTTATTTAACAGATAGTTTATGTAAGTGCTTACCCTGTGTCAACTACTGTCCTAAAACCTCATTATTTTAAGCACAACGATCCCACAGGATGGGTACCGTGAACACACCCCTAGTTTGCAGAGGAGGAACCTGAGGCAAGAAAGGTTAAATCCGTTTGTCCAGGGTCACAGGGTACTAGCAGGTGGCAGGGGCAGAACTTGAAACCAGAAGATCTCTCTCAGAAGTTCGCCCTGCTCGGTAAGGAGCTGGGCTGGGAGGGCTAGCCCAGCCCGTGGCCTTCAGGCAGGCAGCACTGTCCTCTCACCAGGAATCTTACCTGCATTCTTTCCAGCCTCTGCAGGCCCTAGCTCGTGGAGAAATGGAGCGTGCTGCTTCACCACCTGCCGGAGGCTTCTGGCCCCTCTACGGGTGGGGGTTGTGGACAGAGAGAGAGACAGAGACGGAGATAGTATATTTAAGAGCCTCTGAATGAGTCACATTTCTGAGAGCCTGCCTGGCAGCAAAGGTAATTAGTATGTGAGCCGAGGCTTGCGCGTTCGTTCACTTTTGCTCATTCCTCCTTCTGAGGAGCCGCACGCCTACCTCTCCTGGGTTTGTTGCCATATATTTATCCCGTGCGGATCAGCCTTGCCTGCGGCTGACTTGAAACCTCTAATCTGGCATTGTTCCCTTTGGGATTCCGGGAGAACTGCTCCCTTGGTGGGAGGAAGCACCAAGGGGCTGATGTGGAGGCTGGGGCTTACCTGACAAGTGGGAGCCACCTGCTTGGTCCCTGGCAGAGTTGGCGAGGCAGAGCGTACTGGGGCCATGGCTCCTGGCTTCCCCGGCTGCATGGGTCCAAGCTTCTCACACTTCTGTGTGCCCAAGGGTCTGAGCACATTTGGAGCTTGCCTGGCGGGCTTGTTAAAATGGAGGGGGCTAGGCCCAACCCCACCAAGGGTCTGCATTTCCAGGGAGCTCCCTGGTGACCCTGCTGCTGTTGGCCATCTGAGGATGGACTTGACTTGATTTGACTTGGACTTGAACCTTTCAGGCCATCAGTTCTTTCCTCTGTAAGAGAGCAATGAGAACACCTGTCCTTCAGGAGTAACATGAGGGTTGAAACTACTCTTACCGATTCATTGGTTCGGCAGCTGGGCTGTCGAACCATGCGGCAGGTGCTAGCAGATCAGTGCAGAACGAGACAGACACAGTCCTGGACACGGGAGAGCAGGGAGTGGACCCAAAGGTAATAAAATATTTGGAAAATTGTGGCATATGCTACAAAGACAAAATCAGGACTGGTGTAGAGTATAAGGGGGGGGGGGCAGCAAGAGACTGGCCAGCAAGGGTTCACTCACCAGGTGACATTTCTAGAGCCCTGGTGTGTAGTAAGAGCCCAAGTAACAAGAGTACAATTGTTTGCCGCTTCACTCCACCACTTTCTAGCTCTGTGACCTCCAACAAGCCAGCTGACCTCCACGGAGATAGTAGTAGTACCAGGCTCGTAGCGTCATTATGCAGATTATAAGGCATTCGTATGTGTGCCGTGCGTGAAGGTGTGCCTGCAGTGTGGTGAGCACCGTGAGTTAGTTATTGTCATTGTCACTGTGGCAGCAGTAGAAAACTCTAGAGGGCAATTCTGAATCTCTCCAGAAATCCTAGATGAGCCAGGCTCCACTTCATCCTGTGGGGCTGTGAGGAGCCCTCCTGATCATCCTAGACACCTCCTGGGCATCCTTAACAATGATAATGATCCACGAGAGACAAGTGGATTCCACTAAAGCTCCTGGCCGTCTTGGGTGGCACCCACATGCCTAGACATTGGGGAGGGAGGACTTCCTGGAAGAAGGGGGCCACATGATGTGGGAGGAGTCATAGAACTTCCTTGGGGGTGAGCAACACAAACCCGGCTCAAACTGGCTTAATCTAAAAAAAAAAGGCACGTTTATTGGCTGGATGAATAGTGGCTGGACCATGAGTCTGACTGCCACATATGGGGTGCATCCTCACCCCAAATTTGCTTGCGTGCAATGCTGGGATGCATGTTTTAGAAGCATCTCTTGCCAGATGCCTTCTGCCCTGAACCTGCCTTCTCTAATCAAGAGGCAAAGGTGATGATCCCTATAGCAGCAGACCCCTTCTCATTTGGTGGCATCAATAATTTATCCCAATCAATGGCTTCACAGCCGAGGCAGGATCAGAGCTGCTCGTGGAATCCCTGAAAGGAGCAGAGAGGGGGAGAGAGAGGTGGTCGATACTGCATTTACTTAAGGAAGCCCCAGGGAGGAGCGGGAGCTGCCTGGATCCAGCTGGTTACGCCCTCACACATGGGGCAGCGAAGCCAGTGGGTCCAGCCTGAGCTGCCTGGAGACGGGCTTAGAGCAGAACTGTGTAGGCTGGAGCTTTCTGAAGGCCACGCTCTGTTCAGAAGCAAGAGCTGGTGGCAGGTGGGGCCCAGGAAAGAGTCCCGGTGAAGGAGCCTCTCATTCATTCAACATCCACTAAGCATCACCTTTGTGCCAGCACTGGGGGCTAGTGCTTGAGTCCACACCAGTGGGGTCATCCTGGTGATTTTGCATGCCCACTCCCACAGGGGACATTTGGCAATGTCAGAAGATTTTTGGGTTCGGGGAGTAGGTGTGCTACGGGCATCTAGTGGGTAGAGGCTGTGGGTACTGCTGAATATCCTACAGTACAGAGGACAGCCTGCACAGCCAAGAGCAGTGAGACCCGAAATGTCAATGATACCAAGGTTGAGAAGCCCTGGTCTACCCCAATGAGCAGAGTGAGTCATGGGTAAATATTAAGCCGTTACCATTGAGAGACTGGGAAGAGGCAGTGCATACCATTCTCAGCACAGCGCTGGTCTCATGGCTGTCTCTTCAAAGTTTTGTTTTCATTCCCTTATTTTTGAAGAGGTCAGACGTAGCACAGAATATAAAAATCAAAGAATACAAAAGAGTATACAGAGAGAGTGAATCTCTCTCTCATCCTCTTCTCCAGCCGCTAGCGATGATGATTCATGATTGTTCACTGTGCCAGATCAAGGCTGCAGATGGGAGCTTAAATCAGGGTCCTGTACCTTCCCCCACCCCAACCAGGGGCTGTGCTGTCTGAAGAAAGGGGTGCCTTTTTCTGACCTGTCAAAGGTGCCTCATGGGCCAGCAGGTTGGAAATGAGGAGGGTCTTAAAGAAGTCAGGAAAGTGGGAATCTTACAGTGCACTGGTCTTTTTCTCCCTCCAAACATCTCCCCCGTCCTTAATGTTCTGGAACCCTTCCGGTGTCAGAGAGAAAGATGAAAACCCACCAGGTGCTGGCCTTCCTCTTGCTCTTCGTGATTGCCTCCGGGGCTTCTGAGAACGCCAGCACTTCCCGGGGCTGTGGACTGGATCTCCTCCCTCAGTACGTGTCCCTGTGCGACCTGGACACCATCTGGGGCATCGTGGTGGAGGCGGTGGCTGGGGCAGGCGCCCTGATCACGCTGCTCCTGATGCTCATCCTGTTGGTGCGGCTGCCATTCATCAAGGACAAGGAGAAGAAGGACCCCGTGGGCCTCCACTTCCTCTTCCTTCTGGGGACCCTGGGCCTCTTCGGGCTGACTTTCGCCTTCATCATCCGGGAGGACGAGACCATCTGCTCAGTCCGCCGGTTCCTCTGGGGTGTCCTCTTCGCGCTCTGCTTCTCCTGCCTGCTGAGCCAGGCGTGGCGCGTGCGGAGGCTGGTGCGCCACGGCAAGAGCCCCTCGGGCTGGCAGCTGGTGGGCGTGGCGCTGTGTCTGATGCTGGTGCAGGCCATCATCGCCATCGAGTGGCTGGTGCTGACCGTGCTGCGCGATGCCAAGCCAGCCTGTGCCTACGAGCCCATGGACTTCGTAATGGCCCTCATCTACGACATGGTTCTGCTCGTGGCCGCCCTGGGGCTGGCGCTCTTCACGCTGTGCGGCAAGTTCAAGAAGTGGAAGCAGAACGGGGCGTGCATCCTGGTCACAGCCTTCCTGTCCGTGCTCATCTGGGTGGCCTGGATGACCATGTACCTGTTTGGCAACGCCGAGCTGCGGCGGGGAGACGCCTGGGGTGACCCCACCCTGGCCATTACCCTGGTGGCCAGCGGCTGGGTCTTCGTCATCTTCCACGCCATCCCGGAGATCCACTGCGCCATCCTGCCAGCGCCGCAGGAGAACACACCCAACTACTTCGACACCTCGCAGCCGCGGATGCGGGAGACGGCGTTCGAGGAGGACGTGCAGCTGCCACGCACCTACATGGAGAACAAGGCCTTCTCGATGGATGAACACAATGCAGGTAAAGGGGTCGCCGTGCCGCGGGGTGGGGCTCTGGGACCGCTTCCCCCAAAAGGACTCCCTCCTTCCTCCCTAGTGGGGATGGGTGGCCGCAGGGGCCAGTCCTGGCTGATGGGAGCCACAGATATTGGGCCCGGTACTTTATCTGGCCCAGGGATGGGTTCTTATTTAGCATTTTTTCCCCGGTCCGTTGCCAAAGAATTTAATATCAAAATCTGGGTTTCTCACCTCTTCTGAAAAGTCAGCTCTGGCAGTGCTGGCTTGGCATTCCCACCTGGCAAAGATTGTCTGGAGCTGATCTGAACCAGTGTGCGCTGGAAGGTTCCACCTCTCAGGAGTCGGGGCTGCTCCTTTGTTTTCATTTTAATTCCAGGGTAGTTAACGCACAGCGTTGTCTTAGTTTCAGGGGTACAATATATGATTCAGCAACTCCATACATTACTCACTGCTCATCAGGGCATTTGGAGTCTTGATTCCCTTCACCTGCTTCACCCAACCCCCCAACCTACAACCCCCTCTTCGGTAACCATCTGTTCTCTATAGTTAAGAATCTCTTTTTTGGTTTGTCTCCCGCCACCCACCCCGACCTTTGTTTCTTTGTTTGTTTTGTTTCTTAATTCCGTATATGACTGAAATGGTATTTGTCTTTCTCCGGCTGTTCGTTGTTCTTTTTCATGGCTGAATAATATTCCATTATGTAGATTAGGTATAGATATAGATATAAACCTCATCTTTATCCATTCATCTGTTGATGGACATTTGAGCTGCCACTGCAGAAGACAGTATGGAGGTTCCTCAAAAAAATTAAAAATAGAAGTGCGTGGGTGGCTCAGTCGGTTGAGTGTCTGCCTTCAGCTCGGGCTCTGATGTCCCGGTCCTGGGATCGAGTCCCCAGTGGGGCTCCTTGCTCAGCAGGGAGTCTGCTTCTCCCTCTCCCTCTGCCCCTCTCCCTGCTCCCTCTCAAATAAATCAGATCTTTTTTTAAAAAATTAAAAATAGAGTTACCCTATGATCCAGTAATTGGATTGCACTCCTGGCTGTTTACCCAAAGAAAATGAACACTGATTCAAAGGGATATATACAGCCCTGTGATTACTGCAGGGGTTTCATAATTTAGCTGTTGTAAACAAATATTGTAAATTGTTACTTACGAGAGCTAAATTATGAAAGCAGCCCAAGTGGCTGTTCCTTTAGATGGGAATTCGTTTTGTGTCCACACTCCCCACCACTCCCTATTGCTAGAACTCAGCCACTAGAACATATTAACATTAATTCCCTGGCTACCTGGAAGTGTTTGAGCTTATAGTCCAGGAACTAGATGGGTGCAGGGGATACTGGGGGCAGTTACTTGTGTCTCCTCCCCACCTCCAGCATTCAGGAGTGTATGAATGGGTCCCTAGAGTCAGGGGCCCAGATTCAAGTCCTGCCCTCTGTACTTCTTAGATGTGTGGCTTTGAGCAAATTGCTTTACCTTCCTGAGCATCAGTTTTTCCCATCTGTAAGATAGACTAATGAGAGAATGTACCTCCAGAGCTGTTGTGAGAAGTAGCATCCTGAGGGTCTCCCCCAGGACCTGGCCTCCTGGATGTGTGTCTTGGCTGGGTTCCCCTGAAAGCAGAGCCTGAGACTTGGGGGCAGCTGCCTTCCCCAGGAGGTGTTCCCTGCAAAGGAGAGGGGAGAAATAACCAGACCAGGAAGACAGAAACAACCAGACAAGTCCATCGATGAGCCAGTTACTGATGTGGGCAGCTGGGGCTCGGTCCTGAAAGGAGTGCATGTAGCACGAGCCTCAGACTTGACCTTCCGAATCAGGAGTCTGCAGCATTCGCCATCAAGTCCTCCGTCGCCCCTTGTCACTCATGTCCTCTGTCTCCCACTCTCATTGCCTCTTCCCCCATTACTCTGGCCAAATAAGTACTGCTGGCTTCTGAGAGGTTTGAGGGCACAAGAGATGGAGGCTGTCTGCGTCCCCAGGCCCATGCATCACCCCTGCAGTGGGGTTCAGAGCTGAGCCTGGAGGATGTATTGCGGGCACTCAGAGCCTCCGCGGTGAATGCCTCTGAAGTATCTGTTGAGTCGTTCCTTCAAGTGAGTCGGGTAGGTTCCCAGCACTTGAGATTCAATAAAATTGCCTTTTCTCAGTTGCCTGAGGATTGATCAGGGGCTCTAATGATAATAATAATGGCTACATTAACAGCAGCAGCCATAGCTGTGTGGTGCTGATTACTTAGTACAGTCATTGCTTACTGAGCATTAACTATGTGCCAGGTGCTATTCTAAGTTCTTGACCTCCCTTGCTGCACCCAGTGAGGCCGTCCTATTATTATCCCCATCTTACAGACGAATAAATGGAGACTCTGAGAGGTTCCGGACCTTGCCAAAGACATAGCTGGGAGGTGGCTCATTCCAGATGGCCAAGGTCCCCTTTGCAGTGCTGCTCACCCAGGCAGCTGGGCAGTGTTCCTGGGTCATGACTGCAGAGTCAAGCTTGTGGGGTGACTGCTGAGTGCATCCTGCCTGTCCCCTGCAGGCAGGGGTAAGCACATTCAGCCATCAGATCCTCAAAGGTCACCCAGAGCCCTCCCCACCTGCCCACTTTCCTCTGCACTGGACCAGACCCACGGGAGGGAACACCAACGGCTCCATCGGGGATAGGGCTAGAAACCCTGGTGTGGTCTTTAATGGAGCTGTTTTAATCTTAGTAGGAAGCCCCAGGCCAGCAAGCCCATGTTTGTCAAAGGATTTAGCAGGAATGAGTGTTGGCTCGTGTTCCCAGGACAAGGCGGGGGTCAGGATCATCACTGGGAGCCCCAAAGGCCCTCCAGAGAAGGTGTCCTGAGCAGAGGTCAGGAGCCCAGCTGGTTCCCGGGGTCTGGTGGAGCCACCCCTTCCTGGCTGCCCCCGGAACAGGATCCTTTTTATGAGACCCATGGACTCCCCTTGGACCTGAGAGGTAGTGGCAGCTTCTGGAATGAATGTGCACCTTTGTACATTCATTGGGGGATTTTTGTTTATCACTTTGTCAGATTCTCAAAGCCGTCTGTGGACCCCAGAAGGCTAAGAATCAGTGGTATTGAACCTGAAGGTCTAGTTTACTTGCAGTGAAACGGGAATGCTAGAATGACCCAAGTATTAGGGTCTTCACGAGTAAGGATGGCTAACCTTGGACCAGCTACCATTCTGAGCATTTTAGTGGCTAATCTCATTTAATCCTTACAATAACCCATTGAAGTCCATTTTTCAGACAGAAAACTGAGACACAGAAGGGCTGGGGTCTGAGCCCATGCACGCGGTTTCTGGAGCCCCGTGCTTGATTAGTCTACCACAGAATTACTCATCTCTCTTCAAAGCACTTTAGTGATCCTGAGCTCACTGGTTGGTTTACCAGGACGACTTTGTGGCTTGAGAAAGCAGGGTTTATCAGTCCCATTTTACAGAGTGGGAAACTGAGTTCCAGGGCTGTCAGGCAACATGTTTAATTAGGCTCACACTCTAAGAGCAGGGAGGGGGGGAGTTGGTTTTCTACTATGTGCATTTTTTTTCTTGTGAAAATGCAGCCAGTCCTTTCTATCCACATAAGATCCAGAGATCAAAGGTATCTGGGACCCAGGTGAGAGCCAGCAGTACCAGGGCTGGCACACTGGGTGATGAGGGGGTGCTGGGGGGGGTCCTAGAGGTGCTCCCCAACCCCATCTGTTTCACATTCTGACACATTCCAAAGCCAAGGAAGTTGTCTTTCTGTCCCCTCTTTCTTTTCCCAAAATAAAACCAGTCTTTTCATTCCACTTTGGTGACAAAAACTAGAATAATCATCTAGAAGTTTCAGGAAGTAAAAATAACAAAAATCGCTCAAACTCCCGTTATCCAAAAGCAGCTACTGCTATTTGCTCCCATTTTGCCAGACATCTCTCAGTGAGCACACAATCTCTCCTTCCCTCCCTCTTTTACACACACACACACACACACACACTCCAGTCCCGTAGACAGGTTCTTAACCTAGCTGTACACTTGGGCAGCTAAAAAAAATTACCAGTGCCCGCCCCCTCGTTCTGTCTGTTTGGGTTCAGGTTTCTCAAGCTTTCCAAAGGATTTGAAGATGTAACCACCGATCTAAGTGGTGTTCTGTGGTGTGTTTGCTTAGGTCAATATTGTATCATGGACGGAGGCCTTTCCAGGTCAGTGACTGCAGAGCTCTAGTATCCTTTCCATGATGCAGAGCTTTCCTTGGGCACAGTAATTTATTTTTCTGATCCTCAGCTGGTGGATATTCCACTTGTTTCTGACTTTCCATATAAGTAATGTTGCAGTGAACTTCGATCTTTGTGCCCTTGATCAATTAACTTCTTGCAAGACCAAAAAAACCCAAAAAACCAAAATACCACCAAACCAACCACCACCTTCTAGACATGCACAAAAGCGTCTGTACCTTTAAATCTTGATATATACTGCCAGATGGCCCCCTAAAAGTTACACTCATTTTCTGCCCCCGCCAATAACTGTATGAGGGCCCGACTCCTTCACTCACCTTGCATATTATCAGACTTTGTTTTAATAGCCCTGTTTTGGATCATCCCAAATGTGTGTCAACCAAAATTCACACGGGACCAGGCAAGATGGGCCCCAGGCAAAGACAATTCCGTCAGAAAGCTCACATGAGCTAAACTGGAGTGCTGGCTAGGATTGTCCTTGTTCTAGAAACCCTTGCTTTGCTGGCTGGGGAACCTCTGGGCGTGTTCCCTTGCCACTGTGAGAACAACTATTGTCATCTTTGGTGCTGACCTCAGCCAGCTTGTATTTTTGGGAACCAGGCCCCAGTAGGGGCCTTGCCCAGGAGTTACAGCTGGCCCTCTTTCTTTTGCGCTTTAGCCAGCTAGCCTTTTGGGCCCTCTTCCCTTGAGAGTCAATCTTGACGTCTTCAAGAGATGGGAAGGGCATTTCCCAGGTGGCCTGTGGCTCAGTCAAGCCCCAGTGTCCTCTGCTTCCAGGTTTCCTTCCCCCGAATGAGATCCCAGGTACATAGAGCACTTTATCAGCCTCCTGCTTATTAATAAGTATCAGCAAGGCATGAGGTATGTGACGAAAGTTGAAAATGCACCGAAGGATGTAGCACCTCAGATCACATCTTGGAAAGCGTTAATGAGGCATATTAAATGTTCACCTTTCAAAGGAGCAATAAAGAAAAAAGGTTCTTTCTTTTAGGGGATTTGGGCTCTCTGATCTCCTTAGGGCCAAGGGCTATTTAAACTTGGACTCTTAGCTTTCTGGTGTGTGGCCCTGAGTCAGCTTTGAGGGAGGGCCCATGTAGCCTCACCGGCAGGGTCTGGATAGGAGTAGGCCGGCATTCAACCTATAAACTTAGATCCCTGTAGGGAAGCTTTTATGAGCCCTGCTTGCCTTTCACAGCTGACCCAGGTCAGAGTGCAGTGTTAGGTGGGACACTTGCAGGGGCAAGTAATGAAAAAACCTGATTTGAACTGGCTTAAACCAAACCAAAACACAAGAAGGAACCAATGTACTGGGGATCAGGCTACAGGAATCATTAGATCAAGGAGGCTCGGGTGATGACTAGATTTGATCTTTCTCCATCTCTTGGCCCTGTTAGTATCAGGGCAGCCCACAACTCTAGGCTTAGACAGAGTCCCAGTGGAAAAGAGGATCGTTTCCCAGCAAAAATCCCAGAGTTGGCTCTGAATGGACCTAATTGGCCAGATTGAAGTCACATGCTGACCTCAGGCCAGGGTAGAAGGTGGTCATAGCAACACTTGGGGCCAGGGCACCCACAGATGGCTGGTAGAGTCGAGCCTTTGTTTCTTTGAGGAAAATGTGTTGGGGTCAGATTCTCCCAACACAGCTGGCCGGGTCTGTGCTTTATAAGGAAAGAGTGCTATTCGGCGTTCCCTCTCTAGGGACTGAGACTAGTAAGAGCCCAGGAACTACCTCGTCTGCCCCCCGGGTGCCTCTCCCTGGCTCCCCCTTCTCTACTTCCTGGGAGAGGTATCTCCTTGCTTAGCTCATGTATAAACAGCTGCTTGAAGGCTTGGATGGAGCTGCTAGAGCCAGAGAGGTTTACCTGTGGCCAGAGACATTCGCTCCCCACTGTGCCTCAGTGTCTTAGGCCCAGCTTGGGCTGAGCTGCCTCTCTCTAATGTCACTTAAATTCAGGTTGCTTCTAAGTAAGTGTGATGGTTGAAAACAGTATTTGAAGCCAGCAATGTGGGATGGTTAAGAACACAGGTTCTCTGCCTGGGTTTTGGATGCTGGTTTTGCCTCCTTCCAACTGTATGACCTTGGGCTAGTAACTTAATCTCTCTGTGCCCCGTGTAAAATGGAAATAATGAAAGTACCTATTATGGTATAAAGCAGACTCCCTGCTGAGTGCAGAGCCTGATGCTATGTGGGGCTGGGGCTGCACTCGGGCTAGGGGGGGGGGGGCTCCCCTGAGATCATGACCTGAGCCGAAACCAGGAGTTGGAGGCTGAACCAACTGAGCCACCCAAGTCCCCCTCTTTGGAGACTTTAAGTGAGGCTTTTCTTGGCAAAACACGATTAGTGCCTTCAACGAGAATGAAAATAATGGAATCCGTGTTACAACGGAGATGGACTTTTGTTTTCACAGTGCTCCAACATTCTGCATTGGTTTTTAATAGACTATCTTTTTAAAGTAATTTTAGTTTGACAGAAAAACTGAGCAGGAATCACAAGGAGTTCCCAAATGCCCTTATTATTAACAGCTCGCCTTAGTGGTACCTTTGCTACTGTTGAGGAATCAGTATTGATCCATTATTATTAGCCAAAGTCCACAATTTACATTTTAGAGCTCACTCTTTTGCTTTTACAGTATCGTAAAGCATAATTTCACTGCCCTAAAAATGCCCTGTGCTCAACCTGTTCCTTCACCACCACTGCCCCCCGCCCCAATCATTAGTCTTTCGGCGTTGTCTATACTTTTGCCTTTTCACAATGTCCCAGTTGGAATCACACAGTATGCAGCTTTTACAGACTGGCTTCTTTGACTTACCAATATGTGTTTGTTTCCTCCATGTCTTCTTGCGTAGTTTGGGTTTTCTCTACAAAAAAGGAAATTTAGGTCTCTAAAAGTACACAGCAAATAGGAGCGCCATTTACACACCTCTCTCGGGTTAAGAAGTGCTGACGTATTTTTGCCACCTTTGCTACAGCTGTCCCTTTTTTCCTGTTTAGAAATACCCTGTCCCAGAGGGTTGGAGCCCCTGTGTTCCCTTCCCTGTCACTTTCCCACGAAGACAGCCTCTGTCATATACTTGATGTCCACGCTCTTAGGGTTGTCTACCTCTGTGTATCCAGAAACGGTGACCGGGGTTGAATGGTGTGATGTTGAACTTGACATGAAAGACACTGTGTGGTGAGAGAGGAGACCTCTGAGGGATGTCCCCCATGGCCTGCAGGGGCTGGAGGGGGTGGGGTAGAGGCTCCACCCTGCCCCCCACCCCAGCAGCCTGCTCCCTGGATTCTACAAACTTCCCAACCCCACTGAGATGGGTCAAGCTCCAAGAGAGCCAGAGAACAAAGCCCTTTTGTGACTTTTGTTTTGAATCTGGCTTGTGACAATGGGGAGGGGTGGCAAGGGCTTGGGGGGGTGTGCGGGGGGGGGGGGGGGTGGATGTGTGCGGGGAGCATGGTGTTGATGCCAGAGAAGAAAACAAAATCGCGGGTTGTTTTTTGTTTTGGTGTTGTGTTGCTGCTTCCTACCTCCCTCAGCCCTCCGAACAGCGGGATTTCGCAACGGCAGCTTGGGAAACAGACCGAGCGCTCCGTTCAGAAGCAACGTGTATCAGCCCACTGAGATGGCCGTTGTGCTCAATGGAGGGACTGTAAGTATCAAGAGGTGATGTTTTGGCCGGAGGCCCAAAAGCGATCCGTGTTGGGGGCAGCTTCGACGGGGGCATCCTGCTCTGTGGAGGCTGCGTACGGCCCCGCACACACTGGCCCACGTGGACACCCCTTGCAGCTAGAATGCATGCAGTGCTTCCATTTCTCTTCCCCTCTCTACCCCGTTCTCCATGCACGGAAGATGCACCTATACTTAGTGAACCATCTGTGTGGGTTCCTTCGAGAGAGTCCCTGTTTCTTAGGGCTCCTGTACCCCGCGAGTCTGGCTTTCATTATTGCACAAGATGCCCACCTCTGCTCCCTGGGAGGTGACTTTTAGGAAAAGCCCAGAGTTGTGAACCACCACCACCCCCCCCCCCCCCCGGCAGATTTTGCTGACATCCAACCTAGCGTACCCCCGTGTGTCCCCCCACCCCATCTCTGTGCCCCAGCTGGATACCGGGTTCCCCTACCTCCACTCCTTAAAAGATGTCTTAAGAAACCGGAGCAATTATCATTTCTCCCCCTGCGGGCACAAAAACAGATTTTACTATCTGATGCCAAACAGACCTTCAGCAGAATTGTCATTGTTTACATTTTGCCTCCGTGCAAATTACATCATTTTGTTTCTCCAGCAATCCAAAGACACACTGTCATTCCCACATTTAATTTCCAAACATAGCTACATGCTTCCTCAGAAACAATGCATAAAGCCAGTTTACATGTGTAAATTGGACTTCCATTCCTCTATCATGTGCCAATTCCATAACTCAACCTGAGCTTTTTTTCTTTTCTTTTCCTTTTTTTAATGTAAGTCGGGGATGGTCTTTGATCTCTGGAGGGAATTTGGGTTTTCCTGGCCTTTTGAATGGTATGCGAGGCATTGGTTTGCACTGGTTTGGAACAGGCTCAAAGACAAACAGACTCACAGATTTGCTTTCTGAAAACCCCCTGCCATCCCTTGGGCTGTTTTATTATTGTCGGGAGCCAAGAAAAAGCCTGACTCGAAAGCATTCTGCCTGTGTGTTGTAATAAATAATGTTAGAACCCCCGTCAGTCACTCTTAAGCTCTCCTAGGCTCTTCGAGGCCAGTGGGTGTAAAAACACTGTGGACTTAGAGAAAAGCCAAGTGGGTTTCTGAGTGAGGACACATTCATTCGGGATGTATGATTATAGAAAAGAGGACCCAGCTATCCCTAGAATTGAGCCGTGTCACACACACCGGGTTGCCGCTTTTCTTGGGAATTCTTCAGACCCTTAGAAAAAAGCAAGATAACTTATCTTTGGCACATTGTTAACGAATTGGTTTCTGATGTTGACTTTGCAAAGCACGAAGTTCTTAGTGTGTTGTCCTTGTTTCCAGATCCCAACTGCTCCGCCAAGTTACACTGGAAGACACCTCTGGTGAAAGACGTTAAGTTCCAGAGAATAAGAATCTCTCTTACCGATTTTATTCCCTGGCTGTGTCTTTCTTGAGGGAGAAATCAGTAACAGGAGCCGAACAAGGCTGCCTCACAGCCGGGAGATCTGGAAATCCTACACAAGGGGATTTTGTGTAAATGTGAACACTGCTGAACCTAAAAGCTAACACCGACTGCCCTCCGTCCCCTGCCACACACACACACACACACACACACACACACACACACACACGTAATACCAAACCAACCTCAATCCCTGCAAACTAAAGCAAAGCTAATTGCAAATAGTATTAGGCTCACTCAAAAATGTGGCTGGGAAGACTGTTTCATCCTCCGGGGGTAGAACAGAACTACATTCACAGTCGGTGGACCGGGCTGGTGTTGGCTGACTGTGGAAGTCCCCACACCACCACCCCTCGGCAGCAAGGGCTGGACCTCAGGTGGCCTTTTTTGAGACGACTGTTTCACGGAGAGGACTAATGGGGACTTATCCACCAGCTTGCCTGTTGGTTTGCACATTTCAGGGGGGTCAGGAGCACTTAACGGAGTTGTGGGTGTGATCCTGGGGTGAGGCCCAGCCAAATCACAGCATGAGCTTTACAGCAGTAGTGGGGGAGGGGCCCCAGCCTGTGCCAACGAAGAGAAGGCTATCTGGGAGTTGAAGTGACTGTCGCATTTAAAAAGTGGTGACCCACCACTGTTCCCTCTCTGGGCCTCCTGCTGCAGGTCTACGGCAGAAAAGCATGCCCACCTCCCTCCTTGGAGCCAGAGCGATATTCCCGCTTGGGGCAACAGTCTTTTTCCCTCGATGAGCTCTCGCTCCTCCTGTTCTTGCCCTGCTCCCCGACCCCAGAGCCCTTTCCCAGTTTTATTTCCATGTTCATTTCCAAAGCTCAGATGGGCTGTCAGCTGACAGCGCCCCCGCCCCCCGGTTGGCAGGCCAGAAGGCAGGTGCCACAGTGATTGTCTGTGATGATGTCACATGGCAGGGCTTCCCAGGGGAACCGGGACACTCTGCTGCCTAGCATGCAGTGAGTTCTCAGGTGTTAGACGTTGACGGAGTGCAAGGTCCAGGGACGGCTGGAGCACTCCAGAGAGGTTCTTGCTGCTTCTGGAGGGTATGTGGGACATGTTGTGACTTGGTTTTCTGTGAGTTCCATGCAAATGGTTCTCTTCAAAGCCCATTGTTTCTGTCATGGTTTCCATCTGTCCTAAGCAAGTCATTCCTTTGTTATTCGGCATTTCCAACATCTCGGCCATTAAAAGCCCCATGTTCTCTGCACTGTTTGGCCAGCATAATCACTAGCAGTGACACAAAGCAAAGAGTTTTATCTTGACGGCATGAAATGTATAAATGAGGGTGAGTCCTTTGGCATATACTCTAATGATTCTATTGCTTTTTCTATAAAACAACCCTTAAGCCTTTAACCTTTAAAGAAAATGAAAAAGGTTAGTGTTGGGGGGGGGTGGGAAACTGACCTCTTCATAAGCCAATATGTCTGAGCTGTTTTAATAAACCTTCTGATTTTTCTCAAGGCCCTAGTCTCTGCTGTGTCCCGTCCTTGCCAGGGTCCCCTTCCCCACTGCCACCTTGCAGAGCGACGGGGGAAACCAGGCTCATTTGGCCTCCCTCCGTGGCTCTCCTTCAAGTTTTCCATCCAGCTGGTGCATTTCCTTGTGTTGCCACGCATGAGGAAGAAAAAGCATGGCACCAGAATGCCACCCCCTACCCGACCTTTGGGAAACAGCCCACCCCTGCCCAGAGCATGTGCTTGCTTCTAGAGAATCAGATTCCAATCCTCTCTTGAGGCGCGTCATTGGCGGACTGGAAACTGGGAATATTGGGGAGGAGAGGGAGGGAAATAAGCTAGGACCCGGGGTGGGGATGGGGGTGGTGGTTGCATGCAGACCCAGGATTGTGGAAATACAGAAATCTCCAAACGCCTCGGTCCAGTCCGGTGAAAAACCACAGCAATACACATTCTCGTGCCAGGAAATGGTTGCTTACCCCCGCTCTCTGGAGTCCTTTGGAGCTCTCTGATCCCATCAGTGATTCCGTCTGCAAGAGCCCCCCCTCCCCCCCTTGCAGAAGGGAGCAATTCACCCGATCGTTTTCTCTCTCAGTTCTTGGTGGTCCAGGCGGATAAGGTGAGCACAGCATAAATGGCTACAAGGGGGAAAGTAACGTTTCATCAACATAACCACAGAACCAGCTTTGTGCCATGGGAGACCTCACTTACGGAGACCTTTTCTCCCCCCCTTTCTTTTTAATTCTCTGATACATTATTGCGCTTCTGGATTTTGTTTTATTTTGGCTTTAAGGTTGAGAGTGGGGTGGATGCCCTCCCAGTGGGGCAGAGGTGGGGAGTGAGGGCGGAGAGCAGAGAACGGGTATTTTCCTAATGACTCCACCTGAAGGGTACAAAGAGACCTCTTTGCCAAGAGACTGGCTGCCAGCTGGCCCCGCGGAGCAAACTTTAAATACAAAATCCAGTGGCATCTCTGTTTATGGAAACAACACTTGTCGAGGGAAAATGACCTGAAGGAGAGCATCTGTGATCAAAATACCTAATTGTAAGCACAAATCTTTCTGTGTCCGGTTATTAAAATCACTCTGGGACTATAACAGCCACGCTTGTCTCTCCCCCGCCCCCCGCCTTTTAATAGAAAATGGTCATTCTATCCTGGTTACCTCCACTGGATGTGGAGGCAGTGAGGGAATCAGCTCAGAGAATTGACAAACTGGGGAAATGTGGGGATCCCGTGCTTTTAGCACAGACTCCGTCTGGGCCCAGCAAACAAGGGTAAACTTGGGGTGGTCTTCTAGGTCGGCCAGTGCTGAGTTGAACCCTAAACTGAAGGGGGAGTGTTGTGGCTTTTATAATCCAATGATGCAATGATTACACCAGCTTACAAGAGTTCTGAGCAGGTGCTTTTTATTAATTGATAAAGAGCTAAGGCTCGTTTTTGATAGATAATATATATTTATTAAATGTATTAATGTGTGTTTTATAATGTACCTTTATCCTCCCCTGGCTGACTGTTGCATACTTATTAAAAAAAAACAATCGTTAAAGAAACTTCAAGACAATCAACGTGTACCATAAATGACTGTATATAAACATGACAAATTTAAAGGTTGTAAAGCATGGGCAGATAGGTTTTATTTTCAAAATGCTGTTCTTAACACAAAAATAAAGGCTTTCCTATTTACTTAAGATGTGTGCTAGCTTGTCAAAACCACCCAGAATAACTACGAGGCTTTTGGATTTGCCTGGAGGCTCAGTCTGTGGCAATTTGAACGGGGGAATCCTGGTTCACAGCAAACCACAGAACAAATGAGGGTAATAAGTTAGCTTAGCCACCAATGAGGAACTTTCTATAGTACTCTGGGGGCTTGACAACCAAAATCCTTTGTCTGTCACTGTCTGGGTGTCTTCAACTTGTTGGATTTGCAGTCAGAGTTAAGAGTCCGTCTCCTCTGCAAGTGGTTGTAGGCAATACGTCTTTTTTATGAAGAGAATACTCACCAGATAAACCTAAAGCCCATGGCAAAGGTTTGGGACTCGAATTTAAATACCAGTCTTTGCCAAGGCAGCCAGAAGTGGGAAACTGGAAACTAAAACACTTCAGCGTTTCTTGGATCTAGAGTTTGTTGTATATTTTAACGGCGGTTGGTGTAGAAGAATATACTGGAAGCACTGAAGAAATAATAATAGGTAAAATAATAAAATTTGGAGATAATGCAGAAAGTTAAGATTCGTACTCTCCTAGGATAAACTATATGCAGTAAAGCATGTTTGCAACAAATCCTGGCTTGTGCAGAAAAGGTTCTGTATTCACATGTACCAAATCTAGTCGTTTAAAAAAAAAATCAACAGAGAGGAAGCATAATTTGTACGTTTTCCTCACGTAGGGTCCTTGAAGTTCCAAAGGGAGAAGATCCCCCAGTAGTTAAGGTGGTGGAGTCGTAGGTGCAATTTCCTCATCGTCTTCCATTTTGCATTTCACTACAAAGAAATGAAAGAGAAAGTCAGAATCAATTTATATACCCAGACAGACTTGTGTGATTTTGCAAACAGCAAACTCTGATGTGTGGAGGTCCACGGCATTGGAACTCACTGAGCACCTGCTCTGGTTCTGGGGCCATGGACCTACCGGGGAAGAACGCGAGGCCACTGTGTTCCAAGGACAGAGTCGAAAGCTTCAACCATGTAATGTTCATGGCTATTCTTTTTGTCCCCCAGTTTTATTGAAAAATAATCGACATACACCGCTGGATAATTTTAAGGCAGATAGCAAGATGGTTTGATTTACATATATGGTCAAACATTTACTCCAATGGGGTTCACTGACCCCCACCTTCTCACACAGATCCAATAACAAGAAAATCTTGTGATGAGAACGCTTGGGATCTACTCTCTTCACAACTTTCCTATGTATCATTCAGGAGTGTTAGCTGCAGTCATTTTGTTGTACATTAGAGCCCTAGTGCTGATTTATCATGTAACTGGAGGTTTATATCGTCCCTGGTAACCACAAGTCTGATCTCTTTTCCTGTGAGTTTGAGTTTTGTTCTGTTTTTTTTTTTTTTTGTTTAGATTCCCCATATAAATGAGATCATACAGTATTTGTCTTTCTTTACCTGATTTATTTCATTTAGCATAATGCCTTCAAAGTCCATCAAGCTATTCTTAATTTAGTTCAGTAGAAGGTCAAAAGTGTTCTTTGCGGGTCAGGGAAACTGAAGAAAGGAAGTTTTACTGAAGACGATGACACATTCCAGGCTCTTGACTCCGTCCAATCTGTCACCACTCACCTTGCTCCCCCACCCACCCAAAATTAAAATCTCAGGATAACACTGGGGTGAATGCAAGGTCAGAAGGGAATCTCTTCCAGTCTTTCATGGTCTGGAAAAGAATGTGATCTGGGGGATTTCCTGCATCGGCTAAACAGGAAAGTTGGCAGAACACAGGACAGCACAACTTGTAAGGGAAATTGTCCCAATAGGGAAAAGCCCCTTCCCTAGAAAAATAGGGAAACCAGTCCCCCAGGGTGGGGGGAGGGGGAGTCCCTTTAGAAAGACCCTCTCATTTAAAAAAAAATTTTTTTAAGGTTTTATTTATTTATTGGAGGGACAGCGTGCGCTTGCGCAAGTCGGGGGGTTCAGGTAGGGAGAGAGAGAGAATCAGGAATCTCTAGCAGCTTCCGTGCTGAGCACAGAGGCCAAAAGCAGGGCTTGATCTCAGGACCTCAAGATCATGACCTAAGCTGAAATCAAGAGTTGGTTGCTTAACCAGCTGAGTCGCCCAGGCGCCCCCAAGAAAGACTCTTGTTTTTTTTTTTTTTTTTTTTTTTTTTAAGATTTTTTATTTATTTATTTGAGAGAGAGACAGTAAGAGAGAGCATGAGCGAGGAGAAGGTCAGAGAGAGAAGCAGACTCCCCGTGGAGCTGGGAGCCCGATGCGGGACTCCATCCCGGGACTCCAGGATCATGACCTGAGCCGAAGGCAGTCGTCCAACCAACTGAGCCACCCAGGCGTCCCAAGACTCTTGTTTTTAAGAAGTTTTTGTTTCTAGCGTTCCAAGTGCTTGTCCTGGACATTAATGCCTGAAGGTTCTTCTGAGTAAAGTCACAGGCTCTGATCACACATGGGGAGGAGTGTTGTAGCCGAAAGAGTGTTGTTAGCGTGTAGGGCACAGGTTTTGATCCAACCAGACCCAAGCATGGACTGAGGTGGGGACACCATCACGGGCAACACAGTTACTTCCTGTTGGATGTGGACTGAAAAGCTTTCAGCAGCCCAGGCTAGCACAGCAGTCCTCAAGCTGGGGCTTTCGAAGGGTATTTGGTCATGGTTTATTCAAAGAGAGTCACCCTCCAAGTCCTCAGCTGTGGACAGTGTGGACGTGCGGTTGGTGGGGTTTATATAGATTCCCTTTCCTACCTTCCCTGGTCTTGGCACTGGCTAGTGTGTAAAAAATCCCCAGGTGGCAAACAAGAAGGCAATCAGTCCACCAGAGTCTCCTTCCCGTGTTTTCTGTGTTTAATAATTATCAAAAGTTAAAGTGTATTTATTTGGCTTTGTGCATTACTAATGACTTAATAACTCAAACTAGAAAAAGTATTTTTAATACTTAGAACCTGTGGTCACTGGAAATTTTAAAGAATTGTTTTGAGTGGGGGGTGCCTGGGTGGCTCAGCCGGTGAAGCCTCTGCCTTTGGCTCAGGTCATGGTCTCAGGGTCCTGGGATCCAGCCCTGCATCTGGTGCTCTGCTCAGCAGGGAGCCTGCTTCCCCCTCCCCCATCTGCCTGCCTCTCTGCCTACTTGTGATCTCTCTCTCGGTGTCAAATAAATACAATCTTTAAAAAAAAAAAAAAAAAAGAATTGTTTTGAGTGTATACACCGTTTTTTGTTTCATATACATACAAAAGCTGTCCAAGTAACCACCGTGAATATCCCATGTGCCTCTAGATCCTATTGACAATGGTCCTTCAGAGCCAAGGATGCTCTATGCCTCTGCAGGTGCTTTCCCAGGATCCTGCTGATCCATGATGTGATCCGGATGGGAAAGTTGAGCAACTGAGTGGGGATGGCAGATTCCCAACTGGTAGGCCTTGTCAATTTCCACATTCGATTTTAAGCTATCAGCCTCATCAGAGCTGGGAGGCGGTCTGCTCCACCCTATGGAACAGCTCAGTTCTGGGCTGCTCTGGGTCCAGACAGGGAGGTATGCGGGAAAACCTCAGGGGCAAGATAGTGCTCTAGGCAGGGTCAGGGGAAGCAGCACTGTTCCCAGCATCACTGGGAAGCTGTTAGAAGTGCAAATCCAGGGGCGCCTGGGTGGTTCAGTGGTTTAAAGCCTCTGCCTTCGGCTCCGGTCATGATCTCAGGGTTCTGGGATCGAGCCCTGCATCGGACTCCCTGCTCAGTGGGGAGCCTGCTTCCCCCTCTCTCTGCCTGCCTCTCTGCCTACTTGTGATCTCTCTCTCTCTCTTAAATAAATAAAATCCTTAAAAAAAAAAAAAAGAAGAAGAAGAAGAAGCGCAAATCCACAGTTCCACCCACACCTAAAGAATCAGCAGCAGTGGAGCCCAGCCAGTTTGTGTTGTCAACAAGCCCCGCCAAGGGATGACGGATACATCAGAGTTTGACCCGCTGCCGCTGGTTCTCCACCTTGGTTGTGTTTAAGAATTACCTGAGCTGCGTCTAGCCTATTAGTGCCTGGGTCTCACCCTAGACATTCTGATGTAATTGGTCTGAGGCCCGGGTATTGAACAGTATTCAAAGTTCCCCTATGTTGCTAATGCTCAGTCAGTGTTGAAAAACCCAAACTGGGGTTGGAGTCCCTTAAAAAAAAAAAAAAAAAAAAGTGACCATAAAGACCCTTACAGTTCAGAAGAGCCTAGAGTTCCCCTCCATGTCTCAAAATGGAAGCAGTTTGATGACCTCTCTGGCCCACAGTTGGCAGACAGTCGCTAGAGGCTTCCAGTAGCCAGAGAGGGAAGGAAGACTGCTGGGAAGAATTCAGCCTTTGGGTTTTCTGTTGTTCCTCAGTCCTGCCTGAAGGAAGAATTCACCTGCTCCCCTCTGTCCCCGTATCAACCAATTCCTGCCCATGTCTTGATAACCTCTCTTAGCCACCCATATACTTCGGCTTTGCCTGGGGAAAAAGCCCTTATTATCTTTTTCCAATTATTACACAAGCGTCTTGAGAAAGGAGAGCAGAGAGTGAGGCTAGGACCGCTCCTCCAAACTGAAAAATCAAAATACTATCTAGAGTTGATGGACTGGAAATAAAGATGGATGTGGAGCTCCAGGATGGAGTCACCTGGGGATATCTGAACGTCCTCAATGCCCACCCCAGCCAGTCAGGTCAGAGTTGCTGGAGTGCGGGGCCTCTCCACTGGTGTCCCCACCCTGGGGAAGTGGCATTATCCAGTGACACTGAGTATGCACACTCCCCACAATGCAGCGACTGCTCTCCTTTTGCTGTCCCCCGGGGAAACCCTTGCACACACGTCTGAGCCACGTGGATGTCCACGATAGCAGGAAGCTTCAAAGAACCCAAATGTCAATCAATAGCTGCCTGGATAAACAAATCGTGGTCTGCCTGAACGGTGAGTATACAGCAGGGAACGTGAATAAACCACAGCTACACCTGTTGCCTTAGATGCGCTCACCCACGTTGAAGGAAAGGTGGAAGGTGCAGGGTAATACGTATAGTGCGATTCTATTTGCAGCAGATCTAAATACCGAGGAGTGCCTCTAAAGATGAGGAAAACTCTAAAAGAGGCCAGAGAACGGGGCCTCTGGCTGGCTCAGTAGAGCATGTGACTCTTGATCTCAGGGTTGTAAATTCGAGCCCGTGTTGAGTGTAGAAATTACTTAAAAATAAAATCTTTAGGGGCACCTGGGTGGCTCAGTGGGTTAAGCCGCTGCCTTCGGCTCAGGTCATGATCTCAGAGTCCTGGGATCGAGCCCCACATCGGGATCTCTGCTCAGCAGGGAGCCTGCTTCCTCCTCTCTCTCTGCCTGCCTCTCTGCCTGCTTGTGATCTCTCTCTGTCAAATAAATAAATAAAATCTTTAAAAAATAATAATAAAATAAAATCTTTAAAAAAAAAAAAAAAAAGGGCAAGAGAACAATTAGCCCAAAAGTCAGGATAAGTGGCTTCACTGGGGGAGAAGAAGCTTTAAAGGTGTTGACAGTATTCTATTTCCTTAACTGGGATGGTAGTTATACATGAGTGCTTGCCCCAGAGTTATATGTGCATTGTGGTCAATATTGTATGAATCTTTCCCCTACCCCCCAAAAAACAGGTAAAAAGAAATAAAAATGGTATGTTACTTGAAATGACAAAGCCAACTAATAAACAGAAAAGAACAATTTAACTGCTTTGGGAGGGTGGAGATGGGGTATAAGTGAACTCGCCCTCATCTGTCATAGCAGGAAATCAGATACTGTCTAAAATCATATCTATCATATCGAAAATCACAACTATTCAGAGAGGAACAGCTAAGAGCTCAAAGTGAATGCTGTAGCAGAGGGTGTAAAAGGGATGACGCTGGGTATGTCCTTCTGTCCATCCTCCACAGTAGTCCTCCCTTATCCTTGGGGGACAGGTTCCAAGACCCCCAGTGAATGCTCATAGCCAGCAATAAGGCAGGGAGATGGGTACTGTCTTTTAACCATGGGAACCATGTGCAGGGATTAAAAGTTAAGAAACAGATAAAAGTCTCCCCTTGGTGGTTTTCTTCCTCATTTTGGCAGAACAGAGCCTTGCACAGGTAGGTCCTCAGGTGGGTAAAAGGAGGGAGCTTGGAAGGAGGCAGCAGGGGAGGAGAAGGTGGCGATGACTGAACGAAAGAACCTGGTTTCCATTTTAGTTTAGAGACATCATCACGGTTGGCCTCCAACACCAACAGACAGATGCCTCCGTGCCCCTGCACCGTCCTTGTCCCCCTCAGCAGGCTGGTGCACAGCCAGTTCCGGAAGGGCTGGAGAGTGGAAAATCCCAGAGACAGGAGCCAGCCCTTCAGCTTCAATTAAAGGCAGTGTGACAAGAAAGGCTCTGCATACTAATGAGACTTGCTAGGGTTTTCCTCCTCTCAGTCGCCCTCCTTCTCTCCTGTTCCAGTCAGTGACCAGGCTGAGAATTCCGGACAGTTGGGAGAAACTGCCTAAGGCTTGAGACACAGGAAATTCAGGGACCAAGGGGTCATGCAGCCTCTCACTCGGGTTGCCCAGATGTGGCCTCAGAACGAAGCATCGCCTGGGACAGATCCCTGGGCTGCTCTAGACCTTGAGAAGCAGATTCCAGGAGTGAATCCTGGCACTCAACATCCCCCACCTCGTGCTCTGAGTGATCCCTTTGATGTGACGGGTTTGGGAAAGCGCACGCTACGGCTCCGCCAGCACTCAGCACCTGTCTCCCGAGGGCCCAGGTGCAAGATGGTGCTGGGAGAGCAAGACAGACAAGGCCTGCCCGGTGCTTGACACGGAGTCTGGGCCTGAGTTAGGCACTCAGTAAACATGACCTATTATTATTATCTTTAGGGCGTAGTCTTGGATCTCCAGGAGCTCACAGTCCAGAGGGGGAAGCAGAAAAATAAACAGGGGATTACAAGAGCCAAGAGATGCGCACACAGCACAGGGAGAAGTCATGACCTGAGCTGAAGGCAGACACTTAACGACTGAGCCACCCAGGTGCCCCAAGAAAACTCAAAAAGCATTAACTAGCCCCCCAGTTGCTAGGATTCGAGGTAAATAATACAAGCAGACACTTCTATGGCACTGTTCGAGCCCTTCACACATATGAAGTGATGGTGAGCTAAGTGCCATGATTCTCCCGTCTGACAGACAGGGAGACCGAGGCCCACGGGTTATGTGGCTTGCCCATGGTCACACCATGGGCTCTCTGGCTCCTGCATTTGTGCTTTTAACCCCTGCAAGGTCATGGTCTTACAGTGTCTCTCACCAGTAGATGAAGATTTCCATACTCAAAGATGCCACAACGAGACTCGCAGACAAAGGTGTTCACTACCCTGTTGTCTTACCACAAAAACAGCTTGGGGACAACCTAAAGGCCCAACAGTGATTGGGAATGATCCAATCATTGGGGAATGAAGAGGTGTCTGACAATTTATAAACTTGGTAAAACATATGAAGTCACTAAAACAAAGTGATGCTTTTGCCAAGTTCAAAGGAACAGGGAGAAATGTCAAGCGGAATACAGTGAAGCACATTTTCTGCAAATTTTGACGATGCAGATTTTAAAATTGCTCAATACCAAAGGTTAACATTGTCTCCAAGGGGGACACCAAGGCTCTGTCTGTTGGTCTGGAAGCCAAACAGGATGATGTTTCTAAAGGGTAAAAGTGGAAACCAGTTTCTTTCACTCATTCTACTCTGCCCCTTTTTTCCCAACTCCCTTTCTAAAAAAATTTTTTTGGAGAACAAATGACTCCTATTTTACATTTACTCCTGGTTGGGGCCTTCCAAAGTATGTCATTAAAATGGGTGGTTTTTTTTGGTGGGTACCTGAGTGGCTCAGTTGGTTAAGCAACTGCCTTAGGCTCAGGTCATGATCTGGAAGTCCTGGAATCGAGTCCTACATCGGGCTCCCAGCTCCATGGGGAGCCTGCTTCTCTCTCTGACCTTCTCTCCTCTCATGCTCTCTTTCACACTCTCTCTCTCTCTCTCAAATAAAAAAATAAAATCTTAAAAAATATATATTTTGGTAGGGGCCGCCTGGGTGGCTCAGTTGGGTAAGCATCAGCCTTTAGCTCAGGTCATGGGCTCCGGGTCCTGGGATCCAGCCTATTTCTCCCTCTCCTTCAATCCCTCTCCCCCATTTGTGCTGTCTCTCTCGAGTAAATAAATAAAATCTGTAGGAAAAAAAAGTTTTTTAAGGATTTTATTTATTTATCTGACAGATAGAGATCACAAGCAGGCAGAGAGGCAGGAAGAGGAGTGGGGGGAAGCAGGCTCCCTATTGAGCAGAGAGCCTGATGTGGGGCTTGATCCCAACACCCTAGGATCATGACCCAAGCCGAAGGCAGAGGCTTTAACCCACTGAGCCACCCCCGCGCCCCTAGAAAAAAAATTTTTTTTAAATATTTACTTATTTATTTCAGAGAGAGAAAAAGAGAGTGCGCCCGAGTTGGGGTGCACGAGTTGGGGAAGGTGCAGAGGGCGAGGGAAAGCGAGTCTTTTTTTTTTTTTTTTTTTTTTTTTTTAAAGATTTTATTTATTTATTTGACAGAGAGAGAGATTACAGGTAGGTAGAGAGGCTGGCAGAGAGAGAGAGAGAGAGAGAAGCAGGCTCCCCGCCGAGCAGAGAGCCCGATGTGGGACTCGATCCCAGGACCCCGAGATCATGACCTGAGCCGAAGGCAGCGGCTTAAACCACTGAGCCACCCAGGCGCCCCGAGGGAAAGCGAGTCTTAAGCACACACGTGCTCAGCGTAGAGCCCCACGCAGGGCTTGATCTCACGACCCTGAGATCACTACCTGAGCTGAAACCAAAAGTCCGACAGCTAACCAAATTCACCACCCAGGTGCTCCAAGAGGATAATGTATTTAAAGTGCCTAGTGCTAGGTTCGGCACGTAGTGGATACTCAACTAATGTGACTTCTTTTCTCCAACATGGACTGTAGAAATACCAGCTGAAATGCTGCTAGAGAGTTCACTTAGCATTTTTAAAAATTCACAGCATGTCACTCATCTGCAAGTTATTTCTCTTGCAAGCTCACTATCAAAGAGTTAAGAACTTGAAAGTTAGCAGAAACCAGCGTAGATGGCTTGTGTGTGCCCCAAACTCTGCCATGTTGGTCCCAGGAGAACCTCTGCAACCTCTCCCAGAACATGTGTGCTCATTCTGTAAACCTCATTCTGGCAACCGCAGCTATCAGATATCCCAAGAGTATAACTGAATTGAGGAACGCTACGGTGTGTCCCAATGGCGGATGATCACATTAAACAGTGTGCAACATCGTTAGATGTCATGGAAATTAAAGGCATGACTAGATAGCTAGCGCATATCCCCCCACCCGGGTGGTTACAATGAAAGAGACTCAGCATATCAAGGGTTAGCAGGGACACAGAGCAACTGGAAAGCTCAGGTACCACTGGTGGGAATGGGAAATGGTGCAACCACTTTAGAAAAGGACTTGGCAGTATCCCCTAAAATTAAATATTATACATACTCCCAGACCCATCAATTCCACTCCCGGTAGTCTAACTGAAGTGAGCCAGAAAACATATACAAAGACATTCATAATAGCAGCATTTTTCAGAATAGCCAAAAACTGGGTAAAACTCAAGCGTTCATCAGTAAAGTGAACAGATATACAAGCTGTAATGAGATTCATTAGAAAGAATACTGTGCATCAGTGAAAAAGAGCAAACGACTGTTATGCTCAACAATGTGGCTGAATCTTCCAGACTTAATGCTCAGCAGGCACAAAGGAGTTCACCCTGTGTTTTTCATTTATACGAAGTTTGAGAATAAGCAAAACTCTTCTATGGTTTTAGGAGTCATAATAGAGTTTGCCTTGGGGTTGGGGGCTGCCAGCTGGAGAGGGGCATGAGAGAGCCCGCAGAGGGGCTGGATATGTCTTTATCTTGATCTGGGTGGTGGTTATGCCGGGGTATACACACATAGAAGTTCACTGGAGACTAGTATATCCTACGGCCTGTGAGTTTCACGTCAAAGACAAACTAAAATAAAATAAAATAAATTGGAAAATGGTGAGGAAGAGAATAAAGATCCAAGGACTTTTTAATTCAGAGCCAGGGCCAGAAGTCTTAGGTACCTCATCAGTCCCTGGGGGGGGGGGGGGGGCGGAGGATTGCAACAGAATATTAACAATATCACATAATTAATCAAGAAACTTGCATTAACGGAATGCTGGGCACGATGTTCATTTATCATCTCATTCAATCTCCCCAGCCACTCTGGGAGGTAGATGTAATCATTATTTCCATTTTAATAATGAGGAAACTAAGACTCAGACACACTAAGCAACTTGCCCGGGGTCATAAAGCTAAGTAAATTGTCATGCCAAGATTCTAAACCTGGTCTATCTGAGATCAAAATCCATGGTCTACACCATCAAGTCATAGCACTACAAAGTAAGAATTGGGGTCCCTGATCCTGACCGAGAATCATCTAGTGGAGTTTATAGTCAACTTCCATACTTTCCAATTAAGAAGGCATGGGATATACAATATATATTACCAAGATTTTATTTCTCTTCTACTTTACTGGACTGACTTTTAAAAATCAGAGTATTCTTCCACTATAAAAACAAAACACAGGCATAATAGAAAATTGGAAGAACACAAAAAAAAGTGTAAAAAAAAAATCTATGAATATAACTCCATGTCCCCCCAGTGGGAGAATAAATGGTGGAAGCCTTTTTGTCTAAAAAGAAACGTATGTTGACATTCAAGCAGTAAAGGTCAGTAGTCTGATTAAGTTTATCTCCCTTTTTTGACAGTGTCAGATGTTGAGCTGCATCATTTTAAGGAAAGTTGAGCCTTGGAAGCCACAAGGCACTGGGGAGAATTTAACAGTCTTGAATGTGCAATAATTAAGACTTATTGCTGACTTCTAAACAGTGTTACTTCAGTAAACTCAGTGAAGTTTCCTTGGAGGCAGTGTTTTAAGTGGGGACATTTGGTGCTGGAAGCGACAACATTGGTTATATTGAGACCGAAACATGGGGATTATCAAATTTTGACCCTGAAAAGGATCTGGAGTCCTAGAAAGGGAGATATTTAATAAAAGGCTTGTTTTTTTTAATAAGTGAGGCCCCAATGGGAGAAGGGAACCACCAAGGCAAAACCAGTGACAGAGGCATGGGAGCAGAGTGGAGTTGCTCAGATCACACCTTCTGGAACCAGAACCCTACCATCATTTACCAACTGGGTGACCTGAGCAAGTCTCTGAAGCCCTTGGAAGCCTCAGCTCCTTCTGGGATAATAACAGCTTCCTCTCAGGGGCATGAAGGATCAGATGAGATGACCTGACACATAGCAGGTACTCAATAAAATTCTTTTTGGGGGGTGAGATTTTATTTTTTTATTTGACAGAGGGAGAGAGAGAGAGAGCACAAGCAGAGGGTGTGGCAGAGGCAGAGGGAGAAGCAGGCTCCCCGCTGAACAGGGAGCTTGATGTGGGGCTCGATTCCAGGACCCTGGGATTATGACCTGAGTGAAAGGCAAATGCTTAACTGCCTGAACCATCCAGGTGCTGCAAAATTCTTTTTTTTTTTTTTTTTAAGTTGTTATTTTTGAGTCATCTCTACACCCAACTCACAACCCGAGATCAAGAGTTGCCTGTTCTACTGACCAAGCCAGCCGGCACCCCTCAATGACATTGCTTCTTTTTAAAAAAGTCTTTTATTTATTTACTTAAGAGAGCACATATGAGCGGTGGCGGGAAGAGGGAGCAGCAGAGGGGGAAGAAGAAGCAGACTCTCCACTGAGCAGGGAGCCTGGTGCAGGGCTCCATCCCAGGACCCCAGGATCATGACCTGAGCCAAAGGCAGACACCCAACCAACTGAGCACCCAGGATTCCCTCAATGAAACTATTTTTTAATCATACAAGTAACAGAGTGTCTGTAGAAAAACTGGAAAATATGCTATTTTTGAACAGATATTTAAATGCATTTTCTTTAAGTCTTGTGGATAAGCTTTATGTGCTATTCGTATGTCTATATCTGTATAAGCATTTTCTCTCCACATCTGTTTCTGAGGGTAGGTCCATTTAGCTGAATTGCATCAAGACTGGAGTTTCAGCACAGCTGATTACCCCACCACCATCCACTAGGCTGCCCTTCAAAATCCAGTGTCTCCAAAAGCCCAGTGAGTCATGGGTGTGAATGAACAGACGAACCCCATCAGCCGCGTCTTGTGACTTTTTTATTTATCTCTGCATTCTCAGCTGCCGCTGCCAAGACTGAACCTTTAGAAATATCCCAAGCATTTTGAATTAGCCTGGGTATAAACAGTCTCATCCAGTTCAGACTGGTAGAAGCTCGTACATTAAATGTTGCCTTTAAGCGAAAAGGAAACAAATCCTCCAGTTTATTTTTAAGCAGTTCCTTTACAAGTGTAACAATTTAATAACTAATTGAGAAATCATTTCGATCTGTACTGAGGGACTGGGGTGGTATTCACTCATAATCTTAGTGCTTGGTCCAGAACCCCGAGCAGACAGAGCTCAAGTCAAGAAACTCCAAGGACTAAGAAACCAAACTTATCAATGTTCAGAAAGGGGTTGGGAATTCACAAACCAAATGTTTCAACCACAGGATTCTTCCCAGTAGGAAAAATACGGAAAAGAGAATGTGAATGTTTCTGACTGTGGATACTGGTGAGAAACATATTTACCTCCAAACAAAACTGCATTTTGGAAAAGATTACTCTTAACACCTATGTCATTCTTAACCCATAAATGTCTCCTAAATGCATCTACCTCCGTCCATTCCCACTGCCAACTGGTCACCTAATTTGTCTCCCACTTGCGGCCACATCCATCCTTCGAGATAGCCCATCTGATGCCGCCACAGCTCAGCTAGAACTCTTTAAAGGCTCCCTGCTGCCCTCAGGATCAAGGCCACTGTCTTTAATAGGGTCTGTGAGGTCACTGCTCTCTCCCCGCTGCCCCGTCACCCTGCGTACTGCTTCTGCCACACAGGCCTTCTTCTTCCAGGCTCAAGGTCCTTACTTAGGTCTTTTTCTCATCCTGGAAAGCCCTCCCTGGCCCTGACATCTAGTTAATTCCTAGTTTACTTCTGATCTCAGCCTTGCAGGAACCTAGTCAAATTCCCCAGCTAATCTCTGGTGGCACCCTGAACATCTCTGAAGCAGTCATCACAGTCTATAATCAAGTACTTGTGTGATTACTGGAATAGTGTCTGCTTCCTCCACTAGATTTGGGGTTTCCAGGAGAGGAAGGTGCTGGTGTATGGTATCCATTGTCTCCCCAGCACTTGGAAGTGTCCAGTCCACCCCCAGGGCAGGTTCTCAATCAATATTTGTTGATCTAATTAAGAAATTGTACGCTAGCTTCCTTCTGTAAGCCCCAACCACCCTCTCTCTCAGCCTCTAGGACACAAAAGGACACACATCTTTCCTGGGGAAAAAAATACCCAGACTTTAGTATCAGAGAAGTAAATGTTTGCATTTGGGCACTTACTACCAGCACTTACTACCAGCACACCTTAGGCCCAGTCATTAAGCCTTTTGAAGCTTCTGTTTCCTTGCCTGTAGCACTGGGTTCTCCATGGATCTTACTGCACAGGTAATCTTCATATTTAAATATATTAACTGAGGTCACATACAAAAATCCACCAGAAGAATGACCGACAAAACAGATGTAGCAGGTGCATAATCATAAAGGGTAGTTCTTGGGGCGTCTGGGTGGTTCAGTAGGTTAACCTTCTGCCTTTTGGCTTAGGTTGTGATTTCCGGGTCCTGGGATCAAGCCCTGCATCTGGCTCCCTGCTCAGCGGTGAGTCAGCTTTTCCCTCTTCCTCTCCCTCTGTGATCTCTCTCATTCTTGCTCCCTCACAAATAAATAAATAAATAAAATCTTCAAAAAAAAAAAAAGGTAGCTCTCATTGTGGTTCAAACTGCTGTGTGCTTGCTTTCCTGGGCTAAACCCCTTTAACCCCTGCTGCCTCTACAAAGTAATCCAAAGCAACAAAATATATTGGCAGCCTGCTGCTTTCCTTTTGTCAGCATCTACTGTGTGTTGGTTGATGCTGGACATAAAATGGTGCACATGCCAGACAGAGCCATTGCTCTCTTGGAGCTAATCCATGTTTTAATTAAAAGATAAGTGTTTTTAATATGTAAACAATATCTTCCATAGCTACACAAATGGAATCAGACCATCTCATGGCTGTTGCTGAGAAATGATTCTAAGAAACTAATCTGAAATACATACAAAGATTTAGGAATGAAGACATCAATTTGGTACATGATATTTAAAACACTGGTCTTTGGTTGATGTAGGGAATATTTAATGTCTACTCTTTATTTTTTAAAAAAATAGAGTCTTCTCAAATTTTTTAAAGTAATCTCTACACCCAATGTGGAACTCAAACTCAAAACCCCAAGATCAAGAGTTGCATGTCCCACCAACTGAGCCAGCTGGGCGCCCCTTAGGTCTTCATTATGATCGCAATTCCCAGGCTGATAGGAAAGACATGAGCGTCAGCCTATCATCTCCATTTCAGCAACATTCTGAAACTTTTAATATAGCTAGCAACAATAACAACAATGATGAAAACAATAATAATAATTATTATTATTACATAGGAGCACCGAGGTGGCTCAGTCGGTTAAACATCTGACTCTTGATCTCAGTGTAGTGAGTTCAAGCCTCATGTTGGGCTCCACACAGGGCATGGAGTCTACTTAAAAAATAAAAACATAGAAAGTAACTATAAGTACTATTTATTGAGTCATATGTGTGCTACACTTTATATTCCTACATTCCTTTAATCTTCACAAGAACCCTATTATTATTATCTGAATTTTTCAGGTGAGAACATCGAGATTCAGAAAGGTTAGTGGATTTTTTAAGTTGCAAATGTAAGATTTGACTCTTATTTGTGCCTCTTCTACTGCTTTTAGGGAAATCATCTCAATGTTTGAATGAAAAGATTGAGGTTTTCAATATGTAAGAATATCTTCAATATTCAAATATTACACTGTTTTAGGAATCAAGGCAGCCATGGCGTCAATATTTACAATGGTGAAGTTCAGAAACAAGTGTCTGGTAGGAAAAAAACTAAATTATGTGCTAAGAATATGTAAAATAAGTTTACAATATAGAAGGATGTTCACAACGTAGAGTTAGGGAGACATGAAAATAATTGTTATGGAGTTTGATTTCACTGATGTAAAGTTAAAGTTGCATTTTCAAAAACATTGACAATAAAGATGACAACTGGAGATACACAGCTCCCAGAATTGCCAAAAACAGTATCCAAAAAATAAAGAATATTAAAATTTCATGAATTAAATCTTACTATAAAGCTACGGTGATGGAGACTGTGTGGTCCTAGCATAAGAATAGACATATAGATCAACAGAAAGAATTGAAAGTCCAGAAACCCTTACGTTCATGTACAACCAATTTTCAACAGAAGTGCCAAGATCACTTCAACGGGGAAAGAAGAGTCTGTTTAACGAGCGTTGCTGGGTGCCAGCACAGCCACATGGAAAAGGATGGAGTTGGACCCTTCCCTTAGGCCATATACAAAAATCAACTCAAAATGGGTCAAAGACTTAAAGGAAACAACTTGAATCAAGCAACTCTTAGAAAAAAAAAAAAAATAAATCTCCACGATCTCGGATTGGGCCATGGTTTCCTAGATATGATACCAAGGGCAGAAGCAACAAATGAAAAAATACATGTACGTTATCAAAATTGAAAACTCTAGTGCTTTAAGACACCAAGAAATGAAAAGACAGCCCACAAAACTGCAGAGTATGTGTCTAAAAAGAAACGTGACTAGAATATACAAGGAACTCTTGCAGTTCAACAATAAAATGATAATCCAGTTTAAAAAGGCAAAGGATCTGAATAGGCATTTCTCCAAAAAAAGATACACAAATGGCCAATAAGCACATGAAAAGATGCTCAACATCATTAGGCATCAGGGAAACATAAATCGAACCACAACGGGATACCACTTCACACCCCCTAGGATGGCTAGAATCCAACAGACAGATAATAAAGAGTGTTGGCAAGGATGTGCAAAAACTGGAACTCTCATCCATTGCTGGTGGGAATGTAAAATGGTTTAACCCCTCTGAATACAGTCTGGCAGTTCCTCAAACAGTTGAATCTAGGGTTACCATATGACCCGGCAATTCCACTCTTACGTCTATACCCAAAAGAAATGAAATTGCGTGTTCGCACAAAACCAGTGCATGAAATGTTCATGGTAGCCCCCTAATGGAAATGAGTCAAATGTCCATCAACCGACGAAGAGGTCAATGAGATGTGATATATCCATACCATGGAATGTTACTGTTATGTTATGAGCTGAATGGTGATCTCCCCTCAAGTGACTGTATTGGAAATAAGACCTTTAAGGAGGTGATCAAAGTTAATGAGGTCATAAGGGTGGAGCCCTAATCTCATAGAACTGGTACCAGTCCTAAGGAGAGGAAGAGATACAGAGCTCTCCCTCCACTGTGCGAGGTAGCAGCTGGGAGGCAGCATCCGCAAGCCTGTAGAAGAGCTCTCACCAGACCCTGCCCGCGTCGCCCTTGGCACCCTGATCTCCAACTGCCCCCCTCCAGTGCCGTGGGAAAATGTCTGTTGTTCAAGCCGCCTAGTCTGCGGTATGTTGTTAAGGCAGCCTAAGCTAACTAATACAAGCCATAAAAAGAAATGAAGTATAGATAAATGCTACGACATGGATGGTTCTTGAAAACATTGTGCTGAGTGAAATAAACCAGTCATGAGGGCAACTCTGCAGAGACAGTAAGTAGATTAGCAGTTGTCTGGGGCTGGGAGGAAGGGGGCTCTTGACAGTCATGGCTAAGGGTTTCTTGTGACGTGACGAAAAGATGCTAAAATTGATCGCAGTCATGGTTGCAAATTCTGTAAAAATACTAAAAGCCACTGTCTTGTACACTTTGAATTGTATGACATATGAATTATATCTCAATAAAGCTGTTTTTAAGAAAGAAACAGGACCTCTCAATAGTGGTCATCTCTGGGGCGCCTGGGTGGCTCAGTGGGTTAAAGCTTCTGCCTTCGGCTCGGGTCATGATCCCAGGCTGCTGGGATCGAGCCCCGCATTGGGCTCTCTGCTTGGCGGGGAGCCTGCTTCCCCCTCCCTCTCTCTCCCACTGAGCCACCCAGGCACCCCTCCATTGCTTTTATAATAGGCAAACACACACACCTGAAACTAAACGTTCACAAATGAACACCCCTTACTATAAGCAATGCATACTAACATTTTCTAGATCTACTTTTATTTTTTAAAGATTTTATGATTTATTTTACTGAGAGATAGAGAGCACAAAGAGGGGGAAGGGCAGAGGGAGAAGGGGAGAGAATCCCAGGCAGACTCCACGCTGAGCTCAGAGCCCCACCACGGGGCTGGATCTCAGGTCCTGAGCCAAAATCAAGAATCAGACACTCAACTGACCGAGCCACCCAGAGCCCCTACCCTTTTATTTTTTAAATGCTGTGGCAACCCACTAATTGATTTCACCATCCACAGTGGGCAAATAGCTCTAATAAGCTTCAAAAGTTGTATGGTTTACAGTAGTCACTGATCATTCCTGGGCACCTAACATGAATGAGGCATTAGGGTAAGCATGTTTCACCCACTGTCTCATACAGGTCCCTTTGGGATCCAGTGAGGGAAGTACTTTTATTATTTCCATCGTACAGATGAAGAAACTAAACCACAGAGAGGTTCAGTAACTTGCTCAAGGTCACAGAGCCAGTGAGAATCTGCAGCTAAGTGTGAGCTCAAGTCTTTTCATTCAAATGACCTCTCAGCTGGACTTTTAGAGAGGTGTTAATTTCATTTCACAGTTAGAAGATGGGAGATCAGAAAGGTTAAGTGCCTTGCTCAAAGACACACAGCTAGGAAGCTTCCAAGCAGGGTTTGAAGGTACGTCTTGGGACTCCAAGGCCTGGACTTTTTTTTTGCCATCATTAGCGAGCTGCTCTCTCTGGACAGCTTCAAACGTCACTTTGAAACCTCTTAAGAGACTAGTCTCTAGAAGCCACGAAAAGCAAATGAGGGTAACTCCGACGCACATGGCAACGGGAGGATATTACGTAAGACTCAGCTTCTGCTACCTCCCTCCTACTTGGATGGGACAAAATAAGGCACTTTTTTTTTTAAAATTATTATTTTATTTTATTTTATTTTATTTATTTGTCATAGAGAGAGAAGCGAGAGCAAACACAGGCAGACAGAGTGGCAGGCAGAGGCAGAGGGAGAAGCAGGCTCCCCGCCAAGCAAGGAGCCCGATGTGGGACTCGATCCCAGGACGCCGGGATCATGACCTGAGCCGAAGGCAGCCGCTTAACCAACTGAGCCACCCAGGCGTCCCCAAAATAAGGCACTTTTAAAAAAAGTTTTTCTAGGGGCACCTGAGTGGTTCTGTTGGTTAGGTGGCTGTCTGTTCAGCTCAATTCATGGTCCCAGGGGCTTGGGATGCGAGACCCACAGTCCCCGCATGGCATGGGTCTCCCTGCTCAGCGGGGAGCCTACTTCTTCCTCTCCCTCTGCCCTCCCCCCACCCCCCGGCATTCCCCCCTGCCCCCCTGTGCTTTCTGGCTCTCTCCATCAAATAAATAAATAACATCTTTTTTAAAAAGTTTTTTTTATATGCCAAAGGATTCGTAACAGCATTGGTGGGTAGCTTTTTCTGATCTCTTGATGCTTTTCTGTAGTTTCACCATGAGAATGTATTACTTCGATAAGGGGACAGTTTTTAAATTAGTTTAAAAGGAATCAGCTTGCCCTTCTTAACATCTAGCTTCCATAGCTCTTTACCTTGAAAATTTTCCATGTCCTGGACTAATGAGAGTTGAATCTGGAAATTGGCAAGACACTTTAGCTACTCAGATCCTAAATTTAGATCCTAAGGGCGAATACCATGTGTCAACTGGGCTGGACTGGTGCTCAGAGGGAGAAGGCGGGACAGTTACGCAGGTGGGACCACTGCCCTTTAAACCAGGCTAACAGGCATAGAGGGACATGTGCTTCTTGTCCTCAGCGACTTAATCAGAGGTTGGATCCTGATGGACTTTGTATGAAACCAAACACCAACAGATTTCTCCTGAGCATTTGAACCCCATAAATAACATCTGTGCATTGCAGCATAACGAAGTGGGGAAGAGGAAGGACTCTGGAATCTGCCAGAGTCCAAGAAGTTGCCTGGCTTTGCTACTTCTTTGCTGTGGGGCCCTCGGTACACTGCTCAACCTCTTTGTGCCTCAGTTTCTTCATCTATAAAACGGAGACCACAGTAGTACCTGCTTCACAGGGCTGCTGTGAGGACAGAGTCCCTATTAAGGAAACACTTCGAAAAGTGTTTACCTCATAGTAAGCGCACAGTGGATATGAACAATCTGTGTTATCATTTTAGAAGACATAAATAATCAAAAAAGGAAAATAATCACCTGTATTTCTATTTTAGGGGGGGAAAAAAAACCCAGGCAGAAATCAATCAACCCATCAATCTCCAGCATTACTACTACTTAGAAATAATCACCATACTGGGGTGCCTGGCTGGCTCGGTCGGAAAACCATGTGACTCTTGATTTCAGGATTGTGCATTTGAACCCCATGTTGGGTGTAGAGATTACTAGAACAAACAGAAAAATGTAAAAAATTATCACTATTAACATTTGAGGGTTATATTCTAGTAGACTTTTCTCTTTGTCCCTTTATATATTATGTGTAAGCCTATGTCTTCCCTTTGTCTGCGTGTGGTTGCTTGCTTGCTTGGAAACAGTTCCATTTACTTGTCCTTGGGAGAGCTTACCAAGCTAGATAATTTTGGAAAGGGATTATGAGACACAGATTCATTCATTAATCAACAAATATTTCTTGAGCATCTACCATGTGCTGGACACCGTTCTAGGTGCTAGGGATAGAGCAGTGAACAAAACAGGAAGGAAAAATAAAAAGTCCCTGCTATTAGCAAATTTATATTGTATGGTTACACAGGCAATAAACAAAGTAAATCTTAAAAATCTTGGGTGACTCAAAAGAATTAAACACTTGGAAAAATTATAAGTTACGTGTATCATGTAGTCAAAGACAATTTGTAAAGGAACTAGTACAGTTAACTCCAACGTATATGCAGCTCCATGTAACACACACAGGAAATATGGCGCCCAGCCATCCTGGAGTCAGTTTCCTCTAGATCCTTAGTCACAGCTTGAAGGGCAGCTGTGACTTGTTTCTTTACTCCTGCGAGGCTGCAAAGAAGGGGTGGACCCCACACCAAGGTCTTGATGCCCACCAGCTACAGCATGTTGTAAGACAAGTCTAGAAATGGTCAACTCTTTTTGAATCGCTCTGTAGAGGACATGTTGGATGCGGACAAGCAGGGCAGAGAGGTGGGGAAGCAAGAGATGGTCAGGAAGGACTCACTAAGGAGGTGATATTAAGTAGAGGTGACATTAAGAGGTGAAAGAGCATTAGCCATGAGGATATTTGGCACCTGAGCCTTCATTTTTCCCTCTCAGTTCCTTTTTAAAAGATTCATTTTCTGATTTGAGGGGGGGGGGTGGGCAGAGGGAGAGAGAGAATCTCAAGCAGACTCCCCACTGAGTGAGGAGCCCAAGGTGGGTCTTGACCTATGACCCTGAGATCATGACCTGAGCTGAAATCAAGAGTCAGATGCTTAACCCACTGAACCACCCAGGTGTCCCTTTTTCCTCTCAGTTTTTTATGTGGTAAAATATACATAAAATTTACCATCTTAACCATTTTTAGGCATACAATTCAGTGGTAATAAGTGTCTTCATATTGTTTTTTTAAAATATTTTATTTATTTATTTGACAGAGAGAGAGATCACAAGTAGGCAGAGAGGCAGGCAGAGAGAGAGGAGGAAGCAGGCTCCCCGCTGAGCAGAGAGCCTGATGCGGAGCTCAATCCCGGGACCCCGAGATCATGACCTGAGCTGAAGGTAGAGGCTTAACCCACTGAGCCACCCAGGCGCCCCGTGTCTCCATATTGTTGTGCAACCATCACAACCACTCATACCCACAATTGTTCTCTTCCTGCAAAAACTGAAA
This sequence comes from Mustela nigripes, assembly GCF_022355385.1. Classification (NCBI taxonomy): domain Eukaryota; kingdom Metazoa; phylum Chordata; class Mammalia; order Carnivora; family Mustelidae; genus Mustela; species Mustela nigripes. The sequence goes on from NC_081567.1 coordinate 24,370,236, forward strand.
CCCTGTGCCTATTAGACACGAACTCCCCATTCTCCCCTTTGCTCAGCCCCTGGCAACCACTGTTCTACTTTCCGTCTCTAGAATTTGACTACTCTACCTCCTATAAGTGGAGTCATATGGTCTTTGTCTTTTTGTGACTGGCTTATTTCACTCAGCGCAATGCTGTCAAGATTCATCCATGTTATAGCAGGTGTCAGAACTTCCTTCCCTTTCAAAGCGGAATGCTATTTCACTGTATATATAGACCACATTTTCCTTATCCATTCGTTTACAGATAGACACTTAGGGTGCTTCCATCTTTTGGCTGTTGTGAAGAATGCTGGAATTGCTGACTCATACAGTGATTCCTTTTTAAGTTTTTTTCAGGAACGACTTTGGCTATTTTACCATTTTACATTCCTACTAACAATGCATAAGGATCCAATTCTCCATATCCTCACAAACACATATTATCTTTTGGGGGATTTTTTGATAGTATCCATCTGATTGGGTACAAGGTGGTCTGGGCCTTCATTTTAATTCTTTTTGTAGCACTTTTATTGAAATATGAATCACATACCACACAATTCACCCATTTAAAGCACACAACTCAATGGTTTTTTTTTTTTTTTAAAGATATTATTTATTTATTTGACAGACAGATCACAAGTAGGCAGAGAGGCAGGCAGAGAGAGACAGGAGGAGGAAGCAGGCTCCCTGCTGAGCAGAGAGCCCGATGCGGGACTCGATCCCAGGACTCTGAGATCATGACCTGAGCCGAAGGCAGTGGCTTAACCCACTGAGCCACCCAGGTGCCCCTTTTTTTTTTTTTTTTAAAGATAACTCAATGGTTTTCAGTAGAGTCACAGAAGTGTGTAATCACCACCACAATCAATTTTACTATTCCTCAGCCCAAAACGAAACCCCATACCCTTTTGTGATTCCCCTCCATTCCCCCAGCCCTTTGCAGCCACTGATCTACTTTCTGTCTCTGTGGATTTGCCTGTCCTGGATATTTCATATAAATGAAATCACATAATATGTGGTCTTTTTGATGTCTGATTCTTTGCACTTTGCATAATGTTTTCCAGGTTCCAGCCATGGTGGAGCAGGCATCCCTTCTTCATTTCTTCTCATAGTGTGGCCTTCGTTTCTGTGTTGAATGCCTTTCGAGCTTTTGGAAAGCATGAATTCCAGACTTTTCCCTCAGCCTACCAGTCCATGGACCGACTGAAAGGAAGGCTGTGAGAACAGTAAAGGCAGTACGATGTTGTGGAAACTTCTAGATTTCCTCAGCTGTGTGACCAAAGCTGAGTGACTTAACCTCTGAGATACTCTCCTCCCCTGAAAAACAGGGGTAATAGTAGTTTGTACTAGTTGAATTTATGGTGAAGATTAGAAAATAATAGCTGTAAGGTGTCTAGCCCATGGGAGGCATCCAATAAATTGAGTTTTCGTGAGGACCACAGATCTTGGCAGACCAGCAAGGTCTGGCAGCTAAGGATATAGGCAACATGTCTCCTGCAGGTCAAGATGCCACGTAGCAGGAGCGCGTTCCCATTGTCCTCCCTTTGTTAGCTTCACCTTTCATTCAGAGTCACCCCGAGTGTGACAGACCCAAATAGGGTGGTAAGAAAGGCCCTCAGTCTACAACATAGGCTTCCCACTCCTCCAGTGTATGACCAAACCAAAATCTCCTTTAAACACCCCTGTGCTTTCCCTGCAAACTCTCCTAAATTGTTGGGCACAGCAAAGATGGCGCTGGCCTGCCTTCTCTTCCGGCTAGAAAAGGCGCCACTGTGGCAGTATTGGTGCCAACGTGGCGGTTTCGGTTCCGCATATCTCTGATATTTCCTCCTCTCGCCCAACACACCCTACTCAGTTACTGACTACGTAACCAAACCCCATAGGCTCTCTTCCCGCTGACCTCATTTCCCATCCCCTACCCAATATAAGCTGCAACCCCGCTCAATAAAGTGAGATCCTGCTTCGACAGCTCCCCCGACAGCTAATGCGCCTGGACTCGCGACACTCGCCATCCCGCTCAGCCCCAAGGGGAGCCACCGGCTGGCCCGGACGCTCTCCTCGCGCCTGTCGGCCCACAAAACCTACCGGAGTCCAACACTAAATGGCCAAATACCCAATCCATCCTTTTGTCTTCCCCCTTCAACATCTAAACCCCCCCAGTTATGCTCTGGCCCTCAACCATCCTGCCCTACTCTCCCCCCAGCAAATGCCCAGAATGTTCACCATCTTACTGTTCTTGCCTCCAGTCTTGAGACCAAACTCCCAAGGCCAATGATCACCACCAAGACAACAGCAAGTTTTCCAAGGTTTGCATCTGCTCAGCAACAGACCGCTTGCCCAGGGGGCAGGAGACTCTACAGCAAACACCTATTAGGTTTCTTGTTTATAGAGATTTCCTAGTTTACTCCTTCCATTTTTCAAAGGAGAAAGCAAAGTCCATCAACCAGGTAAATTGCAGAGGGGGGCCAGGAACTCAGATCTCCTGAATTGGGGACCTATGCTGGGACCTTGCAACTAATCCACAGTATTAGGATTTTGCTGATGTGGTTACAACACATTCTCTACTAAGAATAAACCCGTGTCATCATTTTCTCGGGCCCCTAGCCTGACACATCTTACAAATTTCCCCCCAGGGGATGCTGATCTGCTGCCAGGATAGAGAGCCACTGCTACAGGTAAATTACCTGGAATAAAAATTTTATATATACTTCTTGACGGTTTAAAAAATATTACCAAAACCAGCAACCAGTTATTGTCCCTTCCGGTGCCAGGGGTCTGTTTAACAGCATACAATGGTATTTAATCTTATTTGATCCTCACAGGAGGCCTCTACAATAGGCCCTAATTGTCCCCATTATAACAGACGAGCAAATGTGGGCCTTGAGAGCATGAGCAACTGGCCCATGACCTCACTGATAGTAAGGGGCAGGACCCCGGTTCTGTCAGATCCCAAAGCCAATAGTCTTTTTCAAGAAGAAAACAACATTTTATTTACGTATTCATGAGAGAGAGAGAGAGAGGCAGAGCCAGAGGGAGAAGCAGATGGGACTCCATCCCAGGACTCTGGGATCACGACCTGAACCAAAGGCAGATGCTTAACTTACTGAGCTACTCAGGCACCCCAAAGCCAATATTCTCTTTTTAAAAATTAACATATAATGTATTATTTGTTTCAGGGGTAACAGGTCTGTGATTGGTCAGTCCTACACAATGTACAGTACTCACCACAACACGTGCCCTTCCCAAAGCCCGTCAGCTAGCCACCCCATCCCTCTCACCCCCTCCACTCCAGCAACCCTCAGTTTGTTTCCCGAGATTAAGAGTTTCTTATGGTTTGTCTCCCTCTCTGGTTTCATCTTGTTTCAATTTGTCCTCTCTTCCCTGTGATCCTCTACCTTGTTTCTCAAATTCCACATATCAGTGAGATCAGATAATTGTCTTTTTCTGATTGACTTATTTTAATTAGCGTAATACCTTCTAGTTCCATCCACATCGTTGCAAATAGCAAGATTTCATTTTTGATGGCTGCAGGATATTCCATTATATGTATATATACCATATCTTCTTTGATCATTTGTTTGTTAATGGACATCTAGGCTCTTACCATAGTTTGGCCATTGTGGACATTGCTGCTATAAACACTGGGGTGAAGGTACCCCTTCCCAAGGCCAATATTCTTAATAGCAACATATATTAGCCATATAGAGCGAATCACTTATTGATCATTTCTTGTTATGAGCCAGGCACTATTCCAGTTCATTAAATCCTCCCAAACCCTATAGGGTTGTTCCTCATATCAGTATTTCCACTTTATTGCCATGCAAACTGAGTCAGAGAGAGATTAAGCAACCTGCACAGGGTTACAGTCCTTAGTAAGTGAGAAACTTAATCCAATCTGGTTTCAAGAGACTTCCAGAAGTTGGTAGGTTTATCTAGATCTTACCAAGGCATTCTGCATCTATGGAACTGCAAAGAAGAATACTGGATAATCCGATGAAGGAACAAAGCTATGGAAGTTGGAGGAATCCATTTACATATACTTAAATTTGGGATCTTGAACTTGCGGGGCGGACCATTTAAAAAAAGGAAATCATCTATTACTTTACTTTTTTAATTTCAGCAGAATAGTAGGGGATCTTTGAGCATTTCTTTCTTTCTTCTTTTAAAAATTTATTTATTTATTTATTTATTTATTTGGCAGACAGAGATCACAAGTAGGCAGGCAGGCAGGCAGAGAGAGAGGAGGAAGCAGGCTCCCCGCTGAGCAGAGAGCCTCACGCAGGGGTCAAGGCTGGGATCATGACCTGAGCCAAGGGCAGAGGCTTTAACCCACTGAGTCACCCAGGTGCCACGACTTTAAGCATTTCAATAGAAGGCATGTCCTAGCTGTACAGACTTTTACAAATTTTTAATGAAAAAATACATATGAAAATTGATGTCATCCAAACATATCCAGCTGCTGGTGAGTCTTAAAAATAGAACCGATGAACGTAATATCACGGCATGGAGTCACTAGTTTCTTTTAATCAAAGTTTTATTTCTTTTGCAGGTTCAAATGCAGAAGGAGCTAAGGTTTGAGGAGATTTAAGAGGAAAAATTAAGATGAAAGTGACACCTTAGTGTTATTGATATATTTCTTCTTAAAGAGCCATGGTATCAAAAAAATAAGTAAATAAAGAGCCATGGTATTACCAAAGTGATGACTCCATTTCAAATTATTCCCGAGGCATAATTATTCTCATGTTACAAGTAGGGAAAATGAAACACAAAGATTACATCACCCATCAAAAGTTCCAAAGTGGGTTGGTGGCCTTAAGGGCAAATTGATGCAACAGTTTTTTTGTTTTTTTTTTTTTTTCCCTCAAAGATTTTATTTATTTATTTGACAGAGAGAAATTACAAGTACACTGAGAGGCAGGCAGAGAGAGAGAGAAGGAAGCAGGCTCCCCGCTGAGCAGAGAGCCCGATGCGGGACTCGATCCCAGGACCCTGAGACCATGACCCGAGCCGAAGGCAGCGGCCTAACCCACTGAGCCACCCAGGCGCCCTGATGCAACAGTTTTGAATGACAATGCGGCGATCACAGTCTAAACTTAATATATGCATGTCCTTTGAACCAGGAATTTCATTCTTATGACTATATCCTATAAAAATACTTCTACAAGAAAGCAAGAATAAATCTACAAAAATGTCCACGGAAGCATTGTTCATAATACAAGCTAAATATCTATTTATAGGGACTGGCTTTAAAAAAAGTATGGTACAGGTTTATCATTTTTATGGACCCACAAAAAAAATAATGAGACAGATCTATATATATTGGCATGTGTGATATTATGACTTCTATTAAGAAATATGTATTTGTCTTCGTCTGCATTTCTGGCATAGAGCTCCTAAAAACTCTTGGAATTTCCCAAGTGAGGAGGAAGACCAGAAGGTGTCTTTTGTTATGTTTCAGACCCACCCAAGGATGGCTGGTGGCCGGGAAAACCAACTATGTTATTAAAAAGTTTAGGAACTTTTAGTCCCATTCCCCTGACCTTTCGGAAAGGGAAAAATGCTGGAGGTTGAATCAATCACCAGTGGCCAATGATTTCATCAAATGTGCCTATCCAAAGAAGTAGCCACACAAACCCGTAGGACAGGGTTCAGAGACTTCCAGATGGGGATGCCACAATAATTCCAGGTACTACCAGCCAAGCCCCAAACTCTGTGAGGACAGAAGCTCCTTTGTTGGGGACCTCCCTCTCTCTTTTATCTCTCCATCTGGCTGCTGTTTCATTTCCCTTAATACATCCTCTGTAATAAATCAGTAATCTAGAGAGTAAACTAGTTTCCTGAGTTCTGAGAGCTGCCCCAGCAAATTAATTGAACCCAACGAATAGGGAAACTCCAAGCTGTGCTGGTCAGTCAGAAGCACAGGTAAAACCTGGGCTTGGGACTGTCTGAAGTGGGGGTGGTGGTGGTCCTACATGACAGAGCCGTTAACCTGTGGGGTCTGATGCTTTCTCTGGGTCAATATATGTCAGAATTGAGTTGAATTCTCCAACTCAGCTGGTGTCGGAGAATCGCTTCCTAGTGGTATAGAAACCACCCTCCCCCAACACATTGGAGTTGGTATTAGAACTTTTGGCATGAAAAGTTTCCTTCCAAGTGAAGGAAAAAAAAACATGTTGCGGTACATGGTATATAATACGGTTCCATATGTGTAGATAGAGGAAGAAACCCGAAGGGTAGACCCACTCAATAATAACTGTTTCTGGAAAATAAGTGACTGGTTATTTTAACATGTATCATTGTTATGGGATAGATTATATTTGTTAGTCACAACAGGCTACAGCCAATGCCAGAATCCCCCTCCTGAGCCACAAGCTAGTGTTCTCTGCACCCCGCTAGGCTATTCTCTCTGGTAGTGGAACCCTTCCTGTTCCTCATCGATAGCTGGGCAGGGTATTTGGAAGGAAGGACAAAGAACATCTTCATCCTTATCCACTTAGCCCTGGCTTCCTGCTCTAATGGAAATGTCTCCCAGAAATATGTTCATAGATCCTGCAGCCTTTGGACTAGGGACTCAGCCTCCCCCATCTCCAAACCTCCCCTATCCAGTGAGGAGTACGTGGAAACTTAAAGTGCTTAGTACAGTGTCTGGCACATGCTATGTGCCCAATAAACTACAGCTACTTCTTAGTTTCAGATATCCTTCTCTGCTCTAAGAATGAAGTTCCAGGGGTATCCTAACGTCATACCCATGTGGTATGGCCAAGATGAGATACTTACTTTGAGACTATCCTTAAAACTTAATCTTAACAGTTAAGATTTGTCACTGCAATCTAAACTTAAAATACTATATTTAAAGTCAGAAAAAGAAATTTCTCTGGTTTCTACCTGACCCTCACCTTAGGCTTTGTCTTTTCCCAGTGTCCTCTTAGTAAAGGAAAAAAAATCTCAGTTCCAGGAATAAATGTGCTTCCAAGAAAGTTTTTCTCTTGAAGACACAATCAAACAATACAATGATCCTATTTTCTTCATTGTTGTGGCTTCTAGGAAGCTCAGAGCCGTATTTCTACTTATAATAGGAACATTTTCGAGGTTATTATTCACGTTGTATAATGTGTTAGGGAAGGACCCAGTTGTTTCCTGAACAACTAGCTTGTCTTTTTTTCTTACAGTCACTGTGAATTATGTAACAGATCCTATTTCCCTCTTTGTTTTATCTCTATAAAATCTTTAGCAAGTATAGGGCTTGGAGTAAGTATTTTGCTTACTGCATTTTGTGGCTTAACTTTTTCTTGACTTTTAATTGTTCCCCAACCCAATTACCACATTTATCTAAAAATGTTATATTATACAAATTTCTGTAAGATACTGCGAGGCACTCTTGGAATGAGGTCGGGAATAAACAGGTAAGCAAACATAAGTAAATAATCGATTCCCTTTGACAGGTCAACCTCCTCCATTCCTTTCTTTAAAATATCAACAAGAAGTGATGAAGTCATTTAAAAAGTATTTACATTTACATAAAGAATACACACACAGAAAAATGTAACCTGATGTTGTAGGAACAATTTCTATGGCTTCTTTCTTCCTCCTCCTCATACTGGATTTCCAAATAAAATATGGCCATTCAATTACAAGGCACATTTGAAAACAATTACTAAGTATACGAAGCTAAAAATGCGCTATTAATTGAGAAGGGATTTTTGACAATATCTCAAAAATGACTTAGGCATCTTGTTTGGAATTATATTGGCTGCAATTCTTGTCACACATTTTAAAATAATTCCAGCAACTGTCCCGATGGATAGAGACTCGAGGATAACCTCACACCATTTCTATCCTAGAAGAAAATCCTGTTTGGGAGGGCCTCTGACTCGGTGTAACGTGAGACGAGCTATATATGACCACGACTCTACCCTGACAGCTGACTCTGCTCTCCCTCAGACCTCCTGTCTGCACCAACGTTGCTCCAAGAAATGAACTTGGCAAAATTTATTCATACTATAAATACCAGAACACAATACGGATAAAATGGCATCCACTCAAAAAAATATATTACGTTTGTTTGTTGGATCTGTACACAGATTAGTTTGTGGGTTTTTTTTTTATGAAGCTGAAAAACCTTTTTATTTGCAATTATTCCATTTTTTTCCTTACTGCAAGTCTAAAGGAGAACTAGCATGTGTTTAACATTAATTGCTTTATCAGAGGGCTTCAGGGTCTAATTACAGTGTCACTTTGGCTAGGGGGGCGGATTATTCTCTAAACTTTCACATTACCCAAATTCACAAGGTTTAAAACAGGAAGTAACTTGGTAGTGCCCCAGTGTAAGAAAATGATTCAGCTCAGCGACACTTGAAGGGAAAAATTTCCTTCGGTGGGCATGTTATACCCTGTTCCTAGCAACTCAGCCCCTACTTAGGGGCTCCAGGCAACAGAAACAGCAAGAACCCAAGGCCTAGGTCATAAGAAATAGGACAAGCGCGTGTCATGTTCGGTAGGATTCCTGAGAGGTTTGGGTCTGACAGCAGAACCCAAGGGAGCATTTTCTCTCTCCGTGTCTCTCCCCAGTATGTCAGAACACTGGACAGGAAAAGGAAACACCTGGGCCCTCCTCTGGCTGTGTGACCTTGGGCAAGTCCCTCGACCTCCTTGGGCCTCTACTAATTCATCTGTAAAATGAAGCCCACAGTTGCACTCACCATGTGCATGAAGACTGCATGCCCTGTACCAGGCCCTGTGCTAGGCTGGGGTGGGGGGCAACACGCTGAAGAAGACAAGCACAGTCCCCTCATGGAAACCCATGGAACTTAGAATTTAGTGGAGGAAAGCAACAAGGTTGTTTAAAAGCACACAGATATTTTAATAATACTGATCACGACAATAACCAGCATTTGTTGGAACAATGTGCCAGGACTTGTTCTAAAGATCATCTCTTAAACCTTTAACAATCACCATAGGAGGCAGGTTCTATCATTAGCTCAGTTTTTACATGGGACAACTGAGACTTAATGAAGTTGAGTACATCAGGGGTAAGTACATCATTTCAAAACCCACTCCTTTCCCCACTGCACTGTACCGACTTCCTGCTTAGCTGACTACAGCTCTGGGGACAGTGTTTAGAACGGGCTTTTTCACCTGAAGGCCATTTCACAGTCTTACTGTAAATGGGAAATTTGTCTATGAGTTCCCACTGGGGCATCTCCTGGAGCCCACCTTGTTTGGAAAGGACCGCTCCTTCTGGAGCCCTGCAAAGCCTGCCAGGGTCCGAGCAGCAGGTGGCCGAGATGCGAAGGCTCTCGCTCCGCAGTTGCCCCACAGGCTGGACGACAGACACACATCACAGCCCGGCTGCTCTTCTCGCTCCACAGCAAGCCAAATCAATCTGTCAACCGACAGCAAATCAGCTCAGAAGAATCAGAAACCACAGAAATAAATAGGCACGCTGCACTTTCCCTGACCTTTAAACTGATTACAGACTTGATCGTCTTCCAATTTTGAAGTGAAATGAAACAGCAGTTGTGCGTGGCAGAGAGGCGCATACGAGCCTGCCAGTCACAGCTCAAGGGTTAGCAAGGGTTAATCCGTTAAGGAGGCTTTAACACCGCCAGTGTGATGAATTCTTACTTGGAGGTCCACCCCCCCAACTCCAGCCCCTTCCCGGCATAGTCTGCAGGCAGGCTCACCTAAACCTCAGGACTGGACTGTTCTGCTCATCTATTTACTCACTCACTTGCTCATTCAGCCAATATTTATTCGGTACTCAGTTTGTGTGGGGCACTGTCCGAGGACAGGTCTTTGTCCTCAGGAAGCTTATACTTTAATAAGGAAAACACATAACTGCCAAGTAAACAAATAACAGATGGGCTTCTCTTGCCCGGTGCTCAGGGCGTGCAGGCTTAGAGGATTCCACATTTCATTTATTTACTTTTTTTTTTTAATGAATTGCTCTATTTTATTTTGTTATTTTATCTTATTTTAATTTGGGAGGCCTCCACATTTTAAAGAGAGCACAAAACAAGTGCAGAGCTGGTGCCTCCTTAGGGTATCAACCCCGGCTGACCAGGAGAACCCGGAAAATTAACGTTAACAGATGCCTGAGGCTCATCCCAAAACCATCAGGTCAGAAGCTGTGGCAGTGAGGAACTGGTAATTTTTGAATTACAATTTTGAAATAATTTTGAATTTACAGAAAAGTTGCAAAAATCATCCACACAATCCCCAGGTTCACCAGTAGTTTGCCCTGTGCCTTATTTACGTTACTGGTTTCTCTCTGTGTGTGCACATGTACACATGTGTGTTACACATTCTTTTTTTCTGAATTATTAGAGGTTAAGTTACATATCATACTTGATATGTGTACATCAACATGTCTGACAGCAATGGTGTATACATCATTGATCCCTAAAGCCTTCAGCATGTATCTTAAGAATGAGGTGGTTTCTTTTCTTTTTCTTTAAAGATTTTGTTTTTGGGGCGCCTGCGTGGCTCAGTTGGTTAAGCGTCTACCTTCGGCTCAGGTCATGATCTCAGGGTCCTGGGATGGAGCTCCACATTGGGCTCCCTGTTCAGCGGGGAGCCTGCTTCTCCCTCTGCCTGTGCAATTCCCCCTGCTTGTGCCCTCTCTGTCCCTCTCTCTCAAATAAACAAATAAATAAATGAAATATTTTTTAAAATGAGGAAATTTGATAGTGCTATGTAGTCATTTATATAAAGCCTCTATTCAAAGTTTGCTGATTGTCTCAATAATGTCTTTCTTAGAATTTTTTTCCCCATCCAGGATCCAGTCTAAGATCCTATGTTGTGTTTAGCTGTCACGTCCCCTTGGTTCTCCTTTAATCTTGGTCTTTCTTGACACCGACATTTTTTAAGAGTCCAAATCAGTTATTCCGGTGCATGTCCTTCAACTTGGGTTTGTCCAATGATTCCCCATGATTCAATTCAAGTTACGTGTTTTGACAGGAGTAGTAGATAAGCATATGTGATGAGTGTCCGTCTTATACATCACACCAGAAGGTACGTTACGTCAGCTTGTTCCAATACTGGCGACACTAATTTTGAACACTGGGTCTGCCAGGTTGCTCTAATGCAAAGTTAATATTTTTCCTTTTGTTTAATGACTACTTTGTAGAGGGATATTTCAAGACTCTAAATATCATATTCCTCATCAAAGTTTCACTCAATGGTGTTAGCAAGTACTGATTTTTAAAAAAATTTATTTATTTATTTATTTGACAGAGATTACAAGTAGGCAGAGAGGCAGGCAGAGAGAGAGGGAAGCAGGCTTCCTGCTGAGCAGAGAGCACGATGCAGGGCTCGATCCCAGGACCCTGAGATCATGACCTGAGCCGAAGGCAGAGGCCTTAACCCACTGAACCACCCAGGCGCCCCTCTCCTCTCTTAGACTAAAATGGGTGCTTCCCCAAACCTAAGCCCTAAAGCAAGGGAGGGAAAATCCAAGAGAACAACTCAAAAAGATTGGGGGGTGTCTCATTATTTGGTTAAATATCTGCTTTAAAGGTAGACTTACATCTAGATCATTCCTCTATGCCTATCTGAGGAGGTTTGATGTGATCTGGGTAGACACACTGGGGCAGAGAGAAGGAGACCATGGAGAAGTCTGCACGTCCACCATTGGTTTCCTGTGTGTCAGGTGGACAGTGAGAGGTAACCTGAACTATTTTCCTAATGCTCTGACCTAGAGGGCTGGCCACTGGGTAAGGAGACCCCAAAAGCAAAAGACTCAGAGTAGACTGGTAGAGGTGGAACCCGAAGTGGTGGTGGAAGAGGCAGAGACAGAACCAGATCCCCACAGAGGTGTTCTGCCGCCTACTGTTTCACCTCCAGGAAGAATCATATGAGATACAGGAGTCGGAGAGTCAGCGTGGAGATGCCTGCCCACAGGACAGGAGCGGTAGCCTTAGCCAGAGAAGCAGCAGCGGCCACGGGAGGACGACAAGAGACAGTGAAGAGAGGGATGACCCTGTATCTCCCTCCTTTCTGCCCATCCCACCGCAGCAGAAAGGGGTCCGGGAGAGGCGAGGACAGAAGTGTGCAAGACCTAACACTTCTTTCCCCCACTCCCATCCCCATGGATGGAGGGCAGATGAGGTTGGGCAAGCATCAAACTGGATCTGAGATTGAAATTTTAAACTAGACTGGGCTTTCTGAAATTAGAACATACTGAAAAAACACAGAATCCACCCCCCCCCGCCATATGCCATTGAAGGGTTTGGGAAGAGAGGTTTGAAAAAATAGGGTTGAAGATGGTTTCTGGGGAGAAGAGGCAGACTTTGTTTAGACACTGTCATGCTGAGGTTGTTCATAGACTGGCTCCTGGTCCCGGGGGAAGGTCCCTTGAGGAGGTAATGCCCAGGCCTAGAAGATGAGAAGCAGCTGGGGATGCGTGATTTGACAGAAAGAAAATAGAAAGCACAGACCCCCAAGGTGGTGTGGGGGGGTGGGCACTGGCATATGACAAGAACAGAAAAGTCTGGAAGGGCTGTAGCCTAGTGATGGGGGACAGGTACAGGGAAGCATGGGGAGGTGACAGGGCTCCAAGCATGGATGGCCTATAGCCTGCTGAGGTGAGAAGGTTTATTTTTCATAAATTCTAAAGTACTATGAATTATTTAAAAGATTCCAACAGTGCACCTCTTCCTCCCTTGTCCAAATCCTAAAGGTGACCATCATCAATGTATCCTTCCAGGCCGTTCAGATACCTCCATGTTTCCACGTATATACTTTTTTTTTCTTCAAGATTTTATTTGACAGAGAGAGACAGCGAGAGAGCAGGAGCGGAAGGAGAGGGGGAAGCAGGCTCCCCACTGAGGGATCCCCCCAAGGAGCCCAATGCGGGGCTCGATCCCAGGACCCTGAGATCAGGATCTGAGCTGAAGGCAGACGCTCAACAACTGAGCCATCCAAGTGCCCCTACACATATATACTTGTAATATGGATAAAAACCGATGGTTCTGTGATTCTTTTCCACTTGATAATATATCATGAATCTCCTTCCATGTTGTTGCTTGAATAAATGATGCTAAATCCATACACACAACCGTTAAACTTCACGATGCTACTCTCTGGTCGTTGGCCATAATGATGTTCTGAGTACGTCCGGTGACAAGGTAGATCATGGGACAGAAGGTAACAATGTAAAATCCAGTCTTTAATAAAATATGTACGGATATCTATTTGTACCTGTTTGCACCGGAAAAAGTACAGCAGGATATACACCAAAACAGTAACAGTGGTGGGATTTCTGTTTTTTCCCCTTTTTTTGGCTGTTGGTTTTCTAATTTTCCTATCATAAATGTGTAGTAACTTAAAATTTTATAATAAAGAGTGTGGAAAGCAAATAGGACAAAATGGTGACATCTGCATATGACGGGAGACGAGTGCTTGTTATTCTTTGTATTTCTGTGTGTGTCTGTACATGGACGCGTGCACGTTTAGTTTCTCACAAAGAGAGAGAGGACAAGCATGATGCATCATTTCAGTTCAGACACACAATCAACAACTTAAAAAAGATAACCACCCATGACACTGATGGACACTGTGCTTCCAAAATGAGGGGTTACCTTTGATGACTTACAGCTTAAGCAAAACGACTTGCAGACACAAGATGACACTGAGTTTGTCCCTGAGTGAGGAGAATGGCCCTGTAAATTATGTCACATCGCCTCTGTCATTCCAGAGCAGAATCCTAATCTGCAGTCACTCCCCCAACCCACACACAAAGTGAGTTCCCTGCAGAGACAGGGACCTGACAAGGACTCAGAGGGCTTCCTTTTCCAGCCTGGGCTACGAACTCAGTCTTCTCCTCAGCCTGCCACTTCTCCGCCATCTTGACTCCTCCCCCTCCAATCTTTCGACTCCGTCTTTTCCTAAACAAACTAAAGACTGTGACTCAAACAACTGACCTTTCTGTTCTTGTTTGGCCCAGAAAATCTTGACTCGCTGGCGAATGTGCTTGTCTTCGCGCAGTTTCTTCTGCCACTGACGCAACTCTTGAATCTCAGGATCGCACCGAACCTGGAAAATGCCCACAAAGCTTTGGTTCCTTTTCAAATATACATCTATACATTAGCTTGTTAACTCTGCACAGAAAATCATTTACAAACTAATTGGATATACTCTGGATTCCAAGTGAATCAGTGTTCTGTTTACCTGAACTCCTACAGGTTATGTAATATTTGAGTGTAAATGAGGTTGTATGAGGATTTGCTATAATAGTGGTAGGTTGAAAACATTCTAGACCTGTGCTGTCTAATAGAAATATGATGGGGCCACATGTGAAATTTTAAATTTCCTAGCAGTTTCATTTTAAAAAAGTAAAAACGAGCTGGTGAGATTATTTTTTTAAATATTTTATTTATTTATTTGACAGACAGAGATTACAAATAGGCAGAGAGGCAGGTAGAGAGAGAAAGGGAAGCAGGCTCTGTGCAGCAGAGTCCAATGTGGGGCTCGATCCCAGGACCCTGAGACCATGACTTGAGCCGAAGGCAGAGGCTTTAACCCACTGAGCCACCCAGGCACCCCAGTGAGATTATTTTTAAGAATATATTTTATTTAACCTCAAAGGTCCAAAATATTATTTTGACATGTAAGCAATACAAAAATTATTTATGAGATAATTTACTCTCTGTTTTCCATACTAAGTCCTCAACATCTACTGTATTTTACAGTTACAGCACACCTCAGTTTGGGCTAGACACATTTCAAGTGCTCAATGATCGCATATAACTGGTGGCTACTGTATTGGTTCTAGAAGAATCACAGACAATGTATTAATCACTGTTCTGTTTAACACCAACTGAGCACCTACTGCATACTGGGCTTTGTGCTAGACATTGTCAATAAAGAGACTATTGATGATAATTTGAATTAAGTTTTATTTTATTCTTTCATATCTCATACTTATGTGCACTTAGGTTCCAGGCATTGTTTCAGTGTTTTACAAATTTTACCATCAAAACACCCAATAAGACAAGAATGATTATGCCCATTGTACAGATGAAGAAACTCAGTTTAGGCAGCTTGCCGAGCTGCAGAGCTAGGAAATGGTGTTGAGGTTGAAATATAGGCAGACTGTTTCAGCTGCCCTTGAGCGGCTGAGAATCTAGTAGGAAACACAGAGTATTCAGGAATAAGATCAACAAGGATACTGATGAGTAGAAGGGAATGCAGAGGAGGAACTGAACTCAGCCTGGAGTGGTCAGCAAACACTTCATGGAGGAGATGATCCCTGGGCTGAGTTTTGAAGCATAAACTAGAGTTAGCCATGGAGGAAAGGTGGGTAGACTGTAACGGTGGTCCATTTCTGCTTATTGTGATCATGTCATAAAGCCAGGTCCCTGCCTCCTGATGTTTCAGACCAGCACTGGATCTTAAGACTTCCTGCTCTGATCACTGGGATCCAAGCTTCTTGGATTCATTTTTGAAAAACGCTGTTGTCCTCTAGAAGGGTCCTTCCATGGCTTTTTATTACTAGGAAACTTGTGGGGGGCAATGTTGGGTTTGGGGTGATCGCAATCCCTTTCCCTTCTAGAAAGTGCCTGGGTTCTTTATGTGAATTGATACCAGGCACCAGAGCTCTTCTCATTAAGAGGCATTTGGAGAGATGACCTTATCAGATTCAAGAAAAATAAATTCCTTCCTATTACTTCCTCTCCCAGGGCATGGGGTGCCTTGGTTGTCTTAAGAAAACTACTCAAGTGGCACCTGGGTGGTTCAGTGGGTTGATCCTCTGCCTTTGGCTCAGGTCCTGATCTCAGGGTCCTGGGATCAAGCCCTGCATTAGGCTCTCTGCTCAGCGAGGAGCTTGCTTCCCCACCCCCTCTCTGCCTGCATCTCTGCCTACTTGCTATCTCTCTCTATCAAATAAGTAAATAAAATCTTAAAAAAATAAAAACTACTCAAGTGATTTTTTTTCCAAAATAAAAAAGATGGACTGTAGTTTCCTGCTGAACTTATAAATGACAACTACACTTGTTTAACAAAAAAGAAAATATACAATTTATCTATAAATATATATTTTTAAAATCACACATACAAAGGACCATATATGTATATATTGTGTGCATATATATAGTATATGTATATATATAATTTGTATATTGTGTGTTTATACATATCAAGTACTTTGTTTATAAAGTATATAACATATACCAGTATAATGTTATGCAAATTTCAGAGAGTAAAATGCCCCTCTATTAATGTCATAGAACACAAGGTAATCCCCTAAATCTTTTAAATTACAATGCAATGTTTTTACTGTTTTAGAAAGTCTTGTGTTCAAAATATTAGACACCTTCAACATCTCTGTTTGAGCAAGCCCAAAGCCTCTTGGGCAGCAAAAAAGGAATTATCCACATCTTTCCTACCAGCTTCAATTTATCTGGGTCCAAGCACACAGAAATCCCCACATTTCTGCACTGTGACAACTGATACCCTTAATGATAATAAATGTGAAGGATCTTCTGAATCACTAAAGAAAAGTTAACACTAATTATAATCAAGCAAATTGACTATATTTTCTTACAGTCAAATTCTTTCTGCATAACTGATGTATTCTTCTATTTTTTTTTTAAAGATTTTATTTATTTGACAAAGAGAGAGAGACAGCAAGAGTGGGAACACAAGCAGCAGGAATGGGAGAGGGAGAAACAGGCTTCTCGCTGAGCAGGGAGCCCGATGCAGGGCTCCATCCCAGGACCCTGGGATCATGACCTGAACCAAAAGCAGACATTAAATGACTAACCCCCCCATGCCCCCCTATAGCATAACTTTTTAAAAAAGATTTTTTAGTTTCCACCAACATACAATGTACTACCAGCCCCAGGGACACAGGTCTGCGAATCGTCAGGCCCACACACCCCACAGCACTCACCACAACCCCCCCCCCACCACCACCCCCACCCCCCCCCCCCCCCCCCCCACCCCCCGCAACCCCCAGCCTGCCCTGTGAGACCAAGAGTCTCCCATGGCCCCTCATCCCATACTGCCTCACCCCTTCCCTCCCTACCCATACCCCCCACATTGCCCCCCAAATCCCCCATATCAGGGAGATCATATAATTGTCCTTCTCTGATTGAGTTATTTCGCTCAGCATGATACCCTCTGGTTCCATTCATGTCATTGCAAATGGCAAGATTTCATTTCGTTTGATGGCTGCATAGTA
>NC_081567.1:24387826-24477676 GCF_022355385.1 Mustela nigripes
TGATGAACATCTAGGTTCTTTCCATAGTTTGGCTATTGTGGACATTGTTGCTATAAACATTTGGGTGCATGTGCCCCTTCGGATCCCTACATTTGTATCTTTAGGGTAAATACCCAGTAGTGTAATTGCTAGGTTATAGGGCAGCTCTGTTTTCAACTTTTTGAGGAACATCCATGCTGTTTTCCAGAGTGGCTGCACCAGCTTGCATTCCCACCAACAGTGTAGGAGGGTTCCCCTTTCTCTGCATCCTCGCCAGCATCTGTCGTTTCCTGCCTGGTTAATTTTATCCATTCTGACTGGTATGAGGTGGTATCTCACTATAGTTTTGATTTGTATTTCCCTGATGCCAAGTGACGTTGAGCACTTTTTCAAGTGTCTGTTGGCCATCTGGACGTCTTCTTTGCAGAAATGTCTGTTATGTCCTCTGCCAATTTCTTGATTGGATTATTTGTTCTTTGGGTGTTGAGTTTGATAAGTTGTTTATAGATTTTGGATACTAGCCCTTTATCAGATATATCATTTGCAAATATCTTCTCCCATTCTGTCAGTTGTCTTTTGGTTTTGTTGACTGTTTCCTTTGCTATCCAAAAGTATTTGATCTTGATGAAGTCCCAATAGTTCATTTTTGCCCTTGCTTGACTTGCCTTTGGTGATGTTTCTAGAAAGAAGTTGTTGTGGCTGAGGTCAAAGAGGTTATTGCCTGTGTTCCCCTCAAGGATTTTGATGGATTTTCACAATATTTGTTCTTCCAATCCAAGAGCATTGAGGTCCTTCATCCATTTTGAGTCTATTTTTGTGTGTGGTGTAAGGAAATTGTCCAGTTTCATTTTACTACACGTGGCTGTCCAATTTTCCCAACATCATTTGTTGAAGAGACTGTCTTTTTTCCATTGGACATTCTTTCCAGCTTTGTCGAAGATTAGTTGACCATAGAGTTGTGGGTCTATTTCTGGGCTCTCTATTCTGTCCCATTGATCTGTGTGTCATCTGTTTTTGTGCCGGTACCATACTGTCTTGATGACAGCTTTGTAATAGAGCTTAAAGTATGCAATTGTGATGTCACCAACTTTGGCTTTCTTTTTAGCAAGCTTTCTTGCTATTCGAGGTTTTTTTCTGGTTCCATATAAATTTTAGGATTATTTGTTCCATTTCTTTGAAAAAAAAAATGGATGGGATTTTGATAGGGATTGCATTAAACATGTAGATTGCTTTGTCTATCTATGTAGACAAAGATTTGTATTTGTAGACAAAAATTTGTATCTATATGTAGGTAGCATAGACATTTTCACAATATTTGTTCTTCCAATCCAAGAACATGGACCATTTTTCCATTTCTTTGTGTCTTCCTCAATTTCTTTCATGAGTACTTATAGTTTTCTGAGTACAGATTTTTTGCCTCCTTGGTTAGGTTTATTCCTAGGTATCTTATGGGTTTGGGTGCAATTGTAAAAGGGATTGACTTCTTAATTTCTCTTTCTTCTGCCTTGTTGTTGGTGTATAGAAATGCAACTGATTTCTGTGCACTCATTTTATAGCCTGACACTTTACTGAATTCCTGTACAAGTTCTAGCAGATTTGGAGTGGAGTCTTTTGGGTTTTCCATGTGAAGTATCATATTATCTACAAAGAGTGATAGTTTGATTTCTTCTTTGCCAATTTGGATGCCTTTAATTTCTATTTGTTGTCTGATTACTGAGGCTAGGACTTCTAGTACTATGTTGAATAGCAGTGATGATGAAGGACATCCCTGCTGTATTCCTGACCTTAGCGGAAAAGCTCTGTTTTTCTCCACTGAGAATGATATTCGCTGTGGGTTTTTCATAGATGGCTTTGATGATATTGAGGTGTGTACCCTCTATCCTTACACTTTGAAAAGTTTTGAGCAAGAAAGGATGATGTACTTTGTCAAATGATTTTTCAGCATCTATTGAGAGTATCATATGGTTCTTATTCTTTCTTTTATTAATGTATTGTATTACATTGATTGATTTGTGGATGTTGAACCAACCTTGCAGCCCTGGAATAAATCCTGTTTGGTCGTGGTAAATAATCCTCTTAATGTACTGTTGGATCCTATTGGCTAGTATTTTGGTGAGAATTTTCATATCTGTGTTCATCAACAATATTGGTCTGTAATTCTCTTTTTTGATGGGGCCTTTGTATGGTTTTGGGGATCAAGGTAGTGCTGGCCTCATAAAATGAGTTTGGAAGTTTTCCTTCCATAACTGATGTATTCTTAAAGTTTGGATGGACACACAGAGTGTGGGTTCCTTTAGGGAGGAAGTAAAATGGGGGAGGAGGCTTTCACTTTTTACTCGGTATTTTTCTGGACGGATTGTTTTGGATTACAATGAACATATATTGATTCAGGAATACAAGCGTCTCAATTTTAAGTAACAGGCTGCTGAGAGGCAAAATAAGAGTTCTTTAACTTAATATCTGGTGAATTTTTCTACAATCCTTTGAACACTCAATCACCTAAATATTCAACAAACGGCAACGCCCATTTCCTTCATCATTCTGGAAGCCTACAGTTGTTGTCAGGGTTCTGCTGACCAGTGTAGGGTGATTTTCCTCTGTCTGGCCAGAGACCCTTCATCTTTTTTTCTTGATTTCCTTCATTTGCTGTTTACCAAAGTGGAGTACGGCAGCCTTGTTAGTTAACTTCTCATTACCAGGAAAGCCTCGATCCCTAGAGAAGGCTTTTGTGAGCCCTGGGGAAAGCATGCACTCATTGAACTGGGCTAATCCTGGTCATTATGGTCATGATTACAGAATCAATTTAAACAGCAGCAGTTGTGCCAATCAGCAAATACCGTAGAGTGCAGTGTAATGTTTAACACATAAACAATTCCATTGCTTTACCAAAAAAAAAAAAAAAAAAAAAAAAAAAAAAAAGCCTCCCTGATGAGTGGCTTCCTATTTTTACTTCTTTAAATCACCACATGGAGTCCATCTGTTTTCCAAGATAGGCACCCTGAGTTATATACATTATTGTGTACTTGACTTTGGGCTAAGTCCAGAAAGAAAACTCCATTATTTGGATGTGAATTTCTTAAAAGATGCCCGTGAACCAATCAAAATCTCCTAATTATCTATTATTCTGATGAAAGCCAACAGGGTACCGTATTGGTTAAGAGAGCCAACTTTGGATCAGAAAGCCTGAAGTTGAATCTCAGCTCTTCATATAACAAGCTAAGGAACCTGGAGCAAGTTACTTAAACTCTCTAAGCCTTGATTTCCTCATCTGTAAAATGGGAATAGTATAGATATTTCCCTCACTGCGTTGGTGTTTTAAAAACAAGATGAGATATTATCTGGTCCATAACAAGCCCTCACTGTGTTAGCAATTTCTTTTTTTTTTTTTTTAAAGATTTTATTTATTTATTTGACAGACAGAGATCACAAGTAGGCAGAGAGGCAGGCAGAGAGAGAGGAGAGTGGAGGAAGCAGGCTTCCTGCTGAGCAGAGAGCCCGATGTGGGGCTCAATCCCAGGACCCTGGGATCATGACTTGCTGAAGGCAGAGGCTTTAACTCACTGAGCCACCCAGGCACCCCTGTGTTAGCAATTTCTTAATTAAACTAATAAAATAGTAAGGGGTGGCTCAGTTGGTTGAGCACCCGACTCTTGATATCAGCTCAGGTCATAATCGCGGGCTGTGGGATCCACCCCAGGTCAGGCTTCACGCTCGGTGTGGAGTCTGCTTGAGATTATCTCTCTCTGCCCCTCCCCCCTTCTAAAATACATACATACACACCTAAATATTTTTAAGAGCAATAAGAACAAGAATTCAGCTCTGAGATTGCATCCTTCAGTAACATTGTGAGGTTGCTGGTAGGACGTGGAGCCAACTGGCTGAAAAGCCAGTGATTCATAAAACTGGAAGTGAGTCCTCTTCCCAAGGGTTTGCAAATGATTGAATACATAAATGATTTTGTAATTATATAACTTTAGGCAGTGTTCAGCCAGTAGAGGTATAAGGAGTGTAGAATGGTGACCGCAGGCAGGAAAGAAGAGAGGGGCCACTACTGGGACTTGGAAGTTACCCTTCCTAGATCTATACTTCTGAATTCCTCTTAGCTCAGTTGGTTTCCTTGCTTCTTGGCAAAACAGACAATAACATAGCAATGACTACTTTCTCTGGATGAGTCCCTGGAGTTTTTCTAATGGCTTTGGGGAAAAAAACTTTCAGTATATTACAATTCCTGGAAAGATGCTGCAGAAACAACACAACAGGCAGCCCTTCAGCAACATAAGCAAGAGTGACCCTCCAACGCGGTGTGAGCTGCCTCTGAAGGTTCTTATCACATCCTTGTCGTGACTTGATTCACTCATGATTATATTAAAGGATTTTTGTACTCGAGAAAAGTGGATTTCAACATGAAGGAAATAAATGTTTGCAAATTCTCTTTCAAATACCTAATGGAATATTCAGAGTTTCCAACTCTCTCATAAATTCAATTTTCTCTCTGTAAGTAAGCTTTGTGATTTCTTCTCAGATCTTTGGTGAAATGAAACAAAAGTTAGTTTCTCGTTCGGGTGGTTATGAGTGTTCCTATTGTGTTGGGAAACTAATTATAAAAACCTGTAGATATCACATATTTCCTGGTATTGTGGAGGTGTTTCAGATAGTCATCTGTAGTATGACAGCATGTCTCTTAGGAGTTGCTTGGGGCTTTCAGGGAGGGGTAGAAATGTGTTCTAGAGAAACATTTTTTAAAACGGTGTGTTCATCACATTAGCATATGGTAAATTCAGTTCAGTGTGTTGTAAAAAGCATTACAAAAAGTCTGACCCAATAGAAAATACCAGATATTCCTTTACCATTAAGGACTTGCTTTATCTCTAAAAAAGGTTCTTTTTTTTTTTTTTCTCTCATAGTCTATTTTATCTGATGCTCCTAATGCAAGATTACTTTCCTTTCAGTTGGTATTTGTGTCGTATTGTCTATCTTTCTCCAACTCTTTACTTTCAACGATTCTGGGTTATTTTGTATTACCCGTAACCCAGAGGCAGATTTCTTTTTAATCCAGTCTGAAAAATCACAAAAGCTCATTCTATTTACATTCATTGTGATCAGTAATACATTTGTACTATCTTGTTTTTTACTTACATGTTCTTGTCTTCTTTTTTTCCTTTCCTGCTTCTTATTGTATTTGATTTTTTGGATTCCATTTTTCCCTTCTACTGCGTTGTTAGTTCTTATTCTACTTTTTCTTGACTATGTTGCTATAATGTAATAAACGACTTACAGTAAAAAATGAGTCTGTCCAACCTCCCCTCAAGCAGTTACGGGACTTAAGAACACTTTTAACATCCCACTCTCAACTCTCATGATTGCTGTCCAGTATTTTAGTTTAATGTCCTTTAGCCCTCACTGGTGTGTGTATATGACTGTGGTGTGTGTATATGTGTGTGGTATGTGTATATGCATGTGATGTGTGTACATATGTATACATATTTGTATATGCTTATATGCATCTATGTGTATACGTGCACATACAGTATATATACATGTGCGCATGTATATACATGTGTGTATATGTTTATATGCATATATAATATATGTGCATGTGTGTCCATGTATGTATATATCATATAATAGTCCATGTATATTTGGATCTAGCAGCTTCCCCTTTCACTACTGTTTCTTGCATTCTACTCCCACTCCTTCCTTGTAGATTCAATTTCCTTCTAACTCAAGTACATCATTTAGTGGTTCTTTCAGTGAGGAATGTGTTTCAAAATGTATTTAGTCCTTGCTCTTGAGTGTTAATTTGGTGAGCATATAATTCTCTGTTGAATGTTACTTTCCCTTAGGCTTTGAAGAGGATGCACATCACCGTTTTCCGGCGGATGATGAGAAGTCTTGATCAGTCTCCTTGGTTTTCCCTCATAGGCAATCCTGTAAGGCTTCCTCTTTGCTCCTGGCATGCCATGGTGTAACCAGGTAGCATTCTGCTGCGGTTTTGTCCTTATTTATCTAGTTCAGGATTTGTGTTTTCTTTAGCTGGGATGTTCTCGCCCAGTAGACAGAGCTACTGGGCAAGAGAGTCTCCGTGCTCATTCTGTCGTCGCCCTCTGCAATTCCTACTAGACTCACGTCTGACCTTCTGTTGTCGCGACTGCTGTCCCACATTCCCCACGTCTACCTCCCTGCTGCCTTCTTTCTCCTGGATCTCCCTGGATAGCAGTCACTCCTCCAGCGGCGTCCGTCTGCTGCTCAACGCACACCCACCCAACGGATGGCCCGTGGATCAGCACCATCAGCAGTACCTGGGAGCTCATTAGACATGCAAATTCCCGGCTTTCACCCAACACCTATTAAGTCAGAACTGAAGAGAGAGTGGGGCCAGCAGTCGGAGGTTTTTTTTTTTTTAAAGATTTAATTTATTTATTTGACAGAGAGAGATCACAAGTAGGCAGAGAGGCAGGCAGAGAGAGGGGGGAAGCAGGCTCCCCGCTGAGCAGAGAGCCCGATGTGGGGCTCGATCCCAGGGTCCTGGGAGAAGGCAGAGGCTTAACCCACTGAGCCACCCAGGCACCCCCAGCAGCCTGAGTTTTAACGAACTCTCCAGATGATCCTGATGCTTACTGAAGTTGGAGAAGCATGACTTCAGCCTGTTCACTTAATGGTTTTCATTTTTACAGCTTATACTTAGTTCTTTTTCAAATCTGATCCCTTTTTTTCTTATCGCCCTGTTGTTTCAGCAAGGTTTATATTGTTTAAAAAAATTTTTAGTAGATCTCTATAATCATCTTAAAAATACTTATTTCATAGTCTCAAACTGCCACTCTCGAGGCCTTAGATTTTCCAGCTGGTTGTGCTCACTGACTCCCCCTGCCTCCATTCCTTGTTGGTTTATTTTTTATTATGAGCTCATAGTTACTGAGAGCCTTAGTTCTTTCCTTTTTTCTTCCTTCCTTCCTTTCTCTCTCCCTCTCTTCCTCCCTCCCTTTCTCTCTGGCTTTAGTTCTAATTCTAAGTTTGCCCAGGTCTGAGATCATGTTTTTTATCCAAGAGTCAATACAATTTTTTTTTAAAGGTCAGATTATTTTTGTCTTTATGGACCATATAGTCTCTGTCCCAATGGCTGTCATTAAAGCAAAAAAGCAACCAAAGACAATATGTTTTTTTTAAAAAAATGGGCCCAGCTGTGTTCCAATAAACTATTTGGAAAAATAGACAGAGGGCCAGATTTGGTCCACGGGCTGTAGTTTGTCAGCCCCTGCTCTGATCCTTGGGTAGGCGTTAGGCAGCCCCCTGATTCCCTCAGTGCTCCTTCTGTCTTTCTGGATGTATTACATAACATTATTATTGCTTTAATTCCCTAACCTTACCTGATGCTATTGAGATCACTTAGGGGACTCGTTAAAAATAAAACTTCCGGGCTCTTGCCTGGCAGATTCTGATTCAGTCTATGTGACATGGAACCAACATATATGTTTAGCAAGAACAATAAAGGTTTGAAACGCTACTCTAAGGACAGAGAACGTGAAGAACGAGCTCAGTGTTAGGAGACCTACTGCTTTACCATGTGTACATTTTCTGTCTCAGTTCTCATACAATGCCACATCAATTATTGCAAATTCTGACAATCCGAGTCAAGAAGGATGGCTCAGGCTATTAGTGTGTGGTCAGGAGACAGGATCTGTATGACTCATGAACAGCAGCTGCTTTTTGGTGGGGCAGTCTCCTCAGTGCAGTTCCAGAAAGGCCTTCTCCCGGGAAGCCACACCTATTTTGTACTGAGGTTCCTTTAATAATAAAGTCATATCCCAGTACATACTTGGAAAAAGCAGAATTTCCCCCCAATAGCTCAATGATGACAGTTGAGATAAAGTTCATCCAACTTTTCTTGGTACTTGTTTACCCACATAATCAGGGAATGATTAAGTTGCAAAAGCATTTAAGGGATTCGATGAACTTTCCAATGACTATAAATTACAGCCATGTGAACGATGCCAAAGATGGTATTACTGCACAATGCTTTGATCTCTTTGTTACCGCTGATACCCGGAACTGACATTTATGTAGTTATAGCTGCCCAGATGTTTCTAATGTGCAGTCAAGGTTGAGAGGCACTGCTCCAAAGTATGAACACTTAACCCCTCCACCAGTGGCTCTCAGAGTGTGATTGCCAAACGAGCACCATCAACATCTCTTGAGAGCTAGTTTGAAATGTAAGTTCTTAGGCTTTATTCCAGTCCTACTGACCCAGATTACTCTGGAGTTGGGGCCCAGCAATCCGTGTGTTAACATGCCTTCTAGAAAATTCTGACATAGGTTTCAGTTTGAGAGCTATTGCACTGTGCCCCCAGTGAATCCCAGCACTCTTTCCTTTTCAAAAAGCACCCTGTCCTTTTGAAAATTATACCACTCTTCTCATTAAATGGGGGAGTCTATCCACCCCCCTTTTGAATCTAGGTGAGTCTCTTGACTTGGTTTGACCAATCGAAGATAACTAAAGTGCTGAACAAGTTTCAGAGTCTAGTCCTCAAGGAGGCTTAAGGCTTCCATTTTGAGGGCTGTTTCTTCCAAAATGTAAGGAAGCTGGTGTGACCCAGTGAAGGATGACAAGCCACGTGGAGAACTGAAAGGCTCCAGGTATGTGTGTGAGGCCAACTTGGACCTTCCCAGTCCAGATCATCTAGGCAGAGAATACCATGATGTGCTGGAAAGGTCCATCACAGTTAAGAAGTGCCCACTGAAGGCGGTATAGATGAGGCTGGAGTTCCAGACCCAGAGCCCCAGAGTGGAGCTACGTGGGGACATCCCACAGTGGAAGCTCCCGATTGTAGTGTTCACCATTAAACACACCAGCTGAATGCAGCCCCATGAGTGAGTGGAGGAGAAGTAGCCGAGGAACTAGCCAGTTAACCCACAGGACTGTGAAAAACAATGGATTGCTATGGTTTAAGTCACTAAGATTTAGCAGCAGAAGGAATCAGATTACAGCTATACAATGTACCCATACACTTTGCTTTGAAGGGAAATTGATTAGCCCTTTATAGAGAAAGACTCCAGAAAAGCTGTGAATTTGGCTGGTATTAATTGCCACGTGTGCCCCCACACACCTCCACACACCTCGTACCTGTAGCTGGCTTCAGGGGCATTGCCCTTGGCAGTCACACACAGCTTAGAAGGGCCTCATATTGCTTTAATACTCTTGTTGTCATCATCTAGAAATTCTTAAAACTTTGAACAAGGGGATCTGCATTTGTATTTTACACCAGGCCCTACACATTCTGTAGCCAGTCCCACCAGTACATGGCTTCCTCATCTACTCCTCACAACACCCTGGGAGTTTGGTTTATTGGCCTCCTTCTTATACTGGGGATATGCTGCAACTGAGCAAGTAATAAGGGGGTTTTGCAGACAGCCTGGCAAGTTGGCAAAGCATTTTCTGGGCATCTTAAGAAAAACCCACTTACAGATATAGTCCAGAGTATATTTAAACAACCACAGGACCAGGCAGGGGGAAGGGGAAGGGTCTGGCCTGGGAAGCTAGGCCCCAAGCAGCCTAAACTCGCTATTTATAGTGCTGTGGCCTATTTTGGCCTGCTGGGTGGCCCTGAAAATTGCCCGAGAATTGGGCCTGGGAACTGATGATGAAAATCAGGTGCCTTCATTCTGGGGTATCACTGGAATCACGCTGAGCACAAAGGTCTTTTTGAAGAGCTCAAGGACATTTTGCAAAACAGGATTTTCTTTGATAGGATTTTTCTTTGACAGGGAATAAAAAAAATAATTAAGGTGAATCATTAGGAAACAATCAGGAAATATTAGGGGGGAAATGCACAGATCAGATCCAGGCAATAAAGAGCTAACCCTTACAAGGCCCTAACCATGTGCCAGGCTCTATGCTAAGCACTTGACTTGCACCATTTCCTTTATACCCTTACCTATAACTCTGTGAAGGCAACACTATTATTATCCCCATTTTATAGGAAAGAAAACAGAGGCTTAGGAAAATTTCCTGAAGGCCACAGGGTTGATGAGCCAGGATTCAAACCCACATCATGGCACTCCAGCTACCAGCTCTGTTTCTCAAACTTTCGCATGCAAAGACTCACCGGGGCATCTTGTTCAAATATAGGTTCTGATTTGAGAGGCCTGGGGTGGGGCCTAGAGT
Source organism: Mustela nigripes (assembly GCF_022355385.1). Taxonomy (NCBI): domain Eukaryota; kingdom Metazoa; phylum Chordata; class Mammalia; order Carnivora; family Mustelidae; genus Mustela; species Mustela nigripes. The sequence goes on from NC_081567.1 coordinate 24,397,965, forward strand.
CTGCATTTCCAACCAGATGGAAAGATTACATATTTATTTATATCTGTTTACGGTCTGTTGCAAGAATGCAAGCTCCCTGAGGGCGGGAGCATGGTCTTAGTCCCTGCAGTATGCCCAGCATCGAAACCCAATGCCCGCCTGCCACAGAGCAGGTCCCCAATAAATACTAGTGAATGAATATCGGTGAATGAATTGATCTAATTGTAGAGCATACTTGCTTAACCTTTATGCTGTACTGCCTTCAAGCTCGCCTAAAAAAATGGCAAAGTATTAAAAAAAAATTGTCTTGAACAGGAGTTGTAGGCAGCCTATCCTTTACAAAGAAAATGTGACCAAGTTGTCTGCTATTGTCTCTCTGCCAGAAGCCAACCCTCTTCACCTGGGCCATATCAGACACCATCCAGAAACGACAACCAACCCCTGCCTGGGAAAGGAAGTGCTGCTTGAAATGACACTGGCTCACCTGGTTGGGCGGCTGTCCCCAGACGGAAGCCAGAGAGATGGCTAATGACACACACAAAGGGAGGAAATGCACCCCCCTGCCCCGCCCCTGCCTCCAACAGCTGCACCAGGAGACACCCCTCTCTGGAAAGGAGGAAGAGGAAGTCAAGAAAGCTGTAAAGCTGACCCACACTCTGGGGAAGCCAACACTCACAAGAAAGCAGAAGGAAAAAGGTTGGTCCTTCAAGTCACTGATTGTTGGACTTGCTGAGGAAACAGAAATCGACACCAAACTCCTGAAGCTTCCCTCTTGCCATCTCAGGGCTCACTTTGGGTTGGGAGGATTTTGAATGAGAAAGTGCATGGTCAAATTTCTACCTGCCAGCTACATTAGTAGGATATTTTCCTTCAAATACAAATGCTCAGAGTAGATGTACATGTGCTGATGTGGAAAGCTATCCTTAATGCTAAGTGAAAGGCAGGAGGCAGGCTGTAGAGTGTGAGTCCAAACTTATAAAAATAAATATCCCATGTTTATTTTAAAAACCCCACAATATAGCATATACACATAAATGTTCATATATGCAAAAGAAAAACATTAAAAAGACACATTTCCGGGGCGCCTGGGTGGCTTGGTGGGTTAAAGCCGCTGCTTCAGCTCAGGTCATGATCTCAGGGTCCTGGGATCAAGCCCCGCATCAGGCTCTCTGCTCAGCAGGGAGCCTGCTTCCTCCTCTCTCTCTCTCTCTCTCTCTCTCTCTGCCTACTTGTGATCTTTGTCTGTCAAATAAATAAATAAAATCTTAAAAAAATAAAATAAAAAAAAAATAAAAAGACACATTTCCAAACTGTTAACAGTGGTTTCGCCTGGGAAACAGGTCTGAGTTGGACAAGAATGGAGAGTTCCACATTTAAGTTTAAAGTACTTGTTATGGACTGAATGGTTTCCCCAAAATTCATATGTTGAAGCCCTAACCCCCAGTGTGACGGTATTAGGGGTTGGTAATTAAGGTTAGATGAGGTTACCAGGGTAGAATTCTCAGGATGGGATTAGTATCTTCACAATAAACTAGAGAGGGGCGCCTGGATGCCTCAGTCGGTTAAGTTTCTGTCTTTGGCTCAGGTCATGAACTCGGAGTCCCAGGATCGAGCCCCGTGTTGGGTTCCCTGCCCAGCGGATAGTGTTCTTCTCCCTCTCCTGCTGCTCCTCCCCTGCTCGTGCTCTTACTTGCTCACTCTCTCAAATAAATAAATAAAATCTTTAAAAAAACAAAAAGAAGAAGATGAAGAAGAAGAAGAAATCAGAGAGCTTGTTCTTTCTCTCTCTCTGCCATGAGTGGACACAGCAAGTAGGCAGCCATCTGCAAGCCAGGAAGGGGGCTATCGCTAGACACCAAACATGCCGGCACCTTGACCTTGAGCCTCCCAGCCTCCAGAACTGAAAGAAATAAAGGTCTGTTGCTTCAGCCACCCAGTCTGTGGCATTCTGTTAGAGCACCCCAATCTGAGACATTAATTCTATATGGCTTCATTTTTTAATACAATGGATATCTGCTATTTTACAATAAAAATATCAAAGAAAGACTTTTTTTTTTTCATGCAAAGATGGCCATTCCTTTCCATAATCACACTGACACGGTCCTCCTTGCAATATGTCCTGAGGTGGGCAGGCGTGGTTGTAAAACGACCTCTTGCTTTGTATGATGTTTGCCCCCGACAAGACTTGCTCGGAGGTAAGGACTGATCAGGAGCTGCCCTGTAATTGTATCCTTGGCGCCACACCTCGGCTTGCCTTGTCCTTTCAGTTACATTAGTGTTTACTTTTTGCAAATGTGCTGACTTAACCCATCCAGCAGAAGACCATGGTCTCCAGCGTTGCCCATTTCTGCCCGCATCCCCACTGTCTCGGGAAGGTGTGTGTTTACCCCGCTTCTGTTTTTTTTTTTTTTTTTTTTTAAGATTTTATTCATTTATTTGACAGAGATCATAAGTAGGCAGAGAGGGAAGCAGAGAGAGAGGGGGAAGCAGGCTCCCCGCCCAGCAGAGAGCCCGATGCGGGACTCAATCCCAGGACCCTGGGATCATGACCTGAGCCAAAGGCAGAGGCTTTAACCCGCTGAGCCACCCAGGCGCTCCTGTTTACCCCGCTTCTTGTCTCCATCTGCTTGTTGGCGTCCCGGTTACTCTTACACATCAGGCAGTCTTCTAAGAGCACACATAAAATTGACAGAGAAAGACTGCTCTTTCCATTTGCTCTTGAAAACCTCTCTCATTGGTTTAGGAAACAGAACCCCTGGTACTTTTCAAATAAGAAAGACATGGAGGGGGCGCCTGGGTGGCTCAGTGGGTTAAGCCTCTACCTTCGGCTCAGGTCATGATCCCAGGGTTCTGGGATCGAGCCCCGCATCGGGCTCTCTGCTCAGCGGGGAGCCTGCTTCCCCCTCCCTCTCCCTCTCTCTCTGCCTGCCTCTCTGCCTACTTGTGATCTCTCTCTGTCAAATAAATAAAATCTTTAAATAAATAAAAAAAAAAGACATGGCGGGATTGCTACATCCATATTGATACTGTTCATTTCTGTAGCTAGAGTTCACAGGATGCTTTCTCATGGGTTGCCACCAGAAGATATTTTGATCCTTATGATAACCTAGTGAGCTAGACTGGGCAATTGTTATTATTTGCAACTGGAAAAGGAAGAGTTTGAGATTCCAAGGGTCATGATTTGTCCTGGGTCACCCAACTGGTAGGTTGCAAAGTGGATTCTAACTCCTTGATCGGTCTTAAACCTGACTACATGTTAGTGTCACTTGGGGGGCGGGGTTGTGCAAGGGGGGCATCTTTTAAAAACTGCCCATCTCCTGTTCTCATCCTGGTCCGTTGAACAAGAATCTCAGGGGAATGAGAACTTGGGTATTAGAATATAAGAATAAAATCTTTTCAAGGATGACCCTGATACATGGTGAGGCTTGAAACCATTGCAATCCGTGGGTATAACTAAGCTAGTCTCCTGTTAAACTCAGGTGTGTTAACTCGTCACCAGGACTGAGAACTCCCTCTTACTGGGGTGTTCTAGTGGCATGCTGCTCGACAATGAAAAGGAAGAGGTTACTGATACACATAACCGCGTGGACGAATTTCAAATGCATCAGTTCCAGTGAAGGAAGCCAGACACAAAGGCTATGTATTTTAGGATTCCACTTTTCTGACGTTCTGGAAAAGGCAAAACCCGACTAACAGAAATGGATCAGTGAGGGTCAGAGGCTGGTGGTTGGGGGCAGGAGTTAATTATAGAGGGGTAGCCTGAAGGAATTTTGGGGGATGATATAAATGTTTCTGTGCCTTCATTATAGGGGTATATATACTGTATGTATTTGTTGAAATTGAAAGACTATACACTACAAAGGGTAAATTGTATATCGTGATAAACTCGATTAAAACACATGCACACACTTGGGGCGCCTGGATGGCTCAGTTGATTAACTCCCATTCTGACTCTACAATAGGGCTCCGGTCATGATCTCAGGGTCATGAGATTGAGCCCCAAATCAGGCTCTGTGCTGAGCACGGAGCCTGCCTGAAATTCTCTCTCCCTTTGCCCCTCCCCACCACTCTCTGCCTCACTCTCTTTATTTACTTATTTTAAAGATTTTATTTATTTATTTGACAGACAGAGATCACAAGTAGGCAGAGAGGCAGGCAGAGAGAGAGAGGAGGAAGCAGGTTCCCCGCTGAGCAGAGAGCCCGATGTGGGGCTCGATCCCAGGACTCTGGGATCATGCTCTAAGCTGAAGGCAGAGACTTTAACCCACTGAGCCACCCAGGCGCCCCTGTCTCGCTCTCTTTAAAACAAAAACAAACCAAAAAACACATGCACACACAGAACGAGATATTATTACACACCCACAAAAACGGCTAAAATTAAAAAGACCGACCATGCTATTTACAGGTAAGGACACGGAGCAATGGGAACTCTCCTACATTTCTAGTAGGAATGCAAAATGGCTTTGTTTTGTTTGTTTTTTAAAGATTTTATCCATTCATTTGAGAGACAGAGATCACAAGTAGGCAGAGAAAGAGAGAGGAAGGGAAGCAGGCTCCCTGCTGAGCAGAGAGCCTGATGCGGATCTCGATCCCAGGACCCTGAAATCATGACCTGAGTCGAAGGCAGAGGCTTTAACCCACTGAGCCACCCCATTTTGTTTTGTTTTTAAAAGGGAGAGATGTGGTTCTAAGGACAGTCTGACCTGGGCTTAAAACTCTGGCCCTACCACTTACCACTGTGTGATGTTGGGCAAGTCAGTTAGGGTTTCTAAGCCTTTGTTGGTTCATCTACACATGAGATAATAGTAGTAATACCTGCTTCCTTTACAGCATCAGCATACAGCATAAAGGAGACAATGCTAGTAAGTGCTTAGTTTGGTGCGTGGTACGCAGCAAGTCACCAAAAATGCTAGATTTTGCTGTTCTTCCCCTCCACCCCCAAGATGTATTTATTTATTTGGAGGGAGAGAGTGAGCGAGCACAGGAGCAGGGGAGATGTAAGGAGAGAGGGAAAGTACTTCAACCAGACTCCCCACTGAGCTGGAACCCCGACGCGGGGCTTGATCCCAGGACCCTGAGATCAGACCTGAGCCGAAATCAAGACTTGGCCACTTAACCAACTGAGCCACCCAGGCACCCCTAGATTTCGCTATTCTTAATTTTGCTAACATTCTTCTGTTATTGCTGCCTCTGAGTTCATCAAGGGACAGAGGAGCTCTGTTTGTAAAGTATGCAGCCCTGTTCTTGGCAAGGAGAAGGTCCTCAATACACGTCTGTCAAATGAAAGAGTGAACAAATGGAGTCACAGATCAACGGAAGGCGTAAGGCCACTATGTGAGTGGAGCCGGCAGAGGGGTGGAGAGCAGCCATCCTTTGGGAGCATTCCACTTCAAATGCTAGGGGTCTGATATCGGAATCCTCAGCCTAAGACCAAGACCTCTACAATGTTGAGAAGGTCAAGACTTTTATTCCACTGGATCACTGGGGTTTGTACAGGTGGCCTTTAACTCCCTAACAGTTTATAAACATCCCCTATGGGTTAGAAAATGCTCAAAACCAGTTTCACTACGTAGGATTCCCAAATACCTCCAAGACAGCCCAACAGAAAGGGCTGTTTGGGATTGGATCTTCTGGTTGGGAAGGTAAGGTGAAAGAGACTAAAACTATATCCATAGGCCAGCAAACACCAAGAGGATACCACAAGATGATAAATCTTTCCACGTGGAGTTGCCACTAGAGCCCCACCAGGGCTGAGACTGCTTATCAAACCACAAAGGTCGTGACCAGCCCCTCGGAGGCTGAGATGTGGCTGTGCACCATCAAGAGGAAAACTGGGGGTAATTTGATGCAGTGCCCCATTTTCAGCATTCCTTTTACACAATACAACGTCTGACGTTTGCCAGCGAAGTCTGCCCACCTGCCAGCACATATCAGCGCTCAGAAGAGAAATTCCAAACGAAGAAAATCTTTTCTGTCCAATACTCAGATGAACTAAAGATACCCTTCGGCTGATGCTGTCCTTTCAAGCCTGTTTGGGGGATTGTAATTTCCCATAGCACACTTCATTTCTTCACATTATGAGGCTTGGTGCAGAGGTGGCTCACGAAGGCCAATGCTAAAATGAATACATTTTTCTCAAGTGTAATCTCTGGGGGATTAATGAGCACAGCTGTTGAGTTCAAGGATCCTGGGACAAAAGCACCTCCCCACAGAAATCCCTGTTTAAGTGCCTGCGTAAATCCCAGAGAAGGACTTTGAAAATGGAACAAAAACAATTTGTTCTTCTTTGTTTTCAAATGGCCTCATTAGAGAGATCATTTAAAGGATTCAGTTATTCACTAAAATATTTATTATGTAAGATATGCCAGCCAATGTTCTAGGGGCTGGGGATACAAGATGAACAGGTCAAGCAACCTCTATCCTCCTGGAGCTCGCTTTGGTTAGGGTGACAGGCAATGGATAAACAAATGAATAACTAATATAATGTCAGGTAACTAGTAAGTGATGGGCAGAAAATAAAGCATAGTAAGAGGCTGGAAAATGATGAGTCGGTGCTATTTTAGAAAGGGTAACCAGGAGAGACATTCAAGAGAATCCTGAACTAAGCAAGAGAGGATACCATGGCTGAGAGTTGCCAAGTACAAAGAACAAACAGCAAATGCAAAGGCCCTGAGGCAGGAGCATGCTTAGTGTCCCTGAGCTACTCCAAAGAGGCCACTATCTGGCTTTCGAAAAAGATGCCCTGGGGGTGCTTGGCTGGCCCAGTCAGCAGAGCATCAAACTTCTGATCTTCAGGTTGCTTGACTTCAAGGGCCATGTTGGGCATGAAGCTTACTTTAAAAAAAAAAAAAGAAAAAAAAGAAAAGAAAAGATGTCCCATGAAGTAAGATGGAACCGGTAATACTAATAAAATAATAACAGTAACAACAACAGCTAATATTTATTGTGGATTTACTATGTGCCTGACACTGCACTAAGGCCCAAATGTGGACTAACCACCTGATTTCATCTTAATAGTCCCGTTTTATGAGCAGGAAACTGTCATTCCAAAGTCAGCCCACCCAAAGTCATCAATAACCTGATGTACAGATTCAAACAGATCTGTCTGCTGGTACAGTCCATATTATTAACAAATAGCCATAAGGCTTGTTTTACGTAGAAGAAAACAAGTCCTTCCACTCAGCCACAACTTTCAAAAACAAGAAAGTTAAGGCTAATGATGAGACCTTCAAGTGATCTTTCAAAAACAATTTTTGGGGGGGTCACGCCCAACAATCCAGCCAGCTGCCCGAAGTAGACAAAAATTTCTCTTCCTCTGGGTAGAGAGCCTCAACTTGGAAGTGCTGCTTTCTGCAGAAAAATATGGGAGGAACCACAAAACTTTTTCTTTGTGTTCTTGAAGCGTCTTTTCACAGTTGCTTGGTTTTTATCTGGGGCTGTTTTCATCCCCCATTTCCTACCTAACTATATAGGTCATCTCTAAATAGAAAGGAGTGGTTTTTCAGGAGGGAAAATATCAAGTTAAATCAAATCAAACACAGTTGAACACCCATCTCTTTCTTTTTCTTTCTTATTGTGGTAAAATACACTTAACACAAAATTTACCACCTTAACCATTCTTAAGCATACAGTACAGTAGTATTAAGCCCATTCACAGGACCTTTCGCATATTTTAAAACTAAAACTCCATAACCACTGAGCCCTAACTCCCCATTTAACCTCTCCCCAGCCCCTGGCAACCACCCTTATACCTTCTGTCTTCATGTTGCTTACAGTACACGTCTTTTTGTGACTGGCGTATTTCACTTAGCTTTACCCACACTGCCGCTTACGACAGATTTCTTTCCTCTTTAAGGGGGACTAACATGACACTGCACATGTATACCACACTTCCCTTATCCATTTATGTGCCGATGGACACTTGAGGTGCTCCCACATTTTAGGCAGTGCCAATACTGCTATGAACACGGGTGTACAAATATCTATTTGGGACCCCACTCTCAATTCTTGTAGAATACATGCCACTTTTTATTTAGAATCTTCAGAATGCCAATATTTCTCCCCTGCCTTTTAAATTGTCAGCCGATCCGATGGGTTTTCTCTAGTGAAGTCTAACACATGGGCTGTGAAAGGCTTTCTTTGTTCTTGAAATCAAACCGTTCGCCAGATGACCTATGGTCTATTATTTCTTATTAATTAAGACTGTAACAGGAGAGCTATAGGCAAAATAAGCAAACTTTCTTACAACCTACAATATTATTTGAGCATAAATACCTAGATCTTTTCTAAACACACACACACACACCCTAAAAAGGCTCATGAGACCAAATTTGAACTAAAGAGGAAAAGGGTACAGAAAGTATCATGGTTGAATATAGATTTCCAAGTCTTCATTTAAATAATGTTTCTATTCTTCTGTAAAAACAATATATTCTTTGTATATAATTTGAAAAATAGATAAAAGGAGAGGGTGAAAACATCACCCCTTATCCTACCTCTGAACAACTACAATATTATTTTATATATTTGTTTCTATGGACTATCTACATGTCCATTTTTTTAAAGATTTTATTTATTTATTTGACAGATCACAAGTAGGCAGAGAGGCAGGCAGAGAGAGAGGGGGAAGCAGGCTCCCCGCTGAGCGGAGAGCCCCAAGCACGGCTCAATCCCAGGACCCTGGGATCATGACCTGCGCTGAAGGCAGAGGCTTTAACCCACTGAGCCACCCAGGCGCCCCCACAAAAGTTTTTATCATCACAATTTTGCTTTAAAAAATTCCTCTATGAACAGGAAAAATTCCAGAAGGATGAATACATTAACATTTTAAAAGAAACTTCTATGTATTTTCCTTTTTTCCACAATGGAAATGTACTACTTGAACAATAAAAATAACAGATATGTTTTAGAAAAACTTCTCCTTGGGTTAGGCTTCCCCTCTCCAGCTAAGGGCAAGTCGATACAGGCTACAGTCCTCTGGGACAAACTGGAATGGTTTCCCTGCACGAGTGGACCCAGATTTTTATTTTGTACCAATATCCTCCTTCATATGCAAGCAATCAAGAGCCTAGAACTTTCTGTCTTGAAAACGATCATTGTCAGGACTCCAGATTGTGACAGAAGCCTGTATGAAGAGACTCACTGGCACTGTTGAATCCAGGGCTCCGCAGCCTTCAAGGGTCAGCCCTCTCCTGGCTCCCAGCTCTCTGGCCTCCGCATTCTCTTTTCGGTCAGTTTCTTCACTCAGTGGCAAGACCTTTGCAGATAGCCTGGCCTCCCAGCTAACCCCCAGGCAAAGCAAGCTGCTCCGTCTCAACAACACCTATGAGACTCCCACATACCTTTCACTAGGTATGAGGGATTTAAGTCCCCTGCCCATCATGAATCAATCCCTGTAGCCAGAGGGAGGCAATATTCTAGTGTCTGGGGATGGACGGGGACTGTCCCATTCTAAACCTGTACTCTTTGTTCACAGCTAGCTGTTTCTCCTCGGGGGTGCCTCATACCCCCCAGCTTGTGGCATGACAGACAAAGGTATAAAGGCACAGATTCTCATTGTTCTCTGCAGGTGGAAATCGGGATGGCCAGTTTTGGGGTTTTTTTGTTTGTTTGTTTTTTGTTTGTTTTTTTTTTGCAAAGCCACAAAGGGGCTGCCAGAGCAACCTTGTCCTGTATTGTTCACCAAAGGAACAAAAGCAGCGATGATTGATGGGCTTTGTGATTGTCAGCCGTCACAGTGCCTGGAGGGGACGTTGGTCCTGGGAGCGGGGAAGATTATACGCCATGCTGGAGTCCAGGCTGAGTTAGAGTAAAATAAAACAAATAGGCAGAAGGCATAAAACACCCGAAGCTTATTTGGACAGAATCAATATTCAGTGGATTTCTCTGGTCTCTGCCTCCTAAATCATTAAAGAAATTTCAATCCTTATGGCCCATGGGAACCTCATTTGAACTTCACAGGAGAGCAGGGTTTTCTCTGTTCTGGGTTACCTGAACAGCCTGTGTTTCAGCGGCAGAAGAGCACCATTGATGTGGTAATGCAGCTTATCACCAGCCACACTTCAGAAGGGAGAGTGCTCAGAGGACAGACTTCATTCACAATATCCAGACAGCTTTTTTTAAAAAAAAAAACAACATTCAGTTTTGCGTGTTGAAACAATCTGGCTTCCTAACCGTTAATCTAGTATTTTGGAAAGAAGGAACAAGAGTGTGTCTACTTTTACAAACATGTTTAACATCTAGTAATAACTACCAGGAACCTATTTCTGGGTTTGTTTTTTTTAAAGATTTTATTTATATATTTGACAGAGAGGTCACAAGTAGGCAGAGGCAGGCAGACAGAGAGGGGAAGCAGGCTCCCGGCTGAGCAGAGAGCCCGATGTGGGGCTCGATCCCAGGACCCTGAGATCATGACCTGAGCCAAAGGCAGAGGCTTTAACCCACTGAGCCACCCAGGTGCCCCCAGGAACCTATTTCTAAGGCTAATCATAAAGTCATGGCTACTGGGAATGATTCATTACACGTAGCTTTTCATACCATGTGACATTTCTTTTAATGTGGTCGGTTAAAATATATTTCTATGAGATGTCCAGCTAGTTTTATGTTAACAAGTAAGAATATCAGATTTCTGGATTTTAAAACTACCTGTCAAGAATATTATTCAGTCTTCAAGAGGATGGAAGTTCTGACACATACGACAATATAGATGAATCTTGAGGATATTACGTGAAGTGAAATAAGCCAGTCACAGAAGGACAAACTGTATGATTCCACTTCTATGGGGTATCTAGGTAGTCAAACCACAGAGACAGAAAGTAGAAGGGTGGCTGCCAGGGGCTGGGGGGAAGGGGGTATGGGGAGGAGTTATTGTTTGGTGGGGACAGAGCTTCAGTTTAGAAAGAAGAAAGTTCTAGAAATGGATGGTGGTGATGGTTGCACAAATGTGAATGTACTTACTGTCACTGAACTGTACAACTAAAAAAAGGTTAAAATGGTAAATTCCCTGATATATATAGTTTACCATACAAAACAATTTTGTGGGGGGCTCTATTTTCCCCTCATGGTGTTTAAGACAGTACAAGTAAAGGTTTTCATTCATTGCAAACCCTTCACGGTAAGTGCAATAAGACTACCCGGGAGTGTGTAAGGAGAGAGGGTTTGTGCGAGTGCTACCTGTGACAGAACACGTCACTAATTCCTGAAAATCCTTTTTTCTCATCTTAGGATGTTTCGCTGTTACTCACAGAACCAGGCCAAAAATCAAGTCCTTGTGTCAGAAGAACACATGGTTAAAATGTATAGAATTACTTGCTTTGCATTTTTTGCCCATAATTATTCATTCATTTGCTTACATGGAATTTACCTAACCAAAAAATTCACCCTTTTTAAAGTTCACAATTCAAATTCGGTGTTTATTCACAGTTGTACCGCCATCTCCATCACCTAATTCCAGAACATTTCCATCACCTGAAACAACGCTGTTAGCAGTCACTCTCTGTTCCTCTCTTCCTCCGGTCCCTGACCGCCACTAATCTGGTTTCTGTCTAAGGATTTACCTATTCTGGACATTTTATTTAAATGGAATATGTGACCTTTTACGTCTGGCTCCTTCTACTTAGCATCATGTGCTCAAGGCTCATCCAACTTGTAGTGTGGATCAGTACTTCGTTCCTTTTCATGGCTGAATAACGTTCCACCCTATGGATGTACCACATTTTATGTATCCATTCATCAGTTGGTGGATGTTTTGTTTCCCACATTTTGCCTATTGTGAATAATGCTTCCATGAACATTCATGTACAAGTGTTTGTATGGACAGATGCTTTCAATTACCTCAAATATATACCTAAGAGGACGACTGCTGAGTCATGGAGCAGTGACTCAATGTTTAGATTTTTGACAAACGGCCAAACTGCTTTCCAAAGTGGCTGCACCATTTCCCATTCTTGCCAGCAGTGTGCGAGCTCTTCCAAGATCTCTACATTCTCGCCAACACTGTTATTGCCTTTTGGATCTTAGCCATGCTGGTGGGTGTGAAGTCGCATCTCACAGTGGTTTTGCTTTGCATTTCCTACATCTTTTCATGTGCCTCTTGGCCATTTGTGGATATTCTTTGAAGAAGTGTCTATGGGAATCCCTTGCCAGTTTTGTAACTGGGTTATTTGTCAGGCTGTGAGAATTCTTTATATATTCAGGATATTAAACCCTTATCTGATATATGATTTGCAATTTTTTTTTTTCCATTCTGTGGATTGTCTTTTCGTTCACTTGATGGTGTTCTTAGAAGCCAAAAGCCTGGATTTGGGTTTTTTGGGTTTTTTCTTTAAGATTTTATTTTATTTTATTTATTTATTTGAGAGAGAGAGAGAGAGTGCAAGCACAAGCTGGTGGGGGGGCAGGAGCAGAGAAAGAGGGAGAAGCAGACTCCTTGCTGAGCAGGGAACCTGATAAGGGGCTTGATCTCAGGACCCTGATATCATGACCTGAGCTGAAGGCAGACAATAGACTGAGCCACCCAGGAGCTCCAAAAGTTTGTGTGTGTGTGTGTTTTTAAGATTTATTTATTTTTATTTTAGAAAGAGAGTGGAGGATGAGAGAACGGGGTAAAGGAAGAAGGAGAGGGAGAGAATCTCAAGCAGACTCCCCGCTGAGCATAGCGCCCAATGTGGGGCTTGATCTCACAATCCTGAGATAGTGACCTGAGCCAAAATCAAGGGTCAGACACTTAACCAACCGAGACACCCAGGCACCCCAAGAGCAAAAAATTTTTAATTTTGATGAAATCCGATGTACTTTTCTTGTCACTTGTGCTCTTTGTTATGTAAACTGTTGTTTAGCCCAAAGTCAGAAAATTCACACCTACGTCTTCTTTTCAGACTTTTATAGTTTTAGCATTTTCATTTAGGTCTTTAATTTTGGATTAATTTTTGTATATGGTATGAGGTAGGGGAATCTAACCTTATTCTTTTGGATGTGGATATTCAGAAATTCCAGGACTATGAGTTGAAAAGACTATTCTTTTTTCTTTTTAAGATTTTATTTATTTGACAGAGATCACAAGCAGGCAGAGAGGCAGGCATAGAGAGAGGGAAGCAGGCTCCCTGCTGAGCAGAGAGCCTGATGTGGGGCTCGATCCCAGGACCCTGGGACCATGACCTGAGCTGAAAGCAGAGGCTTTAACCCACTGAGCCACCCAGGTGCCCCTGAAAAGACTATTCTTTCCTCATCAAACGGTCTTGACACTCTTGAAAAAAATCAATTGGCCATAAATGGAAGAGTTTATTTCTGTACTGTCAATTCCATTCCATTGATCTATGCCTACCCTTAAGCCATTAGCACTCGATTACTATAGTTTCATAGTAAGTTTTGCAATAGAGAAATGTGAGTCCTCTGATTTTGCTCTTTTTCAAAACTGTTTGGGCTCTACATGAAAATGTAAAATTTTCATACAAATTAGGATCTGCTTGTCAATTTCTGTTAAAAAATATCAGTAGGGATTTTGATAGAGATTGCACTGAATCTGCAGATCAATGTATACTGTCATCTTTACAACATCAGGTCTTTCAGTCGATGGACAGAGGCTATCTTTCCACTTGTTTGGGTCTTTCTAAATTTCTTTCGGTGATATTTTGTAGTTTTCAGCATATAAGTCTTGCACTTCTTTTGTGAAATTTCTTCCTAAGTATTTTGTTCCTTTTTTTTAAAATTTAATTTTCTTTTGTTAGTGTCTCAAAATTCATTGTTTATGCACCACACCAGTGCTCCGTGCAATATGTTCTTTTTGATGGTATTACAAATGGGATTATTTTATTAATTTCATTTTCAGATTGCTCATTGCTAAGTACATATAAATATGATTGATTTTTTGTATGCTAATTTGGTATCCTGCAACCTTGCTGGACTTGTTTATCCTAATTTTTAATTTTTTTTTTTTAGTGAATTACTTAGGAACTTCCGTATAGAAGGTCATGTTTATATAAAGAATAGAGATAGTTTTACTTCCTCCTTTCTGGTTGGAATGCCTTTTATTCCTTTTCTTGCCTAACTTCCTTGGTTAAAACCTCTAGTGCTGTGTTGAACTGAAGTAGAGAGAATATCTTTTTTTCATTCCCAATCTCAGGGGGAAAACATCTAGTCTTTCATCTTAAATATGTTGTTAGCTGTGGAATTTGGTAACTACCCTTTATCAAGTTGAAGAAGTTCCTTCCTATTCATAATTTGGATAAAAGCCTGTTGGAACGGGGCACCTGGGTGGCCCAGTGGGTTAAGCCTCTGCCTTCGGCTCAGGTCATGATCCCAGGGTCCTGGGATTGAGCCCTGCATCGGGCTCTCTGCTCCATGGGGAGCCTGCTTCCTCCTCTCTCTCTCTCTCTTCCTGCCTCTCTGCCTACTTATGATCTCTCTCTGTCAAATAAATATATAAAATCTTAAAAAAAAAAAAAAAAAAGCTTGTTGGATTTTGTCAGATGTTCTTTCTGCATCCACAACATGGCTTAAATCAATCTGAAATTAAGGAAAGCCATACTGCATTCTCTTTGTAAAGACTTTGTTCAATGTATAGAAGGCTGTGGTCTCCCTAATTCTTTCCCAGCCATCCACAGTTAACAGCTTCTGTCAGATGGCTTCGTTTCCTTTCAGGTAATTTCCGATCCTATGTGTGTGTATGTATGTGTGTGTGTGTAGCTGTCCAAAATATATGTTTCTCTTTTTTTTTTAAAGATTTTATTTATTTATTTGACAGACAGAGATCACAAGTAGGCAGAGAGGCAGGCAGAGAGAGAGAGGAGGAAGCAGGCTCCCCACTGAGCAGAGAGCCCGATGTGGGGCTTGATCCCAGGACCCTGGGATCATGACCTGAGCTGAAGGCAGAGGCTTTAACCCACTGAGCCACCCAGGCGCCCCAAAATATATGTTTTTTTAAAAAAATAGATTTATTTATTTATTTGAGAGAGAGCGCATGCCCACATGTACAAGTTTGTGGCGGGCAAAGGGAGAGCGAATCCTGAAGCAAACTCCCTGCTGAGCACATTGAGCCCTGCATAGACTCAATCTCAAGACCCTGAGATCATGTGACCCGAGCCAAAATCGGAAGCTGGCCACTTAACTGACTAAGCCACACCTATACAATACATGTTTTAATAAAAAATGGTATAATATATATACATATATGAGTGTGTGTGTGCTATTTTCTCTTGAGATACCATCTTGTTCCCAGCAGATATTCCAGCATCCCATCTTTCTTTTTCTTTTTGTTTCCATCTTTCTTTTAAGGATGAGATCAAGTCCCTCCTTTTTTTTTGTGGAAACTTCTGAGGCTGGCCCACACATCTCTCCTTCTGGTAACAACTTAGGATCTTACCCCCCTACTTGGCACTCTTCAGCACATATATATGCATATGTGTGTGTATATATACACACAGAAGATGTTTGGATTTGAACCACCCAAACTCTTACCACTACACATCTTTTGTACCATAAGGAACGTTCCTAGCTATTGTGTGATGATGGTGATTTGAACCACTTTGACATTTTTATAGGGTAGGGTTTGCTCGTGAATGAGCTGAATTCAGCTGTCATACAGACTACAGAGAGTCCCCAACTTAAAATGATTACATTTTATACAATGATTTGAAAGCCATATGCCTTAGTAGAAACTGTACTTTAAAATTTTTTATAGCTTTTTTTTTTTTAAGATTTTATTTATTGGGGCGCCTGGGTGGCTCAGTAAGTAGGTTAAGCCACTGCCTTCAGCTCAGGTCATGATCTCAGGGTCCTGGGATCGAGTCCCACATCAGGCTCTCTGTTCAACAGGGAGCCTGCTTCCCTCTCTCTCTCTGCCTGCCTCTCTGTCTACTTGTGATCTCTCTCTGTCAAATAAATAAATAAAATCTTTAAAAAAAAAAAGATTTTATTTATTTATTTGACAGACAGAGATCACAAGTAGGCAGAGAGGCAGGCAGAAAGAGAGAGAGTAAGAGAAGCAGGCCTCCTGCTGAGCAGAGAGCCCTATGCGGGGCTCCATCCCAGGACCCTGGGATCATGGACCTGAGCTGAAAGCAGAGGCTTTAACCCACTGAGCCATCTAGGCGCCCCTGTACTTTAAATTTTGAATTTTGATAATTTCCTGGGTGAGTGATACGCCATACAATACTCTCGTGATCCTAGGCAATGGCAGCGAGCCGCATCTCCCAGCCAGCCAGCCTCTCACCAGGGTCAGTAACTAATACAGTGATGATCATTCTGTACCCATGCAACTATTCTATTTTTCACTTGCAGTGCAATATTCAATAAGTTCCACGAGCTATTCAATACTTTATTATAAAATAGACTTTACAGCGGATGAGCCTGCCCAACTGTCAGCTAACGTAAATGTTTTGAGCACGTTTATAGGCAAGGCTAGGCTATGATGTCCAGAGGGTTAGGTGTGTTAAATGCATTTTCAACTTACAGTATTTTCAATTTATAGTGGGTTTATCAGGATGTTGCCCCATGACAAGTAGAGAAAGATCTCTCTGTTTTTCATGCTGTGCCCATAACACAGGCCCCTGAGTGTGAACGTCTTACTGCATGGGAAGATCAGGGACAGAACCTCCCCTCTTCCTGTTAACACTGTTAACACTGGTTATATTACAGGCTTCTGAGTATGATTTGGTATGAAGAAAGGGCTTTGCTGTTTTTAAAGAAACGAAACCTGAGAATCACTATTTTATTGCATTTTGCTCTTTCTGTTTCACTAAAAGGATCAGAAATTGGGAAAGGAAAACGGCTAATTCTAGTGTAACAAGTGTAAGTCTTACAAATGAAATACGCGGCCGACAAAGGCGGAGCTCAGAAAGCGTGTGGAAGCCCGGAATCATTCACCTGGCTTGGGCGTCCCGGAACTGCAGCTAACCCGCTGATGTTCAATCATGAAGGAAAAAGACCACAGGTATAAAGTATGTATGAAATGAAATGCTGAAAACCTATGTCGTCAAAAGTTCTATCTAAATCGTGGGGTATAATAGAGGGTTTTATCATCGGTTTTTAACTCCTTGGGAGCAAACGGCTCCTTGTAATGTCTATTAATTAACCTCCACACCTGACTTCAAGCCATGGGTTTAGGAATGTGCCACGTACAAAGGAGTGACTGGACGATATTGCCCGAGACAGAAGGAAGCTCCTTGTAATAAAGGACAAGTCCCACTCAATGGTCACCTAATAAATATTTCACTTGTTGATTTATTAATTGTGTCTCATTAGAATAAATCTGACTTCTTCATGGAGAACAGTTTGCTGGTGTGTTCCCCTCAGCCTGCTTCTCCTGTGGTCATTTTGAAGAGCGCATCAACGTGCATCTTGGGTTTCCTTGTAAATCCACGGAGACCTTCTCTGTGGCGATCTACCACCCCTGAAATCAATTCTAAACTCACTCCACTGATGTCTAACACTCAGATTTGGATGGAGACATGCTTCTACCTAGAATGGGAGCTTCATGTTTACCTGGAAGCTTCTTTTTACATTTTTTTAAAAGATTTTATTTATTTATTTATTTGACAGAGAGCGACGCAGCGAGAGAGTGAACACAAGCAGGGGGAGTGGCAGAGGGAGAAGCAGGCTTCCAGCCAAGCAGGGAGCCTGATGTGGGACTCAGTCCCAGGACCCTGGGATCATGACCTGAGCCAAAGGCAGATGCTTAACAACTGAGCCACCCAGGCGCCCCTACCTCGAAACTTCTTAACATTGATACTCTGCCAACAAATCGAACAGGATGTACATGTTTTAGCACGAGATACACATGCCACTCTCATACGTATTTGGTAAGAATTTTTCAAAGCAAAGCCTTCCTGAAGAGTCACATGACAATATGGGTCAGGAATTTTAGAAAGGAACTCACCTTTTGACCTAGAAATTCTACGTCTACAATTCGTCCTACAGAAACAACCAGACAAGTGTGCAAAGATGCCTCCACAAAGGTATCTATTACAGCATTCATTAGAATAATGATAAACTGGGAATAACCAATGACTAGAAATGAAAGCTTTCGAAAGAAAAGGTCACTTCTAGCATATGATACATGTTTATATGTTATTCTATCTTTTAAGATTTTTTAAGCTTTATTGTATTTTTTTCATTTGAATTCCAGTATAGTGAACATGCATTGTTATATAAATTTTAGTGTACAATATAGCCATTTGATGGTTCCATGTATGATTCAGTGCTCAGCAAGAAAAATGTACTCTTAATCTCCTTCAACCATTTTGCCTACGCCCTACTCTACCCATTAAGATTTTTAAGGTTTGGAAAATTTTACACCAAAATGCCAACAATTACTTTGGGGTAATAGTTTCAGTGCCTCAAAAATTTTTATTTGCTCTACTTGAGTAATTTTCTATTTCTCTTTTCTAAAATGAACATGGTATTGCTCTTTGCATGTACATAATAATATTTTTTAGGTAATACAGACCAGTAAACCCAACATTAAAAGGTTGGAGAATACTTTTAATGATAACTGCAACACAGGTTTTGGTAAAAATTCTAAATCACTCTTTGTATTTTACTGAGAGTCCTATTTCTGAGGTTTGGATGTTAGCTGTAGTACCCTCTATTTCAAATTCATCTAACAGTTTTCCCATGGGCCCTCCACATCACAAAAATTCTCCATCAGGCCAAACGCCATAATCGCACATGACTCTTACCAGATAGGCTCTCCAGAAGGATTGAATGCACAGCGCTGCCTCTTCCTCTGTCAGCAGGAGGGACAGTGGGACTGGCGGCCGGGGGCTGAAAAGCAATCAAATGGTCATATGCCCATGAGAATCCATCCTTCAGCCTCAGCGAGCCCTTTGACAACATAATGGCCTCTCTGATTAAGCGCCTCATCCATTTCCATTCTTAGAAAGCAACAATGCCAGTTTTGATAGAGAAGTTTAGCCTTGAGTTATCGCGTCTAATTTTAAAATCTGAGATGAATTCATTTTGCTTTGTTTTTAACCAGCATACTCTGAAATCACTGTGAGCCCGCGCTGTTCTGAAAGGCTCCAGCTGCTAAAGCTGCATGTGAGTCCTAAAGGTGGGACATCCGTAAGGCTCTATAGATGTAAAACAGGAGACAAAGCAGGAGCGGCTCTTAAATACTGCATTATGACTGAGACATAATAAAGGATTCTTTTTCTACCATTCTACTGAAGGGAAATTAAGTAGTTCATATCTTTCCTGAAGGCAAAATTATTGGAATCTATCTCTGATAAATTGTGTGTGCATTCCAGTTTAATGTGGCTTGAGTTTGGGCGTATATTTTTTTTTGAAAGATTTTTTAAAAAATTTATTTGACAAAGAGAGATCACAAGTAGGCAGAGAGGCAGGCAGAGAGGGGGGGGGGGAAGCAGGCTCCTCGCTGAGCAGAGAGCCCGATGGGGGGCTCAATCGCTGGACCCTGAGACCATGACCTGAGCCGAAGGCAGAGGCTTTAACCCACTGAGCCACCCCTTGGGCATATTTTTAAGTTAAGTTCTGTTACTACATCTTAATAGGCAATAAAATATCTCAAGTGCTGGGTCAGATGACATTGTTTGCTCTTGTGGGATTTTTCAGATTGTGATGGGATGTTTGATCATAGATAACACATTTAAAAATCATGGCGAAATGCTCTTTTCCTTCCCCCTCCCCTTAAAAGTTGCATAGAGAGACTAACTCCTGACAAGATCTTAGAATTATGATTTAATTCTGGTTCCTTCTGTTTCTCTAAAGCACAGCTGCCTCTGGAAAGAAAATTTAAGCCTTTTTAGATATGAGTACAAAGAAATAAACCTCAGAAAGGATGTGGGTCACATGGAGGCTGCTCCCAGGATCCTGCTTTGACTTTGCAAGTGAGGGGTTCTTAAGTTCCCGGGCCTTAGAGTTCTCCCTAACAATAGCCATCATTTGAGTTTATAGTAACTCCCATCATACAGAGAGGCTGACTAATTGGCCCAAGGTCACACAACTTGTAGGTGGCCTAGCTGGGATCTGAGCCCAGACCCACTGGATCCCAAAGCCTAGGTAGGCTTCCCTCTCAATGCTCTGCTGACACCAGACTTTCCCTGGGCAAACACTCGCAGATGCGGAGCCTGGCCCAGACTGCAAAGCTAAGAGGCAACATTGCATAGATTCTCCAGGATGTGTGGTTTTATTTCCCTTTAAACTCTGATTTAAAAACAACAACACAACCCACCCTTGATATAGTATGTTTGTTTGAATGAATGAATGAATGAATGTGGTTTTGAATTATTCCAGTAAGAAAGAAATCAAAGCCCAGAAGAATCTTGGGGTCACTGAGATCACTTCAAGGGAGTGTGGTATTGTTGCCAGGTTCTGGGTCTTGGGCTGTGCAGGCCCTTTCGGAGACACACATAGAAGATTCTTCTATGTCTTTGGAGAGATGATGACACCCTCAAAATGATAGCATTGTTAGAAACCTTTCCCTAATGTTCTGTTTCCATTTTTATTTGCATGATGTGGTGGCTTTTTAAAATTTTTCTTTGGTTCTCTTTTGGTTTTCACTTCTTCTTGCCTAATATCTGGCTCTCTGGGCTGCAGTGGAGCATTCATATTTTGCTGGAGGCCTGCTTTTCACAGTAAATGTCTGTGCTTATCCATTGTCCTTATTCTCAGAATCTCAGTTATATGACACCAACAGATCATATCCCTGAAGTAATTCTCTTCCACTAGTTAAAAATCAATGGCTTCCAGAGACACCTTGTGTTTCTAAGGATACTTGGTGTGCTGGCAATGGATTTACAAGACTCACATTATTGTGCATTAATACTAGCTGATATTTACCAAGAGCTTTCCGGATTCCCCTCCTATAAGCATTGCTCCTTGTGTTCCAGCCACACTGGCCCTTTTCACCTCTTTAAAAGTGCCCTCCCACCTCAGGGCCTTTGCAGAGGGGCTTTCGTCTGCCTCCAAATCCCCTTACCCCAGCCAGGGGCATTGTGTACAGCTGTGCAGGTTGCTGCTTAAAGACACCCAGCCGGCGAGTCAGAGGGCACTGAAACCCAGGCCATGTTCAGGGTGTGAGGCCCATCTGACCTATGGCAGGCCCACCTTCTCCTAACTTGCTCAAAACCTTAAGGTTGGAGGTGAGGGGGCTGACACTTCCTCCTCCTGGTTCACTCTCACTCTTTCTTCTGATTATGGAAAGGTGTTCTTTGATTAGATTAGGACCCAGTGGAGAGTGGAACTCTGTGTAGTCTTCCTTCCTAGTCCTTGGCCCAAATCGGAGATGTAACTCTGTGTGGTTATCTGATGAATGCCCCAATCGTCAACTGGATGGAAAGCTCCACGAGGGCAGAGACCAGGCCTGTGTTTGCTCCTCCTGGTAGTCCCAATGCTTAGGAATGATTCCAGAATCAAAGACATCAAAGCCAGGGAGAACCTTAGGGGTGGGGACACCATTTTTAGTGGGTACTTGATAAATATTTGTGGAATGAGCCTCTCTGCCTGGCACAGCGTCCTAAGTGCTTTCCATACATTATTTCATTAAATCCTCACAGTATCACTGTTGGTGGGGATGCAAGCTGGTGCAGCCACTCTGGAAAAGAGCATGGAGGTTCCTCAAAAAGTTGAAAATAGAACTACCCCATGACCCAGCAATTGCACTACTGGGTATTTACCCTAAAGATACAAACGTAGTGATCCGAAGGGGCAGGTGCACCTGAATGTTTATAGCAGCAATGTCCACAATAGCCAAACTATGGAAAGAACCTAGATGAACGGATAAATAAGATGTGGTATATATATACACACAATGGAATACTATGCAGCCATCAAAAGAAATGAAATTTGCCATTTGCAATGACGTGGATGGAACAAGAGGTTATCATGCTTAGCGAAATAAGTCAATCAGAGAAAGACAACTATCATATGATCTCCCTGATATGAGGAAGTGGAGATGCAACTTGGGAGGTTTGGGGGGTAGGGAAAGAATAAATGAAACAAGATGGGATCAGGAAGGAGACAAACCATAAGTGACTCTTCATCTCACAAAACAAACAGAGGGTTGCTGGGGGGAGGGGGGTTGGTAGAGGGGCGTGGGGTAATGGACATTGGGGAGGGTATGTGCTATGGTGAGTGCTGTAAAGTGTGTAAACCTGGTGATTCACAGACCTGTACCCCTAGGGGATAAAAAATACATTATATGTCTGTTTAAAAATTTAAAAAAAA
The DNA here is from genome assembly GCF_022355385.1 of Mustela nigripes. Lineage (NCBI taxonomy): Eukaryota > Metazoa > Chordata > Mammalia > Carnivora > Mustelidae > Mustela > Mustela nigripes. The sequence continues at coordinate 24,420,126 of NC_081567.1, forward strand.
CTAAATTAAAAAAAATTTTTAAAAAATCCTCACAGGGCGCCTGGGTGGCTCAGTGGGTTAAGCCGCTGCCTTCGGCTCAGGTCATGATCTCAGGGTCCTGGGATCGAGTCCCACATCGGGCTCTCTGCTCACCGGGGAGCCCGTTTCCTCCTCTCTCTCTCTGCCTGCCTCTCTGCCTACTTGTGATCTCTCTCTGTCAAATAAATAAATAAAATCTTTAAAAAAAAAAATCCTCACAGTATCAGTAATGAGCGATTGTTATCCTTCTTTTGGAATGAAGAAACCGAGGCACAGAGGTGTGAAGTGACTCATTCAAGGTCACTGACCATATCTTGCTGAGAATCTTTTGGCCCGGGGAAGCACAGGGATTGGCCTAAGGAGAAGAGAAGGCAGCTCACAAGGTCACTGATGAGGAATTCAGGGTCTCACAGCTGTGTGTGTTTAGTAGAGGAAAGCACAGTCATTTGCCTAGAAGAAAAAATGGGGGTGGGGGGTGGGGGGTGTCGTAACCACAGAAAATGCCCTCTTCATTAATTCTTACAGAAATAACTTGGCAGGTATTCATTTGTCTGACGTTCCACGGGGAAATCTGATGTCAGGACAGCAGAACAAAGCAGTTTGTCGCTTGTATCTGAGGGGAGATTTGATGGCGCCTTTCTGTTCGGCAGCAATTTTCCTGCCTTAAGTATATTTTTTCCTACTGATGTCATGAAATCCTCAAAGTAACAGTATTCCTGTTTCGGAATAGCAGTAGGAAAAGAGAACTGCAAATCTTGGGACAACAGGCTGAGTCAGCCTGACAAAGGGCTTTCACCAGTAATGAAACCTCGAATGGCTTTGCATCACAATGAATCTCCAAAAAGCAAAATGAGATTTCTAATAGGCCTTTAAGCAGTAATATAAGGCCACCTTTAGTGACATCCTTGCTTTCACGGCTAAATAATGGGGCGCTGTCTCGTTCCCAAACCAAGAATAAGTATGAGAGAGCCAGTGTAAATCAGGCCAAATGAAAAGGACTTAATCTTCCGAGAGTAGTCCCTGGGAATTATCAATCATTTCAGTAGGTCAGCTTGAAGGGATAGAAGCCACGTCAGGCCCTTTTCTCTCTTTTGGAATCAGTGCAACTGGCTTCAGGTCAAATAAAAATCGAGGTGGAGTAGAAGCGACCACCGTCACTGGGGAACTCGGGTGGGGGATGATGGGCCATGTCAGTCAAAGGAGAAGGCAGCACCGGAGGCAGCCCCCTGAAGAGATTGCCCAGAGCAGACAGGTTTGTGTTTCTTTTCTTTCTTTTTGAGATTTATTTATTTATTTGACACACAGAGAGAGAGATCACAAGTAGGCAGAAAGACAGGCAGAGAGAGGGGGTGGGAGGAAGCAGGCTCCCTGCTGAGCAGAGAGCCTGATGCGGGGCTCGATCCCAGGACTCTGAGACCATGACCTGAGCTGAAGGCAGAGGCCCAACCCACTGAGCCACCCAGGCACCCCAGGTTTATGTGTTTCTACTGGCAATACAGAACCACTAAGTATGTTTCTAAGACCTGGCTTGCTGGTAACGCTCATTTGTCATATCCTTTTCCTTTTCCCCAAAAAAGATTTATTTATTTATTTTTAGAAAGAGAGCACGAGTGGGAGTGGCAGAGGAAGAGGGAGAGAGAGATTCGCAAGCAGGCTCCAACTCGGGGCCTGATCTCACAACACTGAGATCATGACCTGAGCGGAAGTTAGGAGTCTGACGATCAACCGACTGCACCCACCAGGTACTCCCCTTTTCTTTTTTTCTTAAATGTGAATCAAATATATTTGAACCGTAAGAATTGATGCCATAATTCTGAGAATTTATTTTTCTGATTCTGTGTGTATGCATAAACCCACACAATTGCTTCCTCCCTTTTGGGTGCTAAGTAAAAGATTTGCAGGGTCTAAAGAAGACACAGCATGCTTTCAAAATACACAAGGGAATCTGAGAAGTCAGTCTTTAAAAATCTCTGCCTCCAGTTCTAAAACAAGAGGGACCATCCCAAAGTGGCATTTAAACAGAATAAAGTAGAAAGGAGAAAAGCTTGCTTTATATTGAAAACCGAATCTTGGAATCCAAATTCTATCCGCATTTCATTAGGTAAGAGATTAAGTTGTTTTCTTGGAAGGTGAGAGCACAGCCACTGCATCACTTGGAAGGTGATGCAAAGCCATTTACAAAATGACACAGGCCCTAAATCAACCATCGTTTATATAGTCTTTCAAGAGCCTCGTATCTGAAAACATCTACCCATCCCAGCAGAAGAGATTATCCAGTCCCTGATCTTGGCCTAAATGGGTTTCCCAAATATTCTGTTGGAGGCATCAGTCTTGCATAATAAACTCCAAGTATTTGGAAGAAGTACAAGAGAGGTTCTCTGGAATGGGGTGTCCAGATATATGGTGACCAGCCTAGGACAGACTCCTTTCTGTGATGGGAGCAAGAACTCTGAAAGCCAGTAGGGGAGAGCCAGCTACATATCTCTCCAGCAGCCTTAACATGTGTTTAGAAACCGTGGTTACTAGGATGTGATCTGGCTTTCGCCCCCTCACTAACTCCACCCTGGGAGCCCGACAAGTTGTTATTACCCCAGCATCAAGCTGAATCACCTAAGTCAGACACAGAATCAACTCCCATTTTGCCAGCCCCATCCTCGGAAGCGGCATATGGCGCCAGTCAACAGAGCTCACCTAATGATGCGAGGAGGCCAGGTGCCCACCCCGCAGATACAGCCATCTTGAAAATCAGGGTTGTGATACTCAAAAATGCGTTTTGAAAAACATGTCCAGAGTGCTGTGCTCTTTGGTCTCTTTTTTTTTTTTTTTAAAGATTTTATTTGTTTATTTGACAGACAGAGATCACAAGTAGGCAGAGAGGCAGGCAGAGAGAGAGAGAGAGAGGAGGAAGCGGGCTCCCTGCTGAGCAGAGAACCCGATGCGGGACTCAATTCCAGGACCCTGAGACCATGACCTGAGCAGAACGCAGAAGCTTTAACCCTTTGAGCCACCCAGGCGCCCTCTTCGGTCTCTTTTTAATGGGTTACGTGTTTTCTCTAATGGGACTCAAAGGAAACCTGAAGGAGACCTACCCCCTTCCCAGTCTCCGTCTTTCCACTCCAGAACATGAGCCTGGGCAAGGGTGAGCGTCTGGGAAGGGCAAACCACCTCCCTCTTCACGGCTTCCAAATCTTTTACAGGGGATCTGTACCATGGACCCCTTTTTATGCTGGCAGTTTGGATTTCTTCTCTAAATAATATTTAATGAAATATGAGAGTAAATATTTCAAAGCAAACCAATGATACTGCAATATAGTTTTCAAAAATATTTTTAAAAACTCAGTTGGTGATATAATAATACAAATGCCTCTAGAGTGTGCAGTGAGTAAGAACAAAGAGGAGGTCAATTCACTAATGTTATTTGGAAGAAGTGACAGGAGTAAATGATATTTCAGGATTACCACAACAACGAGATTGGGGTGTCAAAAAATCTGATTGCAATTAGTGATGAAGACACTGGTACTGTGGACACTCCTGAGGTTTGTTGCCCTCGTTGATAATTAAAAGTGAGACTAAATCTCAGTTAGAGGCTAATGAAAACAGAAGAGGCAATTTGTCCACCTTCAAAGTTCAGGGACCCCTGAATTACCGACAGCTGTGGCTAGAGCTGGAGAAGAGGAGGACGATGAGGTTTACATCTGGAATGAGATTGAGGACTAAAGATTTAAAACGAAACGGGACGAATTCCAATGAAATGAGACCATCTAAAAACAAGAGAGTGACCAGGAACTTAGGGAATTTATCCAAAAAGCTATTTAAAGGGCTGCCTCCCAGATGGAAGGGAGACGGTGGGGGCAGTTACCGGGGGAAAAAAATGAAAAGAAAGTTTCATATTCAAAGAAAAAGATTTATTTATTTATTTGAAAGACAGAGTGCGCTCAAGCCTGCACGTGGTGGTGGGGGAGAGGGGGCGGTGACAGGGAGGGGCAGTGGGAGAGAATCTTCAAGCACACTCCTCACAGAGCGCAGAGCCTGACGCGGGGCTCGGTTCCGTGACCCAGGAGGTCATGACCTGAGCCGAAACCAAGAGCCCAACACTTAATCGACTGGGCCACCCACGTGTCCTGAAACCTTCATATTTTTATTCCCCCAAAGTTGTAATTTTTCCATAAAGCCCTTAAATTTTCACAACAGAACTCTAATTTCTGCCAGTCCATTTCAGTAATTGGATCTCCATTCAGCCAGTTTCTCAGGCCTGAAACCTCCAGGTCATACTTGACTTCTCTCACCCCACATACAATCCATCAACAAGTCTGCTTGGTTCCAACATCAAAATATCCCAGATCCAACCTTTTCTTGTCTCCCGCACTCCAAGCTGCCATCCTCTGTCTGTCTGTGCTGGGATCCCCAACTGGCCACTTGTATTGTTAGAGTTGACTGATCAATCCCCCTGCCAGCTGCCAGAGTGAAGTTTTTTTACAAGATTTATTTATTTATTTGAGAGAAAGAGAGAGAGAGTGTGTGAATGTGTGTGTGTGTGTGTGTGTGTGAGAGAGAGAGAGAGAGAGAGAGAGAGCGCGCAGGGGGAGGGGCAGAAGGAGAGGGGGAGAGAATCTCAAGCAGGCTCCTAGCTGAGTGCAGAGCTTGACATGGGGTGAGATCCCAGGACCCTGAGATCATGAACTGAGCCAAAATCAAGAGCCGGACGCTCACCCAACTGAGCCATCCAGGTGCCCCCAGAGTGATATTTTTTTTTTTAAGATTTTATTTATTTATTTGACAGACAGAGATCTCAAGTAGGCAGAGAGGCAGGCAGAGAGAGAGAGAGAGAGAGGGGAGGAAGTGGGCTCTCTGCTGAGCAGAGAGCCCAATGCGGGGCTTGATCCCAGGACCCTGGGATCATGGCCAGAGGCGAAAGCAGAGGCTTTAACCCACTGAGCCACCCAGGTGCCCCCAGAGTGATCTTCTTAAAAGATAAATCAGATTCCTTCCATCTTCTGCTCAAAATCCTCTAAAAGTTTTCTGTCACGCTCAGAGGAAAACAAGTAAAAGCATACTCTTTACCATGGTACTCAAAGACCCACCTACCCAAGTTGGGTACAACCTAGCCTGTCTGGCTGGCTGTATTTCCTACCGCTCTCTCGGCCTCCCTCATCTCCTGTTGTCTCAGTAGTTAAGTTTTTATTTCAGGGCCTTCAGAGCGGCTATTCTCTTCACCTGGAACACTCTTCCTTCTGTTCTTTGTAAGGCTGGCTTAAGGCCTCTGTGCAAATGCTACCTCCTTAGAGAAGTATACCTTCCTCGGCTTCTCTAAGCAGCAGAAGCCCTCACCGCAGCACTGGGATGCTCTGTCCACTTCCACTGCTTTATTTTTCCTCAGAGCTCTTGGGTCTTCTATACATTATATGATACGTTAGCTTAGTCTTTGACTTTATGGGGGCCAAGACTTTCTCTCTCTTGTTCTCCACTCTATCTACAGCACCTAGAAAAGTGCCTGGAAAAAAATAAGCATTCAGTAAGGTTTTTTGTTGTTTGCGTTTTTGTTTTTTTTTTTAAGGGAGAAGCCGACTCCCCGCCCCAGCAGGGAGCCAGATTCGGGGCCGGATCCCAGGACCATGGGATCAAGACCTGAGCTGAAGGCAGACGCCCAACCATCCGAGCCACCCAGGTGCCCCGTCAGTAAGTATTTTTGAAAGAATGAATATTATTATAGGTAAGAAAACAGGGGCACGTTGGTGGCCCAGTTGGTTAAGCATCCAACTCTTGGTTTCCGCTCAGGTCATGATCAGCTGGTGAGGGGAGCAAGCCCTGAGTCAGGCTCCTTGCTCAGCTGGGAGTCTGCAGCCCTTCTGCCCCTCCCTCTGCTCGTGCTCTCTCTCAAATAAATATTACAAATTAAAAAAAAGAGAGAGAAAGAAAGAAAGATAGATAGATAGAAAGAAAGAAAGAAAACAGAACTTTCCTTACTGTCAGGATTTATCAGTGGTAGAGCAGATATTTGGTCTTTCTCTTGCTTGGTTATTTGGCTGTCCACATTTCATCTTGCTAAAGGAGTGACTAGTATTCTCCTAAGATTTAGGATAAAATGAAAGCTGTCATTCTTTGGACACCTACTCTGAGCCCTCTACACTGGTGTCTTTAATTTTTATCTGCTCATCATACTCTCCCCTTTCTTGTGGCATCAGCCTTCAGATTTTGCTTTGACAGCTCACCTCCCTGTGTTAGGGGGAATGTGAGTCACAGCACATTACCTACCCATGACCGAGGAGTATGTCTGACACCCAAGCTTAGCCAAGCAGATGCTATTTCCCTAGACTGTGAATTTTTTTTTTTTTAAGATTTTATGTATTTATTTGAAAGAGAGAGAGAAAGTATGAGCAGAGAGCGGGAGAAGCAGACTCCCCACTGAGCAGAGAACACAACGTGGGGCTCGATCCCAGGACCCTGAGATCATGACCTGAGCCGAAGGCAGACCCTTAACCCACTGAGCCACCCAGGCGCCCTAAAGATTTTTTTTTTTTTAATTTATTTGACAGACAGATCACAAGTAGGCAGAGAGGCAGGCAGAGGGGGGGGGGGAGGCAGGCTCCCTGCTGAGCAGAGAGCTCGATGTGAGGCTTGATCCCAGGACCCTGGGACTATGACCTGAGCTGAAGGCAGAGGCTTTAACCACTGAGCCACCCAAACGCCCCTAGAATGTGAATCTTGAGTGGACTGGCAGAGACTACGGGATGCTTCCTGGCAGTTATCATGAAAATATGGGTCTGTGCTTGCCCGATCCCTACACTGGCCTTTTCCTTCATGTTTGTGAGTTGTCTTTTTTCTTCCAGTATATACCCTTTTCCTTAAGTAGCCTTTAAATTTCTGTTGCTTTTGACAAAGCACTCGGATACTCTGGTACCATCTTAAACCTCACCAACTTAAACCTGTATTGCCATCCCCAAGTAACAGAAGAAAGGACCATGGCTTGTGAAGGGATTGTCCCAGGTTGCCTGACTGGCAGGCTGCATAATAGTTTCCCAAGATGTCCTCATCCGATTCCCAGACTTTTGAATATTTATGTCCCCTTATATGATGAAAGACACTTCATAGAATTGATTCAGTTAAGAATTTTGAAATTATCCTGGGTTATCCAGGTGGGCACAAGTATGATGTAGTCACAAGTATCCTTGGGAGAAGGATGCGGAGGGAGATGCTACTACAGAAGTAGATGTGACAGTGGACACCAGAGGTCAGGGTTATGCAAAGGGGTCACTCACCCTGTGGAATACAGGGAGCCTCCAGAAATTAGAGTAGGCAAGAAAACAAGTTTTCCTCCAGAAGCTCCAGAATGAATTGAATCTAGAAAGAATGAATCTAGAATTGAATGAATTTAGCCTCCAGAACTAGAATAAGTTTGTGTGGTTTTAAGCCACCAGTTTCGTGGTAGTTTATTAGGCAGCTCTGGAAAACTAATACACCAATTAATAAATGGCAGAGCTCACATTGGAACCTAGACTTGTCTGCCACGCTCCTTCACACAGGCTCCCTGAGATTACTGCCAGTCACCTAGAGACAAGAGGAAGAAAGAAAGGAAGTGGGGCTGTGTGACTCAGAGAAAGGGCCACCCACATGCCAAACCTCCAGCAAGAAAGAGACGCTTAGGGGATTTATGCATCCAGCATGTCCCAAATTCAGGAAATAGCTCTCCTTCCTTCCTATATGCTAATATAAAGAGCAAAGATGATTTATTATCCTCATGAGACTCCTGACCTCTGAAGTTACCCTTCTATAAGACAAAATAAAATGATTTTTTTCCTGGGGCGCCTAGGTGGCTCAGTCAGTTAAGCATCTGACTCTTGATTTTGGCTCAATTTGTGATCTCGGGGTCGTGAGATCAAGCCCCATATCGGGCTCTGCGTGGGACACGGAGCCTGCTTGAAATTCTCTCTCTCCTTTTCCATCTGCCTCTCCCCACTCACACACTCTGTCTTTAAAAAAAGAAAAAAAAAAAGATGTTTTCCTTTCCACAGGTATGACAGCAAATTTTCTGCTGTGCCATTTAATTATGATCTTTAGTGCAACACGCATGCTATTTCCTGTGCCATTTAGAAAGCACGAGTGTTTTTCTTCCCACCATTAACTTTCACACAACCACGCCATCATATCACTGGTGCCTGTCCTCAAATGGCATGGTGACAGTTTTGTTTTCACCTCAGCTTTTGGTTATAAGATACCTTTCACTGACATGAAAGTATTGTGAATTTTTTTTTTTTCTTTTTGGTCTAAGGGTAGAACTTAACTGAAAAGACATTTCACCCTAAGCAAGCTTTCTTTTCTAAAACACCATCTTTGTCTCATTGAAGGTCTGGGCTTTAATGATGTCTTTCATGAGCCTTCTCCCCTGGGGCATGGGACCAGATAGGCAGCAGGGAACTTTTGTTCCTTGTGCTTATTTAGTGATTTATTTTTGCAAATGAATCTGACCAATTCTTCCCAGTCAAAATAAAAAGTGAAACTTTACTTGTTCTCAATATCATAGCAAGTAGTTTCATTGTTTCTGATTGTCTTGTTGAGTCAGGACTCTATACCACGAAAGAGAATGATTCCAGATTCCTCAACAGGAGTAAAGCTATCAGGCAAAATGATGTAATCCACAACCGTTGAAAGGTGGGGAAGAAAACAACCTCGAGGAACTCTGATTAGAGCATGCGGTAGCTTGCGTTATTGGTCCCAATTATTACTCTTTTCCCTGGAAGAGAACTGTGCATCTCTACTTTGCCATACGGTTTGTAGTTTCTGCCTAGGGGGGTGTCAATTTCCCCATAGCACTGCTAGTTGGCTTGGCCATGGACTTGCATTGGCCAATGAAATGTGAGCAGAAGATTTGCTTGCCACTGCATGCATCAGCCATTGCTCTTCTCTCTCTGCCATGAGAGGGAGGGGGCGGGCTGTTCCTGCATCCTGGGTCCCTGAATGAAAAACGACAAGGAACCAAAGTGACATGCAACTAACACAAAAAAGGGTGAAGAATAAACAACTGCCGTCATAAGGCACTGAGATCTGAGGGTTATTTGTTACTGCAACAGAACCTAGAGAGAGCTGACTAATTCAGAATATTGGCAGGAAGTTGGGACAATACCATGTAGGAGCACATACAGGTTAGGACTCTTTCACTTGCAAGTATTAGAAACTTAAGTCAAGTGGTCTTAAGTAAAAAATTAAAAATTTTTAAAAGGCTTAATTAGGGGCACCTGGGTGGCTCAGTGGGCTAAGCCTCTGCCTTCAGCTCAGGTCATGATATTGGGGTCCTGGGATTGAGCCCCGCATTGGGCTCTCTGCTCAGCAAGGAGCCTGCTTTCCCCCTCCTCTGCCTGCTGCTCTGCCTACTTGTGATCTCTCTCTCTGTCAAATAAATACATAAAATCTTAAAAAAAAAAAAAAAGGCTTAATTAAGAGGCGTAGAGCCAGCTTTAGGCATGGCCATATAGAGAGGCCCAGAACAATGCCATAGAGTGAAACATCCTTTCGAAAGATTTTTAGGTCTAGAGTTATTTAATTCTATGATTATCCTTGATTTTAAACCTTTCCGTTCCACTCTATAGTTTATTTAATAAACATGCTTATTTTGTATGTGATAAATCTTATTTTTATAAATCTAAGAAAAAATTTTAAGGGTTGCCAATGTCTATATAAAATAACTACATAAAATATAGTTATTTAAAGAATAAAATCACAGAAAAGAAATGGATAACTGAGAAAGGATGGACAGAGTGAAGAATATGCTAAATTACGGGGAACCTATAGGAGAAGGGCCCCCCATTTATGTGAAAAGAGACTGGCAGCCATCTATGGCAAATGACCCTAACCTACCAGCTGTGATCTGGCAGTATAAGGACATCAAGCAACACAGACATCTGGGCCTGGTAGAATTTGTCTTACCAAGAACATTAAAATAGAGCCATGCTCACATTTTAGATGGCTCCCCAGGCTAGTAGACAGGGTTCTCTGAAGCAATAAATGCTAACACACACATAATATACAGAGTACTATCTTCTACAGCAGCTGCACTCTGAAATCAGCACATAAGATGAAAATCCCATCTAGTCAAAATTTCCCCTTAACAAACCTTAAATTACCCATAGCATCTTTCAATTAGTGTCACATAGCTGGTGTCCTCCCAATCTGAGCCCTGATCACTCTAAGTGCCAGGTGATCTAAGAGGCAGTGGAGCAGATGGGTTAACCATTCTTTTTTTTTTTTTTTTTTAAGATTTTACTTATTTATTTGACAGAGAGAGAGATCACAAGCAGACAGAGAGGCAGGCAGAGAGAGAGGGGAAAGCAGGCTCCCTGATGAGCAGAGAGCCCGATCTGGGGCTCGATCCCAGGACCCTAAAATTATGACCTGAGCCAAAAGCAGAGGCTTAACCCACTGAGTCACTGGTTAACCATTCTTTACGGCATGGCATCAGCCCCCAGGCTGCCCGAGTTCAATCCCGTCTTGTTTGCTAGCTTGTGACCTCGGGCAGGTAAGTTATCTCTGTGACACGTTTCTTTCTCCGAAATATGCTGTCATCAGGACAGCTAGTATTCGTGGAATATCCAGTGTTCCCTTAGGGATCTTGGCCTCCCTTGAAGTTGGTTTGGGTTCAGGCTCTGTGAGGAGAGGCGAGAAGGTTAAGAACATTCTAGACAGAGAAGGTTAAGAACTAGGGTGCCTCTTCTTTTCTTTCTTTGCTTCAGTGACCTCAAAAATCATATATTCTAAATAGCTATAAACCAAAGGGCTGTCCAACCTGCATCTGTCTTTGTACGAGCACAAAGTAAGCTGTTATTGAGTATTTCAGTGTTATTTACTTATTTTTAAATTTTTTATAGATTTGAGAGGGAGAGCGAGTAAGAGAGAATATGAGAGGGGAGAAGGTCAGAGGGAGAGGCAGTCTCCCCATGGACAGAGCTGGGAGCCCGATGCAGGACTCGATCCCGGGACTCCGGGATCATGACCTGAGCTGAAGGCAGATGCTTAACTTTCTGAGCCACCCAGGCACCCCTCCACTGTTGTTTATAACTGCAACCTAGCCTAACATGGCCTGACGAATACAAGGGGGTATAAAATTCCCTACTCTGTGGGATTGTTACCCAAGTTAAATTAGGTCTTACTTATCAATTGTTCAGAATAGTACCTGAGTAAACACCACATAAACGCTTGGTTGGCAAGTAGTTATGTAGGCAGACAGACATACAGATAGACAAACAGAAGGAAGCAGTTGCTTTATGAGCCACTTATGTTACGAGGGGCACATAACACTGGGAACAACTAAGGAAAAAGCTGAGTCATGTGTCCTATTTGTGCTGAACCTCCAGAGTGAAATGGCAAGGGGAACTGCTTGAATTTTCAAAAATCTTATTTCCTTCTCTCTCTCTTTCCCCCAAAAGCATACCATTGAATGAGTATAAATTAAGGACATGCATACTACAATCCAGCTCTACACAAAAACTGTCCATGAAGACAGGACCGTGTTTATCTGTGTCGTATTTCCATGGTGTAGAGTAAAAAGGCTTCTTTTTATCCAGCTAAGCAGTAGCCAACAAGCTTGTGAATGTGTTCGCTCTGTAATTTTAGAGCATATTTCAGCATTCAATATGTATTATATGAATAAACGAACAAATAAATAACTCCCATTGAATAGCTGGAACACAGCTGTTTGTATACGTATCGGTACTGGAAAAATGGTAGCCCCTTCATAGTTGCACCAGAATTCCTCTCGGATAAAGAATTAGCTTTGTTTAGATGAAAGATCATTTTACAGATGAAAAAACTAAGGCTCAGAGAGATGAAGTCATCTCTGCCCAGCTAGAAAGAGTGAAGCTTGGTCTGTAAGGTGGAGATGCGATTCCAGAGCCCAAGTTCCTAAAGCCTACTTTTCCACAGTCGCCACTTTGTCCTCTAGGATACTCTTAAACCACCTCTGACGGCTCCAGGATGTGACCTGCTGTCATCTTCTCCAACCCATTCCCCAAAGGCCTTCTCAGATGCTTCTGTATTCAAACTGATGACACCTCCAACACCATGGCTTCCAGTCCACATGATTCCATGACCCCATCTTCCATTGTGTCAGTCACTCAACAGAACAGCCATATCGTAGAACAGGTGGTCCCTGAAGACTATCATATCTCAATTTTCCAAATCCCCATTCTGAGCTTAACCTCCTCTAATCCTTCCATCTTTCCCACTTACTCACATGCATTTTTTTAAAAGATTATTTATTTATTTGACAGAGATCACAAGTAGGCAGAGAGGAAGACAGAGAGAGAGGAGGAAGTCGGCTCCCTGCTGAGCAGAAAGCCTGATGCAGGGCTCAATCCCAGGACCCTAGGATCATGAGCTGAGCTTCGGCAGAGGCTTTAACCCACTGAACCACCCAGGCACGCCTGTATTTTTAGTCCCTATGTAAGACTAGGATTTGAGAAGGTTACCGGTATCTAAAACAGGGCTCAGCAAACCATAGCCCATGGTCCAAATTTGGCCCATCACCTATTTATTTATTTATTTTTAGATTTTATTTATTTATTTGACAGAGAGATAGGGAGAGCAGGAACATAGACAGGGGGAGTGGGAGAGGGAGAAGTAGGCTTCCCACCAAGCAGGGAGCCCAATGTAGGGCTCAATCCCAGGACCCTTGGATCATGATCGGAGTTGAAGGCAGACACTTAACGACTGAGCCACTCAGGCGCCCCGACTCATCACCTATTTGTATAAATACAGTTGTACTGGAATCTAGACAGCCCTGTTTATACACGCACTGCCTAGGATTGCGTTCGTGCTACAATGGTGGAGTTGAAGTAATTGTAGCAGAAACCATATGTAGCCTGCAAAACCTAAGAGATTTATCCTGCTCTACAAAAAGTATTTGTTAAAAGGAAAAGTATTACTGGAGCCATGGTCTGATCATGTTAACCCTCCTTCTCTTTGGTGCTGGGGAGAAGTGGATTTGGCATCAGAAGGAGGATGTGAAGGGCAAATGAGGCTGAGGTATGGGAACTGTTGGGGAGTCATGCACTTTCAGAGCCAGGTGTCAGGAAGGGCGACCAACGCCTCCCCAGCACCACTCACTTGGTCCACGCCTGCTACTCTCGTCTTGCCCCCAGAGCCATTTTCTTTCCATGCCATTTGAGTTTCTCAGCAGGATCACATGAAAACTCAGTGTCCCCCACTGTCTGTCACTCCAGCCACCTCCAGTGGAGAACACCTCTCAGCCCTCCCGCTTGACTCTGCCAGTCATAAGATACCTCCTTGCCCACGGTACATCCATCATTCAATCAAGCGGTCATGAGGAGCTTTGAAAAATCTCACTGTTTCTTTTCCTTTTGATTTTTTATCGTGGAAAATTTCAAAGACACAAAAAAAGGAGACAGAAAACAAAAATGAACCCAAGTCACCGTCAGCCAGCTTCAAATATACTGTTCTGCATGTCAGTTATTGAATGTCACTCCCCCAACCCTGTCCACAGACATTATAACACTTGATCTTTCATTCATAAATATTGTAGCATGTTTCTCTAAAAGGTAATAACTTTTTAAAATCATGACTATGAAATGATTATCATACCTTAAATAAAAGAACAATAATTCTTTACATCATCAGCTGCCTCCTAATTTTTCTTTCTTTGAATCATGATCCAAATAAGATCTACCACTTGAAATTTCAAAATCCATACAGATCCCTACGGTCCCCATTTTAATATCTCCAAGTTTGGTATGTTTGTTACTTCCAAAGTGAACACATAATGGAGTGTTTCTCTCTCTTTCTGAAAATAGGTTGTTAAATCGTTAATAAGTTTATTTATTTTAAAGATTTTATTTATTTACTTGACAGAGAGAGAGAATACAACAAGGCGGAGCAGCAGGCAGAGGCAGAGGGAGAAGCAGGCTCCCCATGTAGCAGGGAGCCTGACGCGGGGCTCAATCCCAGGACCTGGGATCATAACCTGAGCTGAAGGCGGACACTTAATGACTGAGCCTTCCAGGTGCCCCTCCTTAACAGAATTTCAAAAATATGGTCGTTTTTGAGAAAAACCTAAGATACTATTCTTAGAAAAGTTAACCATGGGGGCGCCTGGGTGGCTCAGTGGGTTAAGCAGCTGCCTTCGGCTCGGGTCATGATCTCAGGGTCCTGGGATCGAGTCCCGCATCGGGCTCTCTGCTCAGCAGGGAGCCTGCTTCCTCCTCTCTCTCTGCCTGCCTCTCTGCCTGCTTGTGATCTCTCTCTGTCAAATAAATAAAATCTTAAAAAAAAAAAAAAAGTTAACCATGTTTTCCCTTTATTTAAGATCCCCTAGGCCCAGTCTAGATCTTTCACTATATTAGCTTTGCTAGTCTTCAACTCTGATTTTACCCAACCATCTGTTTTCTCCACCCCCGTTCCAGGGTTGCAGAGGGTTGCTGGTGATAAATCACATAAGCAGGCTGTTTATATGCACCCCATATTCAGGCCATCAGCTGGGCCATCCCTATTTATCCCTAGCTGATTCCCTATCAATTTCACAATGGCAGCTGCTACGGCCCCCTCTTCCATCCCCCACAAGCCTCCAGAACCTGCCTGGGCCTCCCTCTCAGCAGATGCCTCCACACCTACACGAACAAGCAGAATGACCATGAACTTGCTCAGCTTTTCCCCTTCCACCTCAAATTTCCTTTCACTTGTAGCTTGGGTCTCAGAGCAAGACATACATCTTCTTATATCTAATATATGTGTATGCATGCATAGAGAAGCCTCTGAAAAGAAGTCCACTAAAATGTCAACAATGTTTAGATCTGGGAGGCTGACTATTACGTGAGTTGCACCTTTTTCTTCTAGCCTTTCTGCTTGCTTTTACTTCTTTCTCTGAGCATGTAACATTTTTGCAAAACCCATAATACCATTTCAAAATGTCAGTGATCCCCAAGAAAATGTAGGTGATTCCTATGAGTGAGGGACTTTCAATTTTCTCATATTGTCCAATAGGTAGGCAATGGTGCCTTAACATGTCCACATCATGATTCCTAGAACCTTATGTTACCTTTACAATGGCAATAAGGACTGTGCAAATGGGATTAAATTAAAGACCTTGGGATGGGTAAAATATTCTGAATTAGGTGGACGAGCCAATGTGATCAGAGGAGTCCTTCACAGTTGAAGAGGGAGGCAAAAGAGAGTTTGAGAAATGTAACTAAGAACCCAGGATCAGAGATAGGCAATGCTGCTGGCTTTCAAGACGGAGGAAGGCACCACCAGCCAATACGGGAAGCCTCTAGAAACTGCAAAAGGCAAGGAAATGGGTACTCTTCTAGAGCCTCTGGAAAAGAATGCAGTCCTGCCTGCACCTTGATTTTAGCCCAGGGAGACGCATGTCAGGCTTCTGACCTCCAGAACTGTAAGAAAATAACTTCATCAAAGCCACCAAGTTTGTGGTAATTTGTTACAGCAGCAATAGAAAAGTAATGTATTCCTACTCCCTCCCTGCTGGTCATTCAGGTCAACACAAAATCTAAGTGCAAACAGTGACTTGCTTTGCAAACAACTAGAAGACTAGCCATGGTCACCACTGCCAACCACATGACTTAGAGAAAGTACCTCCTTCAAGGCATCTCTGGAACCAACTGTGGGGTACTCCCAAAGTTTAGCTGTGGTCCATCTCAGCTCGATCTGTACATCTGACATGGGAACCCTGATTCCAAAATCAATGTTTCCTCCAGACCCCACTTCTGAGCTTCAGGCCAATATTCCCGGTACGGATGTCCTAGAGGCACCTCAATCTCAATGCGCCTTTACCCTTGAGCCTGCTTTGCTGGCAAGGTCTTTTTCTTCTATCATGGGCCTCCCATTTGCCCAGCAAATCTCACCTTTTTAGGCACATCTCTTCTCTATCCCTAAACTCATCCCACACCGCCCATCCACTCTACCCACCCCAGGTACCTCCTTTTCCATTCCTGTTGTCCCAGTTCAAGAGGGTAATCAGGTTTTCCCCAGTTTCACATATCCCCTGCATTCTTGGGAGTTATCTTGCCAAAACAGCCTGCTCACATTACACCTCTGCTCCAAAATCTTTTAACATGCTCTCTTGCTTATGGGATAATGCCCAAACCTCATAGTTTTACTGAAAACCAAAATCCAGCCCCTAACTCCCCTCCAGCCTTATCTCCTATATCCCATCCCTGTATCTTCACATGCTCTATGAGCCAGCCATGCTGGTTTTCTGTGCCTGGATCAAGTCCTGCCTTCTCCCACTTTTCTGCCTTTGGCCTTGAGTACCCTTTTCTGTGGTATCTCTCTTCCTAAGTCCACAGAGTCCTTTGACGGCATCTGTAGCACTAGTAAGCCACAGGTTACTACGGGCCGACCTGGCTCGTGATTTCATTTGCAGGTGCACCATTTCACTGCATCTTTCTAATTTTCTGAACTAAACATTTCACTAACAAGGAAATGGAGGTTCCAGGTTACAGAGTGACCTGCTGTGGCGCTTTTAAAATATGTCTGCAAAGGGTCTGATAACCCTCTCTTCAAAAGGTAGAGCCTAATCACACTCCCTTTGAACGTGGTACTTGGGCTGTACTTAGAGACTCACTTCTAATTAACCAACAGAATGTGGTTGAAGTGCAGGTGTTTGGCTTTCCAGATCGGATCACAAAAGGCCCAGCAGCTTCCTTCTTGGTGTTGAGCCTCTCATCCTGAAAGAGGCATCACCGCAACCTGAGGCTACTCAGCAGCCCATGGGAAAGCCCATGTAGAGAAAAACTGAGGCCTTCAGCCACCAGCATGTGGGGAAGCCATTGTGAAAGTGACCCCTCTGGCTCAGTCATAGCTTCAGAAGACTATAGCCCCTGCAACATCTTGACTGTAGCCAAGGAGAGACCTTGAACCAGAACCACCCGGCCAAGCTGCACCTGATTTCCTGATCCACAGAAACTGTGAGATAATAAGGATTTATTGTTTCAAGCCCCTACACGTTGGGGGTAATTTGTTACATGGTAATAGAAGCTAAAACACCCAGGGTCATGGGACAAGTAAGTGGTAGACTAGTGATTTGAATGCTGGTTTGTCTGTCCCCAGAGCTCAAGCTCTTAACCCCAGTCCAAAGCTGCCTGAAGTGCTTGTTTATATTTTGCTTCCTTTATAAAACATTGACGGAGTTTTCTCTCAAAATTCATCTTCCTCCAATCTGTACCTTTAAGCCCTCTCTAAAATGACCATTTATTGCACCCCCAACAATCACCATATTTGCCTAAGACCTACCTCACTTTGTTTGAAACTTCTTTTAGCTCCTTTTAGCTTTAGTACTTACATACTAGTGTTGTCAGTAAGATTAAATGAGATAATATGTGTAAAAGTGCTTAGCAGAGGAATGACTAAATTATACTATTACCTCAAGCATACTATTTATACTGTATAATATAATTATACTATTTATTTAGACACAGCCTGTCTTCTGCTGTAGGGATGAGGTCTTGACTCTGGCTGTATATAAGAAACACCCAGGAAGCTATTAAAAACAACAGCAACAACAATAACCCCAAACAACAATGGCTAGGCTATACCCTGAATTAATAGGTCTCATTTACCAGGTCTTGGGTGAAGCCAGGCAAAAGCTCCCCAGATGACTTTGTAGTGCAGCCAAGGTAGAAACCCAGTGGGTTAGGTCAGAGGTTCTCAACCAGGGGCTACTTGGTTGGCTCCTTGCTGCGCTCAACTCCTCATGCCCCTGACATTTGCTAGTGTCTGGAGATTTTTTTGGCTGGTGATGGCTTTAGGGAGGTGTTATTGGCATCTGGTGGGCAGAGGACAGAGAATCTGCTGAACATTCCAGAATGCACAGGCCAGCCCCACATCAGAGAATTCTCCGGTGCCAATTGTCAATCATGCTGAGGTTCAAAAAACCTGGATTAGATATTGTTTCCCAGGTCCTACTCTCATTCTTAC
This sequence comes from Mustela nigripes, assembly GCF_022355385.1. Lineage (NCBI taxonomy): Eukaryota > Metazoa > Chordata > Mammalia > Carnivora > Mustelidae > Mustela > Mustela nigripes. Next base: position 24,438,078 of record NC_081567.1, read on the forward strand.
TTATCTCTCTGACTCATCTGGTCAAAAATATCTTCAAGAAGGATACAGTACCTGAGTCTTTGCCTCTCAAAACCAGATCCGGGCACCAACCAGCTTGGCCTCTGCCCTACCTGGGCTGGCTCCAAGCCTGTCTGGAGGGTCTGTGAATGGTCTTATGCTTCCCCAATTCCCTTCAGTGCTTTCACCTGTATTACAACACTCACTACAGGAACTATAGTTGGTTGTAAACATGGCTCTCTTACCCCGGAGCCAGAGCCATATTTGATTCATCTGAATTTATTCTACAACACCAGGCTCTGTGCATTGCACGTGGTAGGTGTTCAATAAATATTACATTAAATTAGATTAATATAATTTACAGTTTTAATATGCTTCTTGGCATCTCTTTGGAAGGTTATGGAAATAGAGAGTACAAATGCCAGTTAAGGTGAGAGCTCTTATGCTTTTGTTCTTGCAGAGTTAAAGTGAAATGATTGCTTTGGCTACTTCTCAGTATACTTATATGCACTGCCAGCAGAAGTTAGCAACCATTTTAAATTAAGATTTGTATAATAAGTAACTGGGGATTTGAGAGGACTCTTCTTTAGAGAAGTTCTCATATCTTTAAGATTCTTTGTCACTGGGTCTTAGAAGTGGGAAAATGTTTCATTTTCAAGGCAAAGCAACAGAATGATATTGAAAAAACCTGGTCTTAGAAAAACATGCAGGGGCACCCGATGGCTCAGTGGGTTAAAGCCTCTGCCTTCGGCTTAGGTCATGATCCCAGGGTCCTGGGATCGAGCCCTGCATCAAGCTCTCTGCTCAGCCTGGAGCCTGCTTCCCCCCTCTCTCTCTGCCTGCCTCTCTGCCAACTTGTGATCTCTCTCTGTCAAATAAATAGTCTTTTTAAAAAAAACATGCAAATCTTCCACTTATTAGTCACTTATACTCAATACATTATGGGTCTTCCATTTTCACAGTGGGCAAAATTAGGCACAGGTTTAGAAGCTGAATTAAAAAACAAGGTTTTCCAATATCATTCTCCTTCAATGTGTAGCTACTCTCAGATTTAAAAAAAAAAAAAGGGACGCCTGGGTGGCTCAGTTGGTTAAGCAGCTGCCTTCGGCTCAGGTCATGATCCCAGCGTCCTGGGATCGAGTCCCACATCGGGCTACTTGCTCCGCAGGGAGCCTGCTTCTCCCTCTGACTCTGCCTTCCACTCTGTCTGCCTGTGCTCGCTCTCACTCTCTCTCTCTCTTACAAATAAATAAATAAAATCTTTAAAAAAAAAAAAAATTAAAAAAAAAAAACTGGTAATGGGGCACCTGGCTGGCTCAGTTGATAGAGCATGTAACTCTTGATCTCAGGGTTACAGAGTTCAAGCCTAGTGTTGGGTGTGGAGATTACTTAAACAAACAAACAAACAAACAAACAAAAAAACCCTCTTAAAAAAACACTGGTAATACCTGGGGTACATTTAATTCTCAAAATTAAGAAAGTGAAGAGTCTACTCAACTTGGTATTCTCTAGAAGGGCAATTCAAGTAAAAAAATGTGACATTTGAGGGTTAAGGGCCTAATTTAAGGTCTTTTGCCCAGTATAATGTAGGGTTTTTTGAGGCTCACTTAATTTTCTAATGCCTCAGTTTCCTGAAATTGTTCTTGCAAAGGGCTGGCATGAAAACATTTCAAAACAACAGGTTAAATATATATCATTTTCTCTTAAGTGAGCTATCTTTCTTCCACCTATGGCTTAAAATAGTAGAGCACTGCTTAAATGTCATCTTCCCAGTGAGATCTTTCTTGACCACTCTATGCAAAAATTAAGCCCCCTCAAATACTCTGTATCCCCGCCTCACTGCTTTATTTTTCCCTGCAGCATTTAATTATTTACTTATTGTCTGGCATCCCCCACTAGGATATAAACTCCATTAAGGCAGGGATTTGGGGCTACTTTGTTTACTGCTTTACCTCCAGCATCTAGTATGATGTTTGGCACACTGTAGTACTCAATAAATATTTATTGTAAGAATGAGTGTATTATGCAAATCTAGAAATGAAATATATTGCAACACCATCAAAGGCATGAACGAGATGTAACTGAATCAACAGGGCTAGATCTCCAAAGCATATATTTGAGTCAAATAAAAGCAAGTTGCAGAATAATGCATATATTTCCTCATCTGCAAAATAGGGCTGGTAATAGCATCGTTATGAGGATCAAGTTAGTTCATTAGTGTTAAATGCTGAAAACAATGACATAAACATTCAATAAATGTTATTTCTCATCATCATCATTATATTAATGGAAATTCACTTACAGCAAATAATACTACTAATTTTTTTATGATATAATCTAATTTTACATTAACCACCAATTCTATGAGCTCTGCAAGGATGCACTATAGACTAAACTGATTACGTTTGTGAGGAGAGAAGAGTCATATTAGAATGATGGTCAAAGACAGTTTTAAGTGCATCTGTCATGCTCTAATATTTTAAATGTAGAATTGATGGGTAACTAAAAATTAACTAAAAATTAATGTTTAGAAAAGTTTGGTCATATTTCTTGAGACACAATAACCTTGAGAGGGGGTGGGGAGGGAGGGAAGAGAAGAAGAGGGAAGGAGAGAATACGGAGAGATGAATTACTTAGAATAAAATTTTTTTTAAGTTTTCTGCTTTATTTTTGAAGTGCTTTTTTGAATAATCACCACATGGGTAGGATGTTCTTAACCTAGACTGAAAATAACCAGAGATAAGAGCCACAAATATAATTGACCTGGAGTCCTGGGTGAGTTACATGGATTAGCTGGATTGGAGAAAATGATCATTAACACAATCTTAAAATAGGAGAAATTATTTGAGGCATTGTATTGGTACTTACTGATGCTTCAGCCACTGGTCCACAAAGGGAATGGAGAAGAATTCTGTGAAAGCCGACCCCATCCTCTTTGGATTTTGACTGGTAACGATGCCATATGTTTGGTGGACAAGAAAACAGTAAGCAAAAATTCAAGTCAATTGTTGCTATTTTGTCTGCAAATTAACACTATTGAACCCTTAGGGTCATTGAATATTTGAAGACAAGCAAAACTTACTTGTATAACCACTCAGTCAGAAAATCACAGGCAATGAATTTGGTTCTTTTTCTCTAAAGAGAAGAGAGAGAAGAGAGAATTAAATTATACTCTTTGTCCACATGTCTGAGTAGGACAAAGGAGGAGGGGAAAATTGCTTTTTTGTGTTAGGGAAATAGGCACAAGTCTTTTATGAGGTTTATAAGTATATCAACAAATAGTAACTTGGGGTGATGCAAAGAGTTCTGAGGATATTTCTCTAGTCGTCTTTGGACAAGCCTATTTTCTGACAGCAGGCACTAATAAAAGATAGTGCACATAGTAGGAGGCAACTACATGCTTTTGGAATGATCACAGAAGGATTTTATTTAAATCTAGACCTTGAAGAGCACCTGGGTGGCTCAGCATCCGACTCTTGATTTCGGCTCAGGTTATGATCTCAGGGTTGTGGGATTGAGCCCTGCACTGGGGTCCTCGCCCAGTCATCCCTGAAGGACACAGCAACTCTAGAGAAAATGAATAAATTTTGGGTTCTGTTAGCAAGGAAGAAGGGAGATGCTGCTGGCTAGACCACCAATGGCAGATTCCTAACAACACTGTACTAGATCCTGGATCCAGCTATATACAAAGCCCAAATCCCCTGGCTCATGTCCTCTGGTATATGAGCAAATATATGTGTGTGTGTGTGTGTGTGTATACATATACACACACACACACACATATATATATATATATCTTTTAAGATTTTATTTATTTATTTGACAGTGAGAGAGAAACAGTGAGAGCAGGAACACGAGCAGGGGGAGCAGGAGAGGGAAAGCAGGCTTCCGGCAGAGCAGGGAGCCAGATGTGGGGCTCGATCCCAGGACACTGGGATCATGACCTGAGCCAAAGGCAGACACTCAATGACTCGGCCACCCAGGCACCCCACGAACATATTTTTTTAAATTAAGCCAGTTTGCATTCGGTTATTTATTGCTTACAACAGGAAGAGTTTTAACTCCTATTCCTTTCTTCTCTAATCCGCTAATCCCCATTTGTCCTTCTAGATGCCAAGAAAGAACCCATTTTTAAGAATTCTGATTTTTTAAAATAGAAATTAATGATATAATTCTGGACAATTTCTCTTCATTTTCTTCTCATAATATTTTATCATGAAAATTTTCCTACTTTTTTCCTATTTTTCCCCCTTCACTTCAAAACAGCCAACTCAGCTTTATAATCCTAGATGAGCTTGAAAAGATGGTTATGAAATTGATTCTCACCAAAAAGGAAAGCTTCGCTTAATATTTTTTACTGAAAGCTTTATTATAGCTGTTAGTAAATAAAATATGGTGGTGTCTGAGTTACTGGAGATTGTTTGCAGCCTTTTACCTTCTTGCTGATAGCCTTTTATTAAAAAATTGAAATACTCCTGGCCAGGGTAATAAAATTAAATGTCCCAGCCCATGGAATGGGGTTTTCTAAGCCTGCCTTGCAAGAGTAGGTTATCCCTTCAAAGAGTCATCTTTAACCAAAATAAGAAAATACTTGTACAACAATGCAAATATGTATCTAGCATGAACTGCCATATAATAATTTAAACAATTCAGCAATTGTAAGATGGCAATGTCTCTCTCTCCCGTCCTACAAAAGATGCATTGTTCCCTTGGCATTTACCGCGCCGTTTGGTGGTAAAGATTCTTTCTACCAAGGGAATGCAGCTTGACTTACTCTATTAAATGGACTTTTAAAATAGCCAAATGGTCTGATGTATGAAGGTCATGCAGACAGATTTAATCACTTTTGATGCAAAGAAATAAAATGGAAGAAATTGTGTTTTCCTTCTGTTCTGGGCAAGTGTGGACGTGCCGTGCATACTCAGACACTTGGAACAGTGGGGATATTGTTCAGCTGTTGTTTAGTTTAAAAATTATCTGCCGGGGAGCTGAAAGAGAGAAGGGAAAGCAAATGAAAAGTTGTGGTGAGTGAAGAGATAAGAGAGGAAGTAACCAAGAGAAAAATTAAGGAGCGAGATTAAGAAAGTGTGGGCACCCAGGGTTTACGTAAGGTGGACAAATACACTGAATTCACGATTGTTCAAGGATGAGTATGTCCAAGGTTGGGCAGGCAGAGGAAACAGTTAAGACAACCTCAAGGTTAAAAAGCAATTTTTAAAAATCCAGAATTAAAAGGAAAAAGACTAAATGTCAAGGGAAAAGGCATCATCAATGTCATCATGAGTTGGCAGCTTACTTTAAAATGCATCCAAAAAACAAAGTAGATGGATAGCGGGATGGACCGATGGATTGGTGGACAGATATGCAACCAAACGAATAAAGCAACATGGTAACTATAGAATCAAGGTGGTAAATATGTGGGTGTTCCCTCTGCAAGTCTTTTAGTTGTTCTCTATGCTGGAGAAATTTTGTACTAAAGTTCAGGGAGGGGTTGGCGGGGGAGAACATCATCATAAAAGGCTGAAACCCAACAGGGAGAAAAGACAGATTCAATCCAGGGGTCATGCAGAGTATGCGTACAGGAAACAGACTGGAGGTGCAGAGACTGGGGAGAGAAACTTCTAGCACTGGACAGGCACTGAATCTGCATCAGGTAATGAATGTATTTCCACCCCAGAAATGTCAAAAGCACCTGCTATGAGGTTTGTGAATTGAAGTGTGGCTTGCTATGACACTGTGTTCGTTGAAACTCTGGGTTTGCAAGGGATAGAAATATGTTCAGGTTACTTTGGTTACTAGGTTTTGTTTTTTGTTTGTTTGTTTTTGACAAATCAGTTAAGGATAGATTTTGCTATCTGAGAAGCTTTTATCATCCATGGTTTATTTCTGACTCATGTTACATGAACATTTCAATCAATAACTGCTCCATGTTGTCTTTACTCTCTCTGAAATATCACTAGTTATCAAGTGAAAAGACTATGGCGAACCATGCTTTGACTCTTAGAGTGTGTGTTTAGAAATGACATATGTCACGTCCATACATTGCTTTGACCAAAGCAGTCACGTGGTCTTTCCGTTACAGGAGCCCACAAACATCTGTGAACACTTAAATATTCTATCTGGCACAGGGGGTTACTGTAAAGGTAAGAGGAGTGGAAGGAAAATGAGAATTCCTCTGACTGGGGGCAGGTCTCAGGGAGAAGTTACCAATGTCCATGGCTGTTCGGGGCACAATTTCTAGCTAACCACAATAGCTTTGTCCATCAGTAGCTTTGTGGCTCAACAATTCTCATTCTTGATCTGTGTGGGACTAAGCCCTTTGTCATCGCTACTCCCCAGGAGGAAGAATCTGGTTGGGTTGGTAAGGTACAATACAGGATAGGCCATCCCTACTGGGCAGAGCAATTGTATCAGATCATTTTATAGCCAAGTGGCTATAAAATGACACTTATTCCTGGCTCTATCATTTGCATCCAGGTTGATGGGGAGGTGGACAAGGCAGGCATAAAGGACTGAGTTAAGACTGTGGGTATGGCATGCACCTAGAATGTCACAGCCTCCTTTCCCACACAGGTATTCTCCACAGTAAATTGCCACATGCTAGAGAACCCCCCCCAGACATGACAAAAGCAGTAAATAACTCAAGCTAGAAATGAGTACATACTTGGATGATAACCAGAGGCCAAAATATTTATCAAAGCAAACTTCAAACAGAAGTCCAGTTTTCCCCCCAGTGCATCAGTGCATCAGAATTTCATTAGAGAAAAACAATACTTCTCAAAAGAACCTAAAAATATGTACTCATCACACAAAGTATTGACCAAGACTTTTAGCAGAGGTCATGTGGTCATTTCTAAAAGTGTTCTTAATTAAAAGGAGTAATGCTAAAATAATTCTACCACACCTTTCCTGTGAGAATCTATTTTTTTCCATTCCTTAGAAAACTTTTTCAAACAAAAGCTGATGGTATTTCTAACTCCCTTATTAGTCAAGGCCAGGAAGTGGAGTTTCTTCCTTCACTGACCAAAGCCCTTGCACTCTTTAAAAGATATTTGGGTGTTTTGCTCAAAAAATAAAAAATTACAATAAATGATCATTAGGTGGTAAGGACTCTAAGAAGAAATAGAAGATTCTGTTTTACTGAATTATTCACAGTGGCAAATTTTAGTGTCATGAGATCATCGAATGACTTACCAGGAGTTAGAAATAATTTCCTGATACTAACTTTTGTTTACAACATTCTTCATTGTAATGGAATTTGATGAGCAACCAAAGCGAAAGGGAAAATTTTATGCTACGTGGGATAGGATAGGAAAAGAGATGGAAAGTCTTATCACCTCTATCCAGACTCTGCATTTAATCCATATTCAAAGCTGAGATAAGCTTTATTTTCAGGCATCATTTTACTCATACAAAAAACTCCTGATTTCTTTCCAAATTACACAAGGTGCACTATTCCAGTTTGGTCTTGTTCAGTAAACATTTACTGAGGACCTACTATGTGCCAAGCCTGTATTGAACACTAGAGATAAAGAAATGAGTAAGCCATGGCCCCACTGTGCTTATTAATTTAATGTCCAGCAGCCAATCCCGGCTGGGCTGTAGCAGTGATGAATAGAGAGGGTTAACCCCCTCTCCAGCTCCTGGTGTGAACCCCGATAAGGCAGTCCAGATAACTCCACCCCACCTGCCACTGAGACCTAAACCAATCTGGTCCACATTTATCCAGGCCCAAGAGATTCACTGAATGAAGAATGGGTGTGCAATCCATTTCAGGCTGATAAGGTATGAGAGGAGATGTGCTGGGGCTTCTGGGAAATAATTTCCTTTGCTTTTCTAAATGAGCTTGGTCATTCTCTCCTTGTTGCTGAAGTAGGTGGGGGCAAAGCCTAGGCCAGTAGCAGTAGCTGTTTTGCCACTCTGAGGGAAGCTAGCCTGAGGATAAAACCAATTCTGCAAAAGGCCAACCAGAGATGTAGAAGAGAACCAAGTCCTCGAGTACCTCACTGAGCTCCTAAATCAAACCAATCCTGTGATCTTCCTTCTCTATCTCAGAACTGTCTAATTCCCTGAACCAATAGCAGTTTTCTGCTATTTGCAGCATAATGAGTCCTAGCCAAGATAGCTGCCCAGTATCCCTTCTGACTTCTTTTGGTCACTGGATCCTGAGTTCCTTTTGGGGATCTACCCTTCCCCAGTTCTAAAGCTTTGCGCATTAGGTTAGGGATCCTTCCCTTTGCCCAACAGCCCACTGCCCACTCAATTCCCTGGTTCCAAGGACTGACTCCAAAGTAGGTAATAGACCTGAATCTGTTCAATTAGAAACTCTGGAAGATACTTTCTCTTTCTCAGGTACACTTGAGTCTATGAGACCTGGGCTGGTGTCACTGGTGGGGACTGTTTGAAGGTAGAGCCAAGCCAGAAGAAACAAAATCAAGAGATGGAGAGGCAACCACATCATGAAGACATCATCTGGGCCCCAGATCAAGCTGTGGAAGATCACCTCATGGGAGAGCATGTACAAATACAAACAAACAAAATATCCTTTTCACTGAAGTGAGCTTGAATGGGGTTTTCTGCCATTTTGAGGGCTGGCCTTCAGAGTAAACTGGCAGATATGGGACTGGTTAGTTTGACATACTTAACACAGCCAACTAAAACACACTCTTTTGACTTCATACTATTTTTAACTGCTAACAATATCAACCTTTTATCAAAAACTGCTTATGGCAAAAATTATTAACCTCACTCTGAGTGCACAAAATATTTTCAGAGTTACATTGGAAAGAATTCCCAAGTGAAGTTTACAACAGAGCCACTAAGCCAACTCTGTTCAATATATCAGTCCATTTAAATTCTCATTTAGTTCTGATCTTTCATGTTCCAATTAAGCTAATCCAAAGGCATGGCTCGATGTCAGGGGATCACCAAGAACATTGAGCCAACTGTAATGTCTAATCTTTATGATGTTATTTATGTGTTTCAAACTTAATTTGCCCCAGTGGAATACAACCCAATTCATGACAGAACAGGAGTGGTATTGTAGCCTTTTAATCAACCATCAGTCTGAGAAAAATGCTGAAGTTCTACCTTAACAATTGCACAGTTGATTTCCTGCCTTAAGACCTCTTCCCCCTTCAGAATCACATAGACAGTGGGCAGCCCAGGGGTCCCAGGGAAGGCAACTATAACATAAATAAAAGACCAGGAAGGTCAATGTCAACAAAGATTCAACAAGGGACAAGCAAGTCTTCATGAAGACTCCACTCCCATGAAAACTCCTATCTCAGTATCGAAACTATTTGCAACCTAGCTTTATAGACAAGGTTCCAAGAGATCAAGGAATCTAGAGCACTATCTTTAAGATCTGCCCTCTGCTCAGAGAAGATGGAAAAACTGGTCAAGTCCTGTGCAAAAGGAAGCTTCTGGGAGAGGCTCTGCTGATCCATCTCACCATTCCTGCCTGAAACAGGATTTATTTATTTTTTTTCACGGTCAGCCTGGTCCCGTTTTCTCCGTTTTCTCTCTTGCTGCCAGCTTCATCCCTTCCTGAAACCCTCTTTCAAAACAGTCCTGAAAGACCATGGCTACCCCTTACTGAACACTCACCCTGTGCTAAGTGCTATACATGCAACTTCTTATTCAATCCTCTCAGAAGCCCTGGTGAGGTGGGTACTAGGGTTATTACCCTCCCCATTTAACAGATAAGAAAACTGAGGCTCATGGTTTAAGGAATCTTCCCAGGAGCCCAGAACTAACACAAGTTGGAGGGGGAGATTCGAGCCCACATGTGTGACTCCAGCACCCCTACCGTACCCTTCAGCATTGTGTTCTGTCAGAGCCCTCCACATGGCCGAGTCTAATCTCCCACCAGCCTTTTACTCCCCGCAGGGCAGTCTCAACCCTCCTCTTCCTTACCTACTGCCCTCAGTCTTAGTCTTCTATTCCAAGCCTAAGGAAACTTTCTCCAACTTAATTTTGTTCTTATGTTATTGCTTCTTTTCACTGTAGCTATGCCAGTCACTGAGCTAAAACATTTTAAATGCATTATCTTATTTAATTCTGATAAACTCTCTTATTACTACTAACCATAACCATTATCATTACTTCCATTTTATGGAGGAGGAAACTGAGGCTTAGGAAGATTAAAATCACAAGGTTCCAATGCTAGCAATGTCCAAAGTCACATATCTAGAAAGAGGTAGAACTGGGCCCTAAATTCAGGTGAGCACAGCTCTAAACTCGACGCTTATTCATGATGCTTTCCTTCCCCTACCTCCCACATAAGATCAGCAGGTACTACTACAAAAATCTGGGTAGTTCCAGGTTTTCAGAACAGGGGTCGGCAAACTTCTTCTTAAAGAGGCAGGTGTACATATTAGACTTGTGTCACAACTGTTCAACTTAGCTCTACTGAAAAAGTACAAAAGTGCAAAAGTGGCCATAGACCATCTTTAAAGGAATGAGTGGGCTGAATTCCAATAAAACTTGTTTTACAAAAATAGGCAGCTGGCCCCATAGGCCGTAGTTTGCCGGCCTCTGCTTTAGAATACTGTCAATCACTGATAGATGATCTTTCGTGCAGAAATATGGAAAAATCCATAGTTCTTGATTTGGGACACAGAAATGTGATTTTCAAGAAAGCTCTGTTTCACCTACTTCCTGGGTAACCCTTTTATTATTCTAAGGCATTAACAGTTTAAACATCTGTTGGATCAGTTATTAGTTTATGATTTGAGGTTTCTTGTTCCTCAAAAGTAGCAGGAGAAATTGCGGCTCTCAAAACAACCAAGAGGGTCAATGACTTGTTTTAAGGAGGTCCTTTTATATAGTTTTAATTTTTAAAAAAGATTTTATTTATTTATTTATTTATTTGACAGAGAGAGAGGGAAAGAGGGAACACAAGCAGAGGGAGCAGGAGAGGGAGAAGCAGGCTCCCCACTGAGTAGGGAGCCCAATGCTTCCCATGACCTGAGCTGAAGGCAGATGCCTAACAACTGAGCCACCCAGGGCACTCCTAAGGTTGGTTCTTTTAAAAAAGAACCAATTGAATCTTTTTTTCATTTTTTAAAAAATGGCTCCCAGTCCTTTAAACATTAATTCTCAAGAGAAGTTTGGGAAACTAGCTGTCTTCCTTTCTTTCTTGGTCACCGTGGCAGTGATTCTAGCAGCTTCTTCAGCCTTGGAGGGCTTTCATACTGCATTCTCAGGTTCTGAGCTCACCATATTATTTCCAAGAGTTATGTTTAGATTTTTACAAATATATATTATGTTTAAAAGGCCCTAGTATTTTTAGTATGATGAGGAAAGTCCATCCTTGGCCATCTGTAATACCCAGAAATTAGTAACAAGGATGCCACCTTCCATTTACTCAAGCAACAATGGGTCACCCGGTTGGGACCCTGGGGAGTAACATTTCTGTTGCAGATTCGCTGTTTCCCAGGCATTATGTTAATCGTGTTCACAACAGCTAATGTGTACTGTTTTCTCTATGCCAGGCACTCTTTTAAATTTTACTGAACTCATTTATCCTCATGACAGCTACACATTATTATTGTTATTGTTACTATTATTCCCATTTTACAGATTAGGAAACAGGGACCCAGAAAGGTTAAATACCTTGCCCAAAGTTCTTTACTCATAGATGGAAGAGTATGAATTTGAACCCGGCTGGACTCTGGGGTTTGCTCTTCCACACCTTGCCTTATTTAACTCTCTCAATAATTCCACCTGTTCTTTACAAATGAGGAGAGGAGGGAGTTGGAAACAAGCAGCTTCCCTGAAGTCACTAGGCTAGAGCCAGGAGTCAAACCTGTCACCTGCTGTCAGATCCATACTATTTCTAATACAACATATGAGGTAAATTACAAAAAGGGTCACTGGTCTTTACCCCTCCCTGGATCCACACCCTCTGTGGGGTAGCTTTATAGATCTTCCCATTAAGAGGTGGAGGCTATTTCCTTAGTCCTTGAATCCAAGCTGGACTTGTGACTTGCTTTGGCCAATATAATGCCATGAAAGTAACAGTGTGCCAGTTCCAAGCCTCAGGCTCAAGAGGGCTTGAGAACTTCTATTTGAATCCTCACACCCCTGCCCGGCTACCATGTGAACAGTCCAGGGTTCATCTGATGGAAGCTAAGAGAACAAGTCGAACAGAGATGATGCATCCCAGCTAAGGCCATCCCAGACTAGTGGTACCCAGCCTGCCTGGTAGTTACCCACAAACACGTGAACAAGCCCAGTCAAGGCCAGAAGAATCTCCCAGCTGAGCCCAGCCCAAATTACTGCCTTGTAGGAGAGTGAACTAAATAAATTGTTGTTTTAAGCCCTAACTTTTGAGGTACTTTGTTACATAGCAAACGTTAACTGATGCCATGACTAATAAGTGAAATGCAATTTATGGCCAAATGGTCATGTTCTCCCCAAGTAGCAGCCCGTCAAGAGTGCTACCACAGCCACCTGGCAAAAAGCCATGCCCCTGAAAGCCAGAGGACAAAGCTTCAGAGCAGAAAAGGAAAATGCTGTCACAAAGCCACTGCCCTTCATATTGTAAGACAACCATGGGGTCACCCTCAGGTCAGAGCCTGTTGACTTTCTTTTTAAAGTCTTGTCTTTTGAGGATGACTTTGATTTTTAGAAACAAAAGCAACTCCTAGCCAAGTTTGGGAATGAAGTGATCAATGCTGCCATTGTTAAAAGGAAGAAAGAAAAGAAGCATGACTATAAAGTTATAATAAGATTTTCTTGCATGGTTTACAAACTGGATCTGACAGCAATTCCAAGAGCCTCAAAGGGAAGTATTTTCAACACTAACAGAGTTATTGACATACAGCAGGCCCCCCTTATCCAGGGGGTAGGTTCCAAAACCCCAGTGGATGCCTGAAGCTGTGGACAGTACTGAACTCTGCATGTACTATATTTTTCCTATAAATACATACCTATGATAAATTTAATTTGTAACTTGGGCACAGTAAGACAACAACAATTATAACAATATGCTGAAAAAATATGCTGAAATAAAAGTCATGTGAATGTGGTCTCTCTATGCCCGAGAATATCTTTGTTTTTTTAAAGAATTTATTTATTTGACAGAGAGAGATCACAAGTAGGCAGATAGACAGACAGAGAGAGAGAAGAGGAAGCAGGATCCCTGCAGAGGAGAGAGCCTGATATGGGACTCGATCTTAGGAACCTGAGATCATGACCTGAGCCGAGGGCAGAGGCTTAACCCACTGAGCCACCCAGGCGCCCGTATGCCTCAGAATATCTTATTGTCCTGTACTCACCCTTCTTCCTCTAGTGATGTGAAATGATGAAACGTCTGTGTTACAAGATGAAATGAGGTGAATGAGGGAGGGGTGTTAGGCTACTATTGACCTTCTGATGACCATTAGAAGGAACATCACTTGCTTCTGGAACACGTGTGACCATAGGTCACTGAAACCTCAGCTTAGGGGGCATTGCTACTGTAGGACTAAGTGCCTAGGTTGGAAGCCAGACTCCTGGGCTCCAACCCTGGCTCTTCCTCTGAGTGACCTTGTGAATGGGGTTACTCCTTGAGCCTCTGTTTCCTAACCCACAAAATGGGGGCAGTAAAACCACCCATTCCAAGGGTTGCTGTGATGATTAAATAAGATTGCAATGTGAAATAATGCCTGGCATATAGGAAGTACTCTATAAATGAATGCCATCAGTCACCACTGATTAATTGCTTAGTAGATGATTAAGAAATAGCCCTTACCTTGGAGCCATATTTCATATTTAGGTATTAAATTCCAAAATGTGAAATTGGGATCTGTTGTCTGGACCCACTTCAATGCTATAATATTCACTCAAACATAACAAGGTCAGGTAAAAACTCAGTTTCCTCTACTCAATATCTACGAGAAATGAAAATATATGTCCATATAATATTTATATGCAAATGTTCATAGAAGCATTACTCATAATAGCCAAAAAGGACAACAACCCCAAACAAAATGTGGTATATCCATACCATTGAATACCATGCAGCAATAAAGATGAAGTGCTGATCGAAGCCATAGCAGAGATGAACCTCTCCAACACTGTATGACGTGAAATAAGCCCAATACAAAAGACCATCTATTATGTGATTCTAGTTATAGGAAATGTCCAGAAAATCTATGGAGATAAAAAGTAGGTTAGCTGCTGCCTGGGGTTAGGGGTGGAAGTGAAGAGTGACCAGAAATAAGATTTGGGGGAGGGGATATGGAAATGTTCTAAAATTAGATTATGGTGATGGCTGCATAACTCTATAAATTTGCTCCAGTTAAAATGAGTGGAAAAATTGCTTGTTTAAATTGTGGTAAAATATACATAATATCATCCTAACAATTTTTTAGCTGTAGGTCAGATGTGTTAAACACATTCACATTGTGTAACCCATCTCCAGAATTTCTCTCATCTTGCAAAACTGAAACTCTACCCATTAAACAACAACTTCCATTCCCTCCTCCCCACAGGCCCTGGCAACCATATGCCCCTTTCTGTCTCCAAATCTGACCACTCTAGGTACCTCTCATGTGAGCGGAATCATACAAATAAATCATACTTTGTATCTGAACCCATGTTGTGTGTGTGTGTGTGTGTGTGTGTGTGTGTGGCTGGCTTATTTCACTAGGATAACGTCCACAAGGTACATTCATGTGGTAGCATAGGACAAGAAGAGCTCCTTCCTTTTAAAGGCTGAATAGTATTCCATTGTATGGATATACCACATTTTAAAAATCCATTCATTCATGATGGACGCTTGGGTGAAATCAAAGGATTTTATGGTATCTAAATTATACTTCAATAAAGCTGGGGTGGTTTTTTTAGATTTTATTTATTTATTTGAGAGAGAGATAGCAGAGAGAAAGAGAGAGGGAGCCCAAGCTGGGGTGGCAAAGCAGAGGGGGAAGGAGAAGCAAGTTCCCTGATGAGTCCCTGGAGCACAACACGGGGCTCAATCCAGGACCTAGAATCATGATCGAAGCCAAAGGCAGATGCTGAACCAACTGAGCCACCCAGGCACCCCAGTAAAGCTGTTTTTGTTTTTGTTTTTTTTTTAATTTTTTTTTTAAGATTTTATTTATTTATTTGCCAGAGATCACAAGTAGGCAGAGAGGCAGGCAGAGAGGGAGAAGGCTCCCTGTAGAGCAGAGAGCCCAACGTGGGGCTCGATCCCAGGACCCTGAGATCATGACCTGAGTCTGCTCAGCGGGGAGCCTGCTTCCCTTCCTCTTTCTCTGCCTGCCTCTCTGCCTACTTGTGATCTCTATCAAATAAATAAATAATGGGGGGTGGGCAGAAGGAGAGGGAGAAGCAGAATTGCTGGTGAGCAGGGAGCCTGACTCGGGGCTCAATCCCAGGACCTGAGATCATGACCTGAGCCAAAAGCAGACACTTAACCAAGTGAGCCACCCAGGCACACCTTCATTCACGTGCTCTGCTCCCTCCGTTCTGGCTTCCTTTCCGTCCCGGGAATAGGTAGGTGAATTTGGCTGTACTGGGTCATTAGGAAAACTCACAAGGAGTTGTACAAGAGGATTTCTGTAACTTTTTCATATGTAGCTGAAAACGACTATCTGGGGAAGGATTAAAGAAATCTCTTTCACTTGTTAAATTCAACTCAAGAAAGGCACAGGGTCTTCATTTAATCTTAAGGCTGAGATAATTCAATCATTCATTTAAGGTTTAGTCTCCCAATTGTAATCGCCTCCAAAAATTAAGGACTAGAGAAATACCTGCTTGTTAAATAAACTGAATTTTATTCTGAGCATTGAAAAGATTAAAATATCTAATGATGAATAAACCATTTGATTAGGATCTTATGAATTTCACTAGAATTCAATTTGCAATATTGAAAATGACGTGTATAAAGGAACTGAATTATGAATAAATCAATATAAAAAGCATTAAGCTTACACAGCTTGTCTGGTTGGAAGAGTCATGTTGGAAGCAAAGCCCGCCTGATTCTAGAGGCCCGGTTCTAAAGCACTGGCCCATGTACCATAGATTGCTTCGTGTGTGTGTGTGTGTGTGTGTGTGTCTTTGTCTAACTGGCCAAGTGCTCTTTGGCATAGTAATGAGATGCCATTCATTATTCTCCACCCCTACCCACCCCCCCGCCCCTCGTTTTATTCCCTCCAGTTTTCCTTGGAGTGTTACAGTCCTCACGAGACAATCTAAATGAAGGATTCTACCCCATGAGGCCTCCATGAGGCCTGGTCTGGGTGATTGCCCCATACCTGCCTGCCTTGCTTCTCACTCCTTTTTTCCTATGGATTCCAGACCCATCTTTCATATCAGAATGTGGCCCATGCTTTCGGCAAGCCATTGGACCAACCACCAGCGTTGTCTGACGTCAAACTCCTAGACTCAGGAAGCAGAGCACTGCTCAGCTTGAATCTTGGCTCTATAGCCACTTACTAGCTGTTCTCCAGAGCTTGTTGGTTAACCTTGGCAGTACAGGTTCCTCATCTGAAGACTGAAGTAAGAGCACCCACAGTGGAGGGTTGCTGGGAAGATGAAATGAGTTTCAGCAGATCAAATATTTAGAACAATGTAAGGGCCCTAAAGTGCCCTTACAAATAAAGATTTTATTTATTTGACAGACAGAGATCACAAGTAGGCAGAGAGGCAGGCAGAGAGAGAGGGAGGAATCAGGCTCCCTGCTGAGCAGAAAGAGCCTGACGCAGGGCTCAATCCCAGGACCCAGAGATCATGACCTGAGCCGAAGGCAGAGGCTTTAACCCACTGAGCCACCCAGGTGCCCCAGAAACTACTATTCTTCAATTCCAGCTTCTTGCTCAACTCTCTGGCTCTCCATCTGCTAGGAGGTCCCTTCAATTTTTAGAGGACTGCTTCTCACCCAGCTCTAGCTCTAAGGGAAGCCACTCTACAGTCTATCTTCCTCCAGAGGCAGTAAATCGAGACACCACAGGTATAGTTAGTAAATCAGCTCTTGTGTGTAACAGCTAGCACAAACTGACAAGCGCTCCCATAAATTAACTGCTATCTTAAAAATTGGCCGTGAATTTTGAGGAACTGTATTCATTCATCCAACAAATATTTAGTGGGTCCCTCCCTACCATGTCCCAGGCGCTGCTAGAGCTACATCATAGAACAAAACAGAAAATAACAAAAGCAAGGAAACCTAACTATAAGTCAGCATTTTAAGGGCAAAATACAAATCAGCAATTATTTCTTGAGTGACCTAATATAAACGCTGTTTCAAGATATAATTTGAGCGGCCCCAATAAACAATGAATTATGCTGCTGTTTAAGAGTCATTTGGATGCGAGTTCAGTTGTGGGTGACAGATAAGAATGCCCCAGTTATGTAATTTTGGCTGGAGGCTGGTTATCATTCAGTTTAAGCATCTATTCCTACTGACAGGATGTGAGGAACAGCTGAATTGAGAAAATGCAAATCTGTTGTGCAGATCTGGATAAGAGGAGCTCCGCTCGGGTCTGACAAATGTTTCTGCAACATTCAAGCCTTCAAAAATAACCCACAAAACACTACTGTGACCAGGGGGTGAAAAAGGAAGGAATTAGATTTAATTAAGAAATCCTAAATCAGGAAATAAAAAGAAGTTAATGGTAAGCCACCCAGCTTGCATATTTGTAGTATTCAAATCACTGAGCTTCTGGGCAAAGCCCAAGGGAAGGCTAACCTTCTTTGGTGCCTGCGAACCTCATTAAGCACGTCCCCTCATCCTCCTGTAACCGGAGAACTTCTGCCACCCCCTCCCCCTTTTTCTTTCTGCCTTCCCTTTAATACAGGAGGAGAGAGGCTCACAGATCACTTAGGGTCCCACTGCAAGGAAAGCAGTTGAGCAGGATTTGGGACTCCAGTGTGTCTGGCTGCCTTGGAAGTTTATCAATTTTTGCAAGCTAATGGTTTTAAGAACCTGTATTTTCTGATCGCTCATTACAACATTTAAACTTCAATGCTCCGTTCAAACACCCTGCAGCATTTGATGTTTAGACTGGTTTCATTCAGTCCCCGCGGCAGCTCATCTGCAGGACGTCAAAGATGAAATAGGAGTTGGCACAAGGATGCCTCATTAATCTCTAATACAAATAGAAATTTCTCTGATTCTTTAAAAGCACTTTATCATTGCTTGGAGGCTGGAAACTGTTTCTAGCCCCCTCATTACGGAATTATTCATGGGCAAAAAGTAGAGATATAACCCTCCATGTAAAATCTTAATTACTGCCCTTTCAGCTGATTTCTGTGTCCTCTGAAGGGGTATAAATGAGTAGAATAACAGTTGAAGAAATCAGAACAAAGTCTGCACAGTGGACTATAGCTGCACCAAGGTCTAGATGTGCATTCACAGCTCCTGGATCCACTCTCATTTCCCCATGTCAGCTCTTTTTTTTTTTTAAAGATTTTATTTATTTGACAGACAGAGATCACAAGTAGGCAGAAAGGCAGGCAGAGAGAGGAGGAAGCAGGCGCCCTGCTGAGCAGAAAGCCTGATGGCAGGGCTTGATCCCAGGACCCCTGGATCATGAGCTGAGCTGAAGGCAGATGCTTAACCGACTAGGCATCCCTTGTTTGTGGTTTTCTTGAGGACAAGGCCATAGCTGGTCCTCTCTGTGTCCTTTCCTAGGGTCTGGCCCAGTCATCAGTACACAGTAGGATTTAATAAACCCTTGTTGAACAGAATTGAACTTGGGTGACTTACTCTGTCTCTGGATATTCTATATGCATATTCAAACACAAGTTATTCCACTGTGCTCATGTCATTGTTTAATCATTGTGTGCCATCCTTTGTTCAACTCATAAAAGCCATGGAACACTGAATATACTATGGCCAACAACAAGATTTAAAAAAAAGATCCCTGAAATGTGACCTGTAGGATAGTCTGGTCTCCCTCATTTAGCAACAGGACCTGAAGTCGGAGAGACAAAGCTCCTGACAATGGCAGGGTCAGGCTAGGGGCTCTGCTGTCTGGTCCCTGGGCTCACTACCATTCCACCCGGCTGCACTTTGCACCTGTTAACAGCACACAGCGGAGGGGGAAGGTCAGTTATGAATGGGGGATGGACATTTAGCCCTCAGGAGAAGCCAAATGAGCAAATGAAAAGAAATATAATAAGTTCAGATTTTATAACCTATGGCAAGTAAACCTATGTTTTAAAAAATCGGCATTTCCTGGAGCTATTTAGAGGACAGCTTCCAACTTCCATCATTTAGGAGGGATGAAATTAGGATTATCTAGGCTATGGGTGTCTCCTTAGTATATAAAAGCACCATCCGGGTGACAGGCAGTTCTTCTCAGAGACAGACTGTGCTGAAGGGAACCAGAGAGCTGATACCATTAGCTGTGAGTGCTGAGGGCCTGGGATGTGGCGAGCTGACTGAGATTCGCACTGCAGTTACTGCCGATTTTTTAAGTATCATTTTGAATCATAACTTGGATCTGAATCCAAACTCCGCAAATTCATCTTGATCCCCTTTGTAAATCTTTTTGTTCTTCTGTTTCCTCATCTGTAAAATATAGGGGACACTAATAGAAGGAATCTCATAGGGCTGTTGGAGGGCTGAATGAAATAGTGAATGGTAAAGCATTTAGGCAAAGCACCAGGCACAGAGCAAGCACTTGGTCAATATTAAAATTTGTTGCTATTTTATTCTCTTCACGCAGGCCATCCAAAATTCTAGTATTCAAAACTGTGCATGGAACACACGCACCCTCAAGTATCCTGTCAACCGTAGAAAAGAAGGTGCTCCCACAGGGGTATTTACGGGAGGGTGCTCCAGGATTCGAACTCTGTTCACACAGAAAGCTGGCTGCAGTGTGACCACGAGTAATGCTTAGCGAGCATCGACAGTGGGTCAGGCTCTCCTGAAACAAGCTACACGCATGATACTGAGCATGAAGTGGAGTATGGAGAGGCCAGAGGTGGGAAGATCAATCCAGAATCAGATAAAATAGAAGGCGAGCTTTCACCGTCATACACAGTCAGTGGGAACCAATAAACCTGGTAGATGCCAGTTGCCCAGGAGAAGGGCAGACAGGGAGGCCAAGAAGGCGGAAAACCTCTCCGGGGCCAAGTGGCCAGACAGATGGCGGTGCACGTGTGTGCACAACTAGATGTCACGGCTGCTTTTGAGTGAGTGACCGAAACACAGCTCTCCTTCCCAAAGGGATTGTTTTGAGAATGACCACTTGATGGTCCTGAGATAATGAGGTCCCATCTGATAAAAATGAATTACTAAGCATTTAGAAATAAAGAAACCCCACAGAGCAACTGACCTCAAAACATTTTTCTTTCTTTGCTTGGTGAAGCAGGCTAGCCATTCCGGGAAGCAGAACTGGAAAGATGAATGTTTCCAGATATTCCTTGGGGGAACCTAAACCAAACAAACAAACAAAAAAATCCTACTAAAAATCCCAAATGGCCCAGATGAATCTGGGAGAAATGTTTGTTTCTGAACCAAAAGAAGATACTGTCCGTGAAGTAACAGGACCTTAAATGTTGCATTTTACTTCAGACTGCTGAGTTGGGCTGTGTTATTCAAGAAACTGAAAATATCTTTCTGAGCCTCTGTGGACTGGCGAGGATGTGGACCGGGTCCTGCACGGGGCTGGGGCCAGAGGCACAGCAAGGAGGCCAGCGTGGCTGGAGGGACAATAAGCAAGGGAAGTGTGGTAGCACCAAGGAGGAGAGAAACAGGTTGGGGGTACAATGGATGGGGCATTATGTCCACAATAATGGTGGTGGTGGTTGCGGTGCCCAACGCTCACTAGCAGAGAGAACAGAACAAAATGGTAGGAGAGGTCTGGCCCCAGGGAGGGCCTGAGGAACTGGCCCCAGGGAGAAGATGGAGAAAGTCTACACCTCTGACTTCAACCCACAAGACAGGGCAGCGTGATACTTTCATCCACCTTTTAGAATCCCCCCTTTGATTTGAATGTAGAATCAAGGTATGCTTGCTGTTATTTATCATCTTTCTTATATTTCATCCTTAAAGATAAACCAGTAGGATAAAGTTACTTCTCTTAGAAATAAAAATTAAGGGGCGCCTGGCTGGCAAGGTCAGTAGAGTATGTGACTCTTGATCTCAGGGTCACGAGTTAAAACCCCTTGTTGGGCATGGAACCTACTTAAAAAAAATTTTTTTTTTTAATATAAGAAAATTCTGATACGTATTAAAAAAAAACCAAAAGATAAAATTAAACTTAAAATAAGAAGATATTCTTTCATATTTTTGTGGTCTCCCTGAGGTCTGTCCACCCCATTCCCACCCTGTAGTTTTGCAATATTACAAGTCCCACATTATAAATCTCCCTTACTTACAGGTTTTTGGATCAACTGTTTCCAACTTGACTTGAGGACAGAGTACATGCGAGTCCATGGTCAAATGAGGAGCTGAATAAACGTGCTCTGTATTGAAGCCATGGAGAACCGTTTCCTCTAATGGTGAAACCTGATGGCGGGGGGGTGGGGGGTCGAATCAAGTCATATAAATAGTTTAAATAACTGTATTTTCCTGTGTAACCTAACAAAGGATAAAATTCTGTTTTAACTTCAGGTTCAAGGGGCACAATGAGTACAAATCTTTGTGCCCTCTTCCCTTCTGGGACACCTAGAAATGACAATCAAGGAATAAAGCCCTAATAGAGAAAAAGAACAGGAGAACCGTTATTGGATGCAAGATTTGCAAACATTTCCAAAAGTAAGAGATGAAGCCTGTGGTCAAGGAAGAGAGGAAAGGGTAACCCAGGATCCATAAGAGGAAACGGTGCCAGTGGATGGGAGTCCCTCTTCCCAACAAAATTCCAGAAGGCTTTAATCCCCTCAGAGGATGGGAATGAGAAAAAGAATGATAAACAGGAGGGGTTAAGTGAAAATCCAGCTGGGGCTCCACTGGCCTGCTGTCTGCATTTCCCCTCCTCCTGCTTCTGCTCCTTTCAATATACATAAAGCTCCACTCCCACCCTGTTTTATATCCAGTTCTCTCTCCTTGCCAGTGACTCTAGTGATTTCCAATGACTCCTAGGATTGGCCAAGCTGATAGATGAAAGGAGAGGAGGAAAAAAAAAAAAAAAAGCTCTCCATTGATTTGGAGGCTCTCTGCCTGCAACCCTGAAGAAAAGAAAAGTCTTCATTAGACAATCACTCCCCACCAGCTCCTAGTCAATGTTTCTATTCATAGAAGAGACTCATCCAGAAGACAAATGCACATGGATGACTGCAGAAGAAAATCATACCAGCTACACAGAAAAATCCACTCAGATCCCCATTTTAAATTTTGAAAAAGTAACAAAAGTTCTCTACACAAAAACATCAGCAGCATAAAGGACAGATATCAAGATTTACCAAGAAAAACTGACTCCAGAAAAAACACAATTCAGGGAAGGGAACTGTAATTGGTATCTGCAGAGACATTGGAGAAAGCATTACATCCACAGAGCAAGAACAGGATGCTACGAAAAAAGAACAATCACAGGCAAGAAATTCTTAGAATCTCTAGTAGTGGTGGCTGCAATAACCTACTGGAATTCTAGAGACTTAGGTCTGGGTCCTAGCTCTGTGACTCTGTTCAATTCCCTGAATCTCTCAGAGCCTTGCTTTTTTAAACTCCATTAAGCCCTTATTTTACTTCAAGTATACGGTCTGAGGGCCCCCCTTCCTTGGCCCTCTTAGAAAGGTCTTTTTCATCTTGCCCACACTGGTATGCATAGAGAAATGTGCTCTCTCCCCAAGTATGCCCAACATGGGCATGTGTTGGCTCCTTCAGAAAGAACTTTCTCATCCAGGATCTCATCTGAGCCCCAGAGAGGTCCTGTGAGTTAGTCAAGGATTATCTGCTCCATTTACCAGAGGTGGAAACTGAGGGTCAGAAGGGTTATATGATGCCCTCTAAGTGACACCATTAGTAGTAGTAGAGCTAGGACTGGCCCCAATTTCTGGTTCTAATTCCGGTGCCTTCCCTTTCCCACCTCCTTAACTCATGACATCAGCACGATTGTCGCATAAGAGCCTTTCGTTTAGGTTGGGGCCTGGATGATACTCACAGAAATCATAGCTTCTTGTTTGACTTTACATCCCTCTGGAAAGGGAGGCAGCTCAGCTTCATACTCTAAAGGGAGCAGGGAAAAAAAAAAAATCCTTAATTCCACACTTCATTGCAGTTTGTAATACAATTTCCTTTCCTCTGAAGAAAACATTCTTAAATCTTAATTTGGTTGATGTTTTATTGAAATGAAAACAACTGGCTACTATAGGTTAATAACTACTGTGAACCACCTTATTTAAAAGAATCAGCTGGAAAACTTTAAAAATACTGATTCCCAGGCCTTCACCCTAGATCCATTGAATCAGAGTGTTCGGGCCCAACTTGAGAAAGTTATTTTCTGAGATGATTGTTCCCTTGTATGCCAGACTCAAGGCTTTATGTAAGAATTTGAGCCTCTTTTGCTGAGAAGGTACAACTTTAGATTTTGCTCCCAAATTATGATAACTACATGGAATAAAAGGAGGAAGAGGATGGGACAGAGGCCAAGGGAAGACACCAATAGCTACGTAGAGAGGAGGGGAGGAAAGGATAAAGAGGAGCACATGGGGGGAGGGCACCGGAAAAGCAACAGAGAGATGAGCTGTGTCTTGCAGCCATGAGGATGAGCATGAAGGCAGGATGGCCTGATTGGGGTATGCATCTGGAAGAGCAATCCCATAAAGACCCCACTACTCAAAGTGTGCCCAAGAACCAACAGCATCAGCATCTCTGGGGAGTTAGAAATGCAACACCTCAAATCCACCCCTGACCTGCTGAATCTGAGCCTTCATTTTAAGAAGATTCCAGGTGACTTGTATGCACAAGTGAGAGTAGTTCTGCTTTAAACTCCAGTAGCTTCCTATCCTGGCTGCACATAAGAATCACTGGGGAAGGGGTGCGTGGGTGGCTCAGTGGGTTAAGCCTCTGCCTTCGGCTCAGGTCATGATCTCAGGGTCCTGGGATTGAGGTCCGCATCAGGCTCTCTGCTCAGCGGGGAGCCTACTTCCCCCTCTCTCTCTGCCTCTCTGCCTACTCGTGGTCTCTGTTTGTCAAATAAATAAATAAAATCTTAAAAAAAAAAAAAAAAGAATCACTGGGGAACTTTTTGAAAATAACTTTCTGGAGTTGGGCCTGAACACTCTGATTCAATGGATCTAGGGTGAAGGCCTGGGAATCAGTATTTTTAAAGTTTTCCAGCTGATTCTTTTTTTTTTTCTTTTAGATTTTTAAAAATTTATTTATTTGACAGAGAGATTACAAGTAGGCAGAGAGGCAGGCGGGGGAGGTGGGGGGAAGCAGGCTCCCTGCTGATCAGAGAGCCTGATGCAGGGCTCAATCCCAGGACCCTGTGATTACGACCTGAGCTGAAGGCAGAGGCTTAACCCACTGAGCCACCCTCATGCCCCTAAAGTTTTCCAAGTGATTCTAATGTGCAGTGAGGTTGCCAGGTTTCAAGGCTGCTCACAGTCAACATGTTGGAAAGCCTAATGCAAAGAACAGTCCATACAAGTTCTGGAGGGTAACAAGAACTATTGCTTGGAGAGGGACAGAAGTGCTTGGGGCTAAATTAGTTACATCCCTAAAAAAGAGGGGTAAGAATATTTCTGGCAAAGTCAGTGTTTTAATGACAAATATAGTTACTTTGCAGCAATGAGGAAAAACAGTTTCTGAGCAAGATGGTATCAATGGAATGAATAAAATTGTATTGGACACATAGTTCTTTGTTACCTTGTTCCTCGTCAGTGAAGCATCTCTTGACTTTTTTTTTTCTTAACTCCTAGGTGTCAGGCTGGGGACCAGTAAGTCAGCCTGTAGGTTGCAAGCAATCTTGCCCAGTACCAGCTATATTAGTTTTCTAATGCTATGTAAAAAATCACCACAAACTTTGCAACATAAAACAACACAAATTTATTATTTCACAGTTCCCGTGGGTCAGGAGTCCAGTATGGGTCAGGATCTCATCAGGCTCAAATCAAGGTGTTGGCTGTTCATGGCTGTGATCTCATCTGAGGGGTATGTCCTCTTCTAAGATCATTGGTTGTTGGCAGGATTAGGTTTCTTGTGGCTGTAGGTTTGAAGCTCCCATTTTCTTTTTGTTGGTGGGACTCTCAGCTCCAAGAGGGCACCCTCAGTCCTTGTCATGGACAGTCCACATGTGGTTATTTGCTACTTCAAGGCGAACAGGAGTCTCTTCTGCTTTAATGACTTTGACTTAAGGCTCACCTGATTAGGCCAGGCCCACTTACGGTGATCTTCCTAACTTAAAGTCAATTGATGACAAACTTCAATAATGTCTGGAAAATCCCTTGATGGCAATGCCTAGATTTGTGTTTGATTGAATATCTTGGAGATGTGTGCAGTAGGGAGTGGGAATCCTTGGAGCCATCTTAGATTTCCATCCACCATAACAGCTTGAGCTCTACCACTTTGCTTTCCTCTCAAGCAAGCATGTAAACTCGCTCTTCTTTCCCAAACACTTTGAGAAACACAAACATGGTGTGAAAACTATTTATTCAGACTTAGGATATACATATTTAGAGCTTTGATGACAAAAGCAATACACGCTATCATGAGGAAATTCCAAATACAGACGTCTTGTGTAAAGAGTGTAAGTCACATCCAATCCCATTATAACCCATAACCACTGAATTTCAACGTATTTACTAACATATGCATGTAACACACAAATACATTTATTTATGTTAGATCTCCTAGACCATGTCAAATCATCCATCTACTCATAGCACAGTCCTTTTTCTTCATAACCCTATCAATTTTATCCTTATTTGAAGTTTGTAAAAATTAATGACTGTGTTTAGTGAGGGAAATTGTCCAGGTCTGTTTATGCTCACCATCATATTCCCAAAGAACACTTGCTGAATGAAGGAATGAATGAATGACCAAAATGAAGAATATAGCAAGTTACTTTTGATTTTTATCTATTCTTTTGTTCACACTTACTGAGAGCCTCCTATGTGCCAAGAACCATTCTAGGTGTTGAATCTTGGCCATCTTTCAAGATCACTACATATATGATATGCCACAATTATTTAACCAGTATACTTCATGAGTGCTTAGGTTGTTTCCAATTTTTCATTATTACAAACAATGCTGCCAGGAGCATCACCATGTATATATATATATATATATATATATATATATATATATATATATATATGGTGATATATATATTGATTGGAAAGAAGATATTATTATAGGAGTAATTCTTAGTTGTGTTCTTAATTGTTCTGTTAAAGGAAAAAATAATTTAAAATTTCGACCAAATTGACAAATGTTCCTCCAAGAAGTTTATAACAATTTATACTCCTAATAGTAAGATTGTTTCTCCAGGGTATTACCAATCTTATATATATTTAAATGATATTTTGCTTTTATTTGCATTTGTTATTTATTAAGTTTCCTTAATTCTCTGCCTCGGTTTCCTCAATTTTGCCTGTACAACAGGCAAAGCCCTGAGTTGCTGTGAGGTTTAAATGAGAGGAAAAGCTTCTAGCACAGTGTCTGGCACATACAGCAGCTCAATAAATGTTGCCATTAGTATGATTTGAGCAAATGCTAGGTGATGAACCTAAAAAAAAAAAAAAAAGACAGGATCCAGATCATTAAGGGGCTGAGATCTTAAGCTAAAGAGTTTGTTTACCATGAAAGGTATGAAAATCATCGTAGGTCAAGGCATGATGTGGTCAGATTTGAATTTTAGAGGTGTTCCTATGGAAGAGGGTCTGGATAGAGGACTTCCGCAATTAAAAAGCTATAGCAGCAGGGGCGCCTGGGTGGCTCAGTAGGTTAAGCTGCTGCCTTCGGCTTGGGTCATGATCTCGGGGTCCTGAGATCGAGTCCTGCGTCGGGCTCTCTGCTCAGCGGTGAGCCTGCTTCCCTCTCTCTCTCTGCCTGCCTCTCAGTCTACTTGTGATTTCTGTCAAATAAATAAATAAAATCTTTAAAAAAAAAAAAAAGCTATAGCAGCAATCCAAACAGGGTGTAGTAAGGGCCTGATCTACAGCAGTAGCCATGAGAACTGGGGGTGGGGAGTTGGGGCTTACAAATGTTAAGCAGGTAGAATCTATAGGGATTGGAGAATGTGGGGATCATGAAAAGCAAATGGGAAACATGTTAA
Source organism: Mustela nigripes (assembly GCF_022355385.1). Classification (NCBI taxonomy): domain Eukaryota; kingdom Metazoa; phylum Chordata; class Mammalia; order Carnivora; family Mustelidae; genus Mustela; species Mustela nigripes. Next base: position 24,465,236 of record NC_081567.1, read on the forward strand.
GATGAATCTTAATGATTCACCTTATGATGAATCCAATGAGGATTTAATGGTGAAATCCAGTGAGGATTTCTGGACTGGGTAGCTGAGTGAATGATGGTGACACTCGAGAATGAAAGTTGCTGGGTGTCTAGAATAGTGCCTGGAGTCATTCCTAGCCTAGCACTTAAAACAGTTCCCAGCATGGGTAGATAGGCTGACAGAAGAGATGAGAATAGTTTCACTGGAACCATGAGGGAAGTAGGAGCTAGTCTGCGCTGGGTTGATAAAAGGAGTGACAGTGGTATGACAAGGGCAGTGTGTTCTTTCCAGAAGCTTGGCTGAGAGAAGAAAAGGGATAAACAAGAGCTAGAAGATACTACGTGCTAAGGGAGAGGTTTTTCTCAAGATGACAGACCACAGGATGTTTGGAAGGAAAATTCAGTAAAAAAGTTATATATATAGGAGACGGGGTGACAGAGCAGGATCCTGGGATGCCAAGAGGATGGTACCAAAGCCCAGATGCCAGCTGAGCTGCTGGTAGCAGGGTATGTGTGCAGATGCAAATACGTTAATCGGTATAAGGAAGTTGAAGGATCCCCTCCCTGCCTCCAAATGCCTGACTCTTCTCAATGAATGTCTCCTACAATTACTAAGTGATACCACCCAACATCTGAAGGGGGTTAGAAACTTGGGGCTAGTAGATGCAGGCAACGGAAGAAGCCACTGAGGGATGTTGACTGACAGGCAGTGTGAGAGCCCCCTGGTGTCACTTTTCTCCAGCTGTACTCAGCTGCTGCTCTAAGGTGACAAGGATTGATTCAGAGCTGGTCCATGCTGGTATCTGGCAGGTGGGATGAAGGAACCTGATTTTACAACAGCTGTAAGGGTTGAGGTTGCAGAGTATTTGGAGTAATGAACCAATGGCAATAATGAGGATGCTGATGAGAGTAATAACAGCATAACAGAACAGGAGACTGTAAGCTCCCAACACTTGGACTCGGTCTTCGTTAAAACCATAGTTAAATATCATGTCACAAGCAAGAATAAGATTTAATTAGAAGCCTTGGCAGGAAAGAACTTTATTGATACTGCTACAAGTGCCCTTGAGGATACAAAGCTCAGAGGTAGTCATCACTGGAAAAGTTGAGAGCGAAAATTAAAATTAAAGAAAAATTACAAAGTTGTCAAGTTATATAAACACACACATGTACACACACACACACACACACACACACACACACACACACAGAGCATCAGCCAGGTAGGACAGTGTTAAGTCAGATATCTACCTATTCTATATTTCTTCTTCCTGAAATTGAGTTTCTCACAGGTCTATTTGCCGTGATGAGTTGTTTTTTAATGGAGATGTACTAATAGAACGTAACAGTTAACCTCAAACATAGGATTACCACAAAGCCTGCTTTTCATGTTTGTTGTGAGGCACGAAATTTACCCATTATATGCTTGTTATAGGCAACTCCATGTTAGAACGGTTAAGAAATTCATCTGGCTTAAAATAATCATGATAGAGCCTTAGTATATAATTCACCATCTCTGACCCCATTAACTTCGTGATGTAACTCTATCACTTTGTGAGTAGCAGTTCACTTGCTTTTCAGAGAGCGTCAAACGTCTTTGTCTTTGCTTCTCCCTACAGGGCTATTTGACCAAAATAATCTTCTGACTTTAAAACACAAGGCACACCGTGTTTCACTGTTAACAACAATGAACATTTATTGAGCTCTTTCTAAATGCCTGACCCTGTGCTAATCACCTTCACAAATATTATCTTACCTGGTCCTCACATCAGCCCCGTGAGGTAGGTAAGCAGTTTCCCTTAGACAACACACCAGTAATAAACTCTGTTACAAAGAATTGTTTGGCTTGGAGAAGTCAAAACTCCTTCCACTATTCTGGGGAAAAGACATTCACGACTACCTTCAGATATGAGTGGTTTCTTTAAGGTAGAGTGATTAACTTGGGTCATGACACCAAGGGGTTAGGACCAAAGGGTAGAAATTACAGGGAGAACTTTGATTTTTCTAAATATAATGTGAAACTGGAAAAGGAATTCAAACATTGGATGGGAGGTGAAACAGACGGCCGCTGAGAGTTATCTATCAACTCGGAGTCCGCAATTCTCTTCCTCCTCTGTATTTTCCACTTCTTTCATATATTGGTGCATTCACTCTTTCCCCATTCAACAAACATTTCCTGGTTTGTCCGATATGGTATCCACTAACCACAGTCGCTATTTACATTTGGTTAACTTAAGTAAAATAAAAAATTTGAGTCCCAAATGCACTACCCACATTTTAAGCGCTCAAAACTATATGTGCCTTGTAGCTTCCACATTTTTTTTTTTTTAGCTATAACTGACATTTAACATTAAATTAGTTTCAGGTGTACAACATGATCAATCAAGAGGGCTACCATATTTGAAAGTTCTGGGAAATGCTGTTTCGGATAGCTGACAGAGAATAGTCACAAGAATGAAAAATCTTGAGTTTTTGACCTTGAGGAGCTTACAATCTAGAGGAGGAAAAAAAACCACCCAATATTATTTTTTAAGAGCTCACACTTATTGAATTCTTGCTGGAAATCGGGCAGTTTGCTAAGCAGTTTCTGTGACTATTTAGGTGCAATGCTCTTAACACCATAAAACAGATGTCATTATTTTGCTCACTTTACAGAAAGGGCAGTAACTTGCTCAACGTATGTGAAAAGTATTGAAAGGCCTCATGACCGAGAGTAGTGTAGGGCCACGAAAGAAGTTGAGCTGAACTTCATTTGGGGGAGTTTAAGGAAGATCAGAAGTGGAGAGGGATTAAAACCCAAATCTGTAGAGACCATATTTACTCACCTGTGGGCTACAGACTTAACTAATCAGAATTACCTAGGATGCACGTTAAGAGTGCAGATTCCCTGCACCTGATTATGGGATCTGTGGGCAGGAACTGGGATCCTACGCTTTAACCAAGCTCCCCATCTCTGTCCCACAGGTTCTTTCTTATTTATTAAGTGGGGCTGGAGAGCCACTGTCCACAGCACTGGGTCCCCTTTGTTCCGCTTTCCCCTGGCTTCCCTGGCTTTAATTTGAGTACGGATCAAGGTGGAAGCCAGCGGTGCGACACCGCGCACCAAAGTCTCGGAGCCTCAGTTTCCCCGTCCGTGAAATGGAGATCCTGGCGGGCCTGCCGCGCGGCTACCACGGGGGCCACGCACGTCAGGCGCCCAGAGAACGCGGCCCCCGCCTGGCGAGTCCCGCCCCTCTCTGCCGGCCCGGGCTGCCTACCCTCGCAGATCTGCTCCCACAGGTTCTTGCCCGGAGGCTCCACGCCCTGTCCTGGCGAAAAGGGTGGCTCGGGGGACACGGTGGACACGATGGGCACTGACGTCCGCACAGTGTCCGACGACTCTGTGGAGCCGGCGGGCTCCTCGCGCTGGGTGGTGCGACCACTCGCCGGACCCTGTGCCGCCATGGCCGCGGTTTCTACGGCAACCGCCCTCCGGGCTCGGCTACGACCCGGAAGGAGCCGGAACTCAAGGAGGCGGGCCAGCGACTGGAGATTAACTTCCGGGTCGCGGCCGAGCTGGCTTTCACGTGGAGGCGGGGAAGATTGGCGTGCGGGTGAGTGCTGAGGAGCGGCACTGGAGGGGCGGCGCGGGGTCTAGAGGTGGGGTCTGGGGACTTGCGCGGAGAACTGAGGGAGAAGTGGGGGACCGGTACCCCAAATCCACACATAATCCCTCCCACCCCAGTCGCCCGTGTGCGCTCGCTCCGGCCTGGAATTTCTCCCGCCTTGAAGCCGGGCCGGGATCCCGCGTAATCCCTCCCTGTGTGTTGGTGCGGAAGCTGTGGGGCGGCGGAGCCCGTGAGGGACCGTTCTCGCCTCCTGGCTCCCTTGCTTCCTGCTCGTGAACCGGCGGCGGCCGCGGGGTGTGTGTTCCCCTGTGCAGAGCGCAGGCTGCGTTCGAGTCCTTTTTTGCCCCTTGCTGGCTGTAGGACCCAGGATAAGTAAATTCAAGTCTCGGAGCCCCGGCAAGTCTGAGATGGGGTCTTCACACCGGTCCTCGGGAGACCACCGCGAGGGTTTAAAAGGGCTTTTTGGAGAAAGTGTTTGCTTTTGTTGGAGACACACTGTAAGAGTCTTTCCTCTTGGAGCGAATTTATCTGGGGTCGCAGGGTTGACGAGCAAGATCTTCAGGGCTGTAGAGGAAGGAAGGTGCAGGGATCATGAAAAGGGATTCAATGACTCCAGCCCCCCTTTAAGGTCTTTGTTCTAATCAGATCACTTGACCACTCCTCCACCTGAGACACTCTTGGCGCTCTCGGGGCGCTCGCGCGATCATATTCTCTCTCTCTCTCTTTCTCTGTCTCTCTCCACCCTCTCCAGGTTTGCACCTTCTTCCTTTGCAGGCCCCTTTTCCTCTGCCCTCCTGCTTCCCTGAGGTCTTAGGCTCATTCTTTTCGAGGCTTAATTACCATCCATATATTTATTTATGAGTGTTTTTTTTAAAAAAACTTCATGTCAGCCCAGTCACCCCCCGAGCCTCGAACCCACATATCCACCTGTCCACTTGCATAGCTCAAGGCATCTGCAAACCAGCCTGTCTCCTGCAGCCCCTAACTGCCCGCCTTCAGTTCCTTTTTTTTTTTAAAGGGGTTAACACCACCATCCCGCAGTTGCCTTAGCTGGAAACCTCTGTTCTAGAAACTTTCCAGACAACTGGGAAGCCGGATTAGATGAACTTCATTACTCTGACCTCACCACTAGCCTTGCTTTTATCACCATATCTTCATTATCACACCTCTTCTCAGCCTACACCTGTTTCTTGATAGCAGGTGTTTTATCTTGTTCCTCTCTGTATCTCTGGCACTCATTCATTTAGTGAGTATTTGTCGAACACCCGCTGTGTGTCAGGTGCAGAGCTAGGCTTTGGGAATACAGCACAAAACAGGACAAGAGTGAATAGAGAGGGTGTCCTTGACTTCCCAGGTGCTCCTGGCCTGAGTTATAAATGAACTTGAGCTGTGGCTTAGTCCTGGCCTGGCTCTTCGAAGCTGCTAATGGTGTGGCATTAGCCACATGTGAGCCCAGTGTGGCTCCCTGGGGGCATCGAGGCTAAAGAGAGCTTCAGGGTGGAGAAACTCCCGACCTTTCCCTCCCACTGTCCAAACCTCCTGTGGTTCCCTGGGTGTCTCCATGTCACCTAGTCCAGGGAACAGCAGGAGCTTGTGTGTGGTGACTGGAGAGAAGTGGCCCAGCTGGAAGATAAAATGGACTTGGAGCATCAGCTCCTTCCCACAGTTGCCTACATGACATTCGCCCCCGCCCCCCAAAGCTGGGCTTTCTAGGTTGCTCTGTGTCATCTTCAATTGCTAAATATTGGTAATCTGAAAATTTAGAAATAGTGAAGCAGGCAGGGTGTGGCCCCCAACACCTCCCCAATCCCTGGCAGCATTTGATCTGGTTCAGTACCTCTTTATGGATGGGGAACCTGAGGCCGAAAGAAACCAACGCTATGGAGCAAAGGGCGTCAGTCATCATTTGAACCTAGGTCTTGTCAGTCTTAGCTGGGGCTGCCTTCATCATATCTTGTTACCGTTCTTATTACTGGCCACGCGGGAAGGTAGGTAGGAGGGAAAGTCACCCAGGGGGCAGGTGGGGGGAATTAATTTCCAGACACAAAGGAAAAGAGTTGCTTAAATGAACTAAGGTAAGGGGTTAATTGTGCCATAGTTATTGCCTCTGGTGGGAATTAGCAAGTAGAGTTGACCTCAGGATTTCTGTCCCCTTCATTCAGTGAAAGGTAAGCCCCTGAAGAGAGCATTTGATCTCTGATTTGATTGCAGTTGTATCTTCAATGGCCGGCACAGGGTAGGCAGTGGGTAAATTTGTTTAATGGGTGACTAGGATCAGAGATTTAAGGAAGGCAGTGAGAAAGAGAATCCCTTTCCAGGGGTTATTGTATATTCTTGCCCTTTGAGAGGGAAGTGGTCTATTTACCACCCCCCCCCCCATTTTCCAGATGGGAACATTAATGTTCAGAGAGGTTGTGTGACTGGGGTTTAAGTTAATGAGGGAGCAGTTTGAATTTGAACTTGGGGCTGTCTGAATTTAAATTCCATTCTACTTCTTTCATCACATTTTCCTTTGTCGCAAGGAATGAGTCCCATTTTCCCATCTAACATTTCAGGTTAGCCACTCAGAATTGTGGCTCTTGGCACTAACTAGCCGAATTGTACATGGGGTGGTTTGGTATGGAAATAACTTGTACCATTTCTCTTTTCAGGAATGATCACGAAAACCCACAAAGGAGACCCGGGCCTTGGGGTCCCAGAGAAAAAGAAGAAGAAAAAGAAGGTAGTCAAAGAACCAGAGACTCAGTACTCAGTTTTAAACAGTGATAATTACTTCACTGAGATCTGTCCCACAAGAGCAACATTCCCCTCGAAGAGTGTGGAGGTAGGGCAGGCATCTGAGATGCCTCTGGTGAAGAAAAAGAAGAAAAAGAAGGGCCTTAGTACCCTCTGCCAGGAGCACCTAGAACCCGAGGCCGTGTTACGTGCTGGACGGACAGAGAAGTTGGCCACCCCCAGGAAGCAGGTTCTTGGTTCATCTGAGTTCCAAGGTGGGGAGAAGAAAAAAAAGAGGAAGTCCTTAAAACCTCTGGCCATGCCTTCTAGCTCAAGAGGGAGGACCTCCCCAGACACTAGACAGGTTGAGGAGGTGACCAGAGTTGGCAAGAAGCCCAAAAAACACAAGAAGGAGAAGAAGGCCCGGGAGGCTGCAGCTGCCTCGGCCAAGGACCCTTGTTTCCGTGAGTTTGGGGATACTCTGTACACTTGCTCAGTGGGGAAGGATGGTGCGGAGCAGACAGGCTCAGGGCAGAAACGGAAACCGGGTAGCCCCAGGGAATGCAACGTGAAGATGAAGAAGAAAAAGAAAATCCACCTTAAGGGAGATACCTCCGTAGAAGAGCACCTTGAGTGTTCCAAGTCTGTGGAGAGCAGCCCTAGGAAAGGAACTAAGATGCCAGTCAAACTTGAGGCTCCAGAATACATCCCAATAGGACATAACCCCAAGTACCCCGCAAAGAGGAAAATGAAGTCCAAGAAAAAGGTAGAGCAGCCAGGTATTGAGGAGCCAGCTCTGAAGAGGAGTAAAAAGAAGAAGGTGAAAGAGAGCAAAGTAGTGGAAGAACCTTGGGAAGAGGTAGGCATTTCTTCAGAATTAGACTCTGCTTTGGGAGAATAAGGATGGAAATTGGGATGGGGGGAACGAGAGAGAGAACGAGAGAAATAAATGTGTTTGTGTGAGTGTGTGTGTGTGTGTGTGTGTGACATTTGTAGCCACCAGAACCCTGATAAAACTGACTTCAGCCAGAAAAGAGATCTGTTGAGACATGTAACTGAAAAGGTTAAAAGCTATTTAATTTCAGATATGGCTGGATCTAGGGGCTCATGGAATATCCTCAGTATTAAGGGTTTCCCTTGTTATTGAAACTCTAACCAGGTCCTCACTATCTCCACTCAAGATCTGAATAAATTGGAATAAATTTTTTAGCTGAATCTCTCCCTTTCTGAACTGTTGCCTCTCGCTGTCCAAAACTCAGGAACCAAATAGTTTGAGTTAACATGGTCTGTGGCTATCCGAGCTTATTTTCTATGCTCCGTGTACATGATTTAGTGATCAAATAGATTTGGATCGCAGGAGGTACCAGTGTGCCTTTCTCCAGCTCTTCATATTTTTTTTTCTTCGTTGGTTTTGGTCCTTCCCACCCCACAGCAAGATGGTCTCAGTAGCTCCAGGATTTCATCCTAGTAGTTAGGTTACCTCCAAAGGGAGAGAGTGCCCCTCCGAGAAACAATTACAGAAGTCTCAGGGCTGCTCTCACACGCATCGATTAGATCACATAAGCTGGAAGCCCTGACCTTAAGCCAGGGGGGGGGGACCTAGGGAATCCATCCCATCTGAACCCCACTGTCTGTGGTCAGGGGGAAAAGACAGTTTTTAAGAGGAAAACCCGGTCCTGATTGCCAGGAGGAAGGGAAGAGTTGATGGTCTGATGAAGACAACAGAGATCCACTGTCTCCATCCTGACAAGCTTCCTTGAGTGCAGGAAGGAATGGAGGAGATGAGCCTGAGCTCTTGGACTCCGGGGGCCGTGTCTGTACCAGGGCCATACCTCCATTCCTCTCTTTGGGGTATGTGTATGCATGTGCGGAGGTAATGAGGTGGTACGTGTCCTACTCCAGGCGGATGTCTGGCCTGTTGGGGTAGCGATGGCTGGAATTTCTTGAACACCTAATCATGTGCCTGGCACTAAGCTAATGCTCCCCAGGTATTAACCCGTTTAATCCTCACATCAGTCTTGTGAAATCACTGCTGTGGTCATCCTCATTTAACAGACAAGGAAACAGATTCAGAGGAGTTAAATACCTTGTTCAAGATCACCCATCTGGTACAGTGTGGGGCTGGGCTTTAAACCCAATCTGGCTTCTGAACTTGAGGTTTCATCCTTTCTCAGAAGCTGCCTTGTAACTTCTCATAGATTCCAGTATCATTAGAGCCCAAGAAGTGACTGTTTTATATTGGAACAAGCTGGATTCTCCTCTCAGTTCTATATCAGCTAGCTACGTGAGCTCAGACCACCCACTGTCCTGTGGTCCTCAAGTAAGAATGATGGCTACTGTGTACTGAGCACTTAACTGAAGTTTGACTCTGGCGTTGGAGGGGCTCAGTTAATACTGACTGATGGATGACCCCCCTGGGGCAAGGTCATCAGGAAGGTGTCTGTGTGGCTTGAGCTCTGCTTGGCCAGAGAGAGTTGAGGAGGCTGGCAGGGGTGGCCTCCATATCAAGGCCTAGAAGAGGTAGTTCTGGTTTCTTGATTTTTCCCAATTTTGCCCTAGTCCACTAGATTTGGTTTTAGTGGTCTCTTGAGAAGTTGTTGGGGCCAAGAAGAACCCCAGAGGTGGGAGCCTAACCCCTATCAGAATCTAGGACCCCTTCTCTCTGGAGTCTAGTGAAAGGTCACTCCCCTCTGTTTCACATCTCCTGCGATGGGGGCTCTGCTGCCAAGGACAAGCCCACCGAGTCAGGAAACACACATATCTTCAAGGTCTGGATGGGTGATGTGTGTGAACAGAGCCTTTGAGGGATCATGACACGTGATGCTGGGTGCCAGGCAGAGCACACCTAAAGTAAGGATGTCGGAAACATGGCACTTGTCATTACCAAAGGACCAGGGAAAGTGGCTGGCCCAAGGTTTCACTGTCAGAGGGTTCCATGGGGGCTGAAGCCAGTGAGAGAGTGTGGCACATGTAAGCATGCCCAGGGCAGGCCCAGTGAGGTTGCCATATGGGAGCAGAGACCTGTAAGCAGCGTCTGCTGTCAGTTGTGCAGCGGGAACAGCCAGCGCAGGGGGTCTGGAAAGAACAAAGTGTAGCGGGAGCTGGGAGTTAGGGGACCAAGTGCGAGAGACCAGAGAGGCCACAGGAGCCTTGTGTAAACAGGTCTGAGAGCCTCTGGAGGATTTTGGGGAGTGAAGTGCTGTGATCCAATTGAGTTACTAAATTTCTATTTTATTTAAGATTTTTTTTTTCAAAGATTTATTTATTTGAGAGAGTGCTCACGTGCAGAAGCGGGAGAGGGAGAAAGAATCTTAAGCATACTGCACACCAAGTGCAGAGCCCGATATGGGGCCCAATCTCAGGACCCTGAGATCAGGACCTGAGCTGAAACCAAGAGCCAGATGCTTAATCTACTGTGCCACCCAGGTTCCCCTTAAATTTTGACTTTCTTAATTGAGCTATAGTTGACATATAACATGGTATAAGTTTAAGGTGAATATATAACGTGTTTCACTTGAGGGTTTAAAAAATTTTTTTTTTAAAGTATTTGTTACAGAGCACGTGTGCATACCCACAAGTGGGTAAAGGAGGGGAGAGGAGCAGAGGGAGAAGGACAAGTAGACTCTGCTGAGTGTGAAGCCCAATGTACAGCTTGATCCCACAACCCTAAGATCATGACCTGAGCCAAAATCAGGAGTTGGACACTTAAACCGACTGAGCCACCCAGACGCCCCAAGATTTTATTTTTAAGTACTCTCTATACCCAGTGTGCGGCTCAAACCTACAACCCCAAGATCAAGAGTCTCATGCTCTACTAACTGAGACAGCCAGGTGCCCCTCCAGTTGAGGTTTTAAAGCTCATCTGAGCTGCTGTGCATAATGGAGCAAGGTTGGGGGGTGAGAAAGCAGGTGTTAAAGGCTTGTGCTTGTCCAGGCAGAAGAGAAGGCAGTGACTGGGAGTGGGGTAGGAGGGGGAGCAGTGTGGAGGAGAGAACTGGGTTTGGGTCTCTCTCCCCACACCCCCCAATCAGGGCCCCACCTGTCCCTTGCTAGCTGGTTCCCATCCCCCCACCACCAACAGGACCCCTGGCCTCCCCCCTCTTACTGGTTTGGTGCCATGGGAGATAAGATGATGTCCGTGTGGCAGGAATGGTGCACCAAGCCTAAGTCAGGAGACATGCATTAGTGTCAGCCCTGTCCCTGAGCTGTGGTGGGGGCAGGGGGTGACTTCCTGATGGTCGCTTCACCTCTCTAAGCCTTAGTTTCTTCAGATGTCAGATAGGTCAGTGCCGTTGTTTTGAGGGGCGAATCAGTGAGAATAGTTCCACGATTCCACAAGAGGATGTCAGAAGTTCTGTAAGTGGCAGGGGTTAAGGAGGTACTGTGGTCTTGGATCTTTTCTGGACTCTGATGCTCTCCCTGCTGAGCTGCCGGGGCAGAGGCCTTTGCATGCCTGACTCTTACTCCATTTGCCCTTTTGTGCAGGAGCCTGACCCAGACTTAGAGGTGGTGTTGGAAAAGAAAGGCAACATGGATGAGGCGCACATAGACCAGGTATGCCCCAGGTCCTCACCCCTCTTCCGTGTGTCTTGCCACCCGCCAGTCACACTTTTGTCTCCTCCAAGGCAACAAGATTCTGGTCTGAGAGGTGTCAGGGACCCCAGAAGCCACCAGCCAACCTCTGGCACACTTCTGGTGGCAGGGAACTTGTGGCCTCCCCCACTTCATGCTGGGAGACCACTTTACTACCACAGCTTTGACTCAGTGGCCAACGTGTCATTCAGAATCCCAGGCTGAGGCTCTCCTGCTTGTAATTGCTGCAGGGGGAGACAGAGTGTGACCCCAGGAACTGTAGCCAGGGCAGGGAGCATGTGCTCAATCAGGTCCGTGCTTTGCCATCTCCTGGCCTCGATTCAGGAGTGTTGAGAGAAGTTATTCTACTGTGGATCTTCTTCTGCCGTACCCACATCTGTAGGTAGATGCAGCCTGTACTGGAGCATGACCTTCTGGAATTGGGGTATTTGTATGGTTCTGGACCAAATGACACCTGGCCGGACAGGGTGGTAACAGCCTAGGCTTGGCTTTGTACCATTACTAATGAGGTGAACTTGGGCAGTCACTGAGCTCATTGATCCTCGTATAGGTGGCTGCGAAGACCGAATGAGGTCATGTTTGTGAGGCACTTAGCAGCTTAATAAGTGGCAGCTATTACCCTGACCACGTCCTCTTGCTTTGTCAGCAAGTAATTGCTGGAGAGAAGCGACAGGGTGTGATGCAGAGATGACCCCTGGTCCATGGCCCTTCTACTCCAGGAGAAAAGGAAACCAGAGAGTGCTAGCAGATGAGCGGAATATGAGGAGGCTTGTAAGATGTCACAGAAGTTCCAAATCGAATGCCTCTGAGGCCCTGGGGAACTCTCCCTGGAGGTGATACATTGAAGTGGGGCCATGAGATGATGCTGACAGCCCAGGAGCGGGCCTAGCACGAAGCACAAGCCCCTCAGAGTGGGAGCTCCCCAGCCTTCTGCAGGTCGAAGGCACACTGCTCCCCAGGGTCAGGGCCGAAGGTAATGAGCTGGGCAGCCGCACAGAGAGGACAAAGGTGGGGCCCTGACCTGACTGGGACCTTCCATCAGTTCCTTTCCCAGGTGCCCTCAGCCAGTCAGGAAGCAAAGTCTGGAATTCTGAGAGTGTACTTCCTATGGGCAAGGCCCCGCCAACAACCCTTTATTTCTTTTTTGTGCCTGCTGAGTACTTTGATTACTTGACAATTTTTAAGAAGACTTTTAACCATTTCCTGGGTGCTGCATTACCTCAGTGTAAGTGCAGCTTTCTGTTTTATCTCTCGTGTTGTCCCCAAAAGTGCTAAAAGTTTACTGTTAAAAAAATTGCAACCTGAAAAGAAAGGCACCCTGAAATCCTACCACCTAATAATGATCATTGTTAGCTCTTTGTTATAGTCTTCCAGATTTTTCCTTTGTAACTATATATGTGTAATTTTAAAGCACTGTGCAATCCTGCTATGTATACTGTTCTTTTTTTTTTTTATTTTAATTTTTTATTTTTTATAAACATATATTTTTATCCCCAGGGGTACAGGTC